>NW_026652282.1:89988037-90055349 GCF_009828535.3 Hylobates moloch | reverse complement strand
TGCGGTGGGCCGAGATCGTGCCATTGCACTCCAGCCTGGGCGACAAGAGCTTAACTTCATCTCAAAAGAGTATATATATATATACTAGAGTATATATATATATATATATACACTAGAGTATATATATATATATATATACACTATATTATATATACTATACTATATATACACTATAGTATATACACTATATATACACTATATATATGCTATAATATATACTATATTATATATATATGGAGAGAGAGAGAGAGAGAGAGAGAATGTCTTGTATTTTGGTAGTGATTGTTCATTTAATGCCTACAAGGTGGCAAACATTTTGCTTATAGAAGGATTATTATCCTCCTAATGTACCACAGCAAAATATCCCCCAAATAGCCATATTTAATCTGATGCACTTGAAGTGATTTAATTTCCAGCAACTTCATATGTAACTGCTTCATTTTGACTTAGGAAATAATATAATCAAATGATCACTCACTTTTTTGGATTTGACTGCAAACTCAAAGTTCAAATATATTACTCCTTTAAAATGCATAGCATATACCTCCAGAAAATGAAACCCACATTAACATATCTTTCTAAGAGGTGACCAATACATATTTCAAGTACCTAAAATGATATGCATAAATTTTTTGCAGAAGTTTGATTAAAACTCGTTTCCCTGAATTAGAATTTAACCTAAGAATTTCTAAGAAGTCATTGAAAATATTTTGATTTAAGCAAAATCTGACCTGTTTAGTTATACCAAAATCGATTTTAAATATGTATGTGAAAATGATGTCTGGATGTTTGCAATTTGGGAAAGTAATTCATTCTTTCAACAAACATTTACTATGCATCCACTATGCGTTAGGCACCATGCTTAACACCAAAAAGCGACATTCTCTCCAAAACAAGTCCAGGAAGAACATCAAATTGCACATTGATGGAAACACTATCAGTTGTCCAGATCAACTGATGAACACTGCTAATGACAGGTGTAGATTACTAAAGTGATCCTTTCTCTGACTTCAATACATATGTAAGCACAGCAAACGACAATAGAGCATACCACAATTTGCTGTACTGACACTACTGCTTTGGGCCAACTAGATAATATGTGTATAGATATATAGTGTACACTATATACCAACAAAATCAGTTATATAGTAACTTAGGAAACACACTCAAGTATTTATTGGTCTTGTTCTAAAAGTCACAATCAAATAAAATCCCGACATCATGCTAAACAATTTTTTTAAACAATAAAAAAGTATACAAGGAATAAACCCAATTTTTAAAATGTAATATATACATCTGCAAATAAAAGAATGATAATTCAGCCAAATCTGAGTGGTAAAATTGCAGATGATTTTTATTCTATTTTAAATTTCCATATTTCCCAACCTTTCTACAATGACCATGCATTACATTTATAATCAGTGAAAATTACATGCATGTTAGGTACAGTTAAAAAAAAAAAAAACTCTTCTTACAACCGTTCCAAACCCTGTGTCTAGTATGGGCCAGGGCAAGGCCTCACACAGGGAAACAGGTATGATCTTAGAGGGCTGATGCAGAAGGCCCAGGGGTCGACCCAACTGGCTAATGACTGGAAACCCTTTAAGAAGAGACAAAACTTTCATATCTAAAGTTACATTTAAATGAATATGCCTGGGGAGAAGGGAAAATAGGAACATGTGTTTCCAGCTCTAGGGCCTAGTTAGGTCACTGGACAAATGGAGTATTGCCTTCTGGTGATGTTTAACTCCATAAAACATCTATGCTTAAACATTTAGTAATGAACATTTAAAGAACTATTTCTAAACATAAGATCATTTTGAAAAGTAACACTTTTTTCTAATTATAAAAATAGCATAATGTTCTTCATAGAAAACCCAGGAAGTATGAAAAGCTGGGAAATAAAATTAAAATCATCTATAATCCCAACACCCAGAGGCAACCACCATGAGCACTTCGGCATATAACCTTCTAGTAATTTATTCTAGGCATATGTGTGTATCCTGCTTTTTCACTTAATATTTTATCCTGGGTATTTTCTTATGTCATTAATGCGCCTAGTAAACCTCATTCTAATGACTGCCTAATATTACTAATGGCTTGAAAATCCTGTTTTTGGATAAACAATATTATTGTATTTACTATGGATCTAACTTATAAGAACAGATGCAAAATGTATCTGATATTTGAAAACTACCCAAGGGATTTTTGGAATTAATGATCTCTCCTGGATCTAACTAACATCAGTATTTTGATTCCAAAATTGATTTTCTTCTGTTCAGATCCCTAAAATCACCCATATTGTGCACCATAAATCACTCACATATTTTGCAAAATACAGTCTTAGGATTGGAAAACCACAACTCCTTAAGAAATATTAGACAGTAAAGCACTCAGTAAATTTCTGTTCTTCCCATGTGTAAGCCAGGGCAGGCCCTCCAACCCAGGCTCTGCCTGCTAGAGCAAGTCAATCACTGAGCTTTAAGGAAACACTAAAGTAAGTAAAACAGAGACAAAATTATCCCTAGCACAAAGTTTGGTTTCTGAGTAAATTCATTTTTTTCACCTTTCAAAGTAGGTAAAGTAATAAACTATATTTTTTTCTGAGAAAATTTTCATTCAGAAGCTCCATAAAACAATAATATTATGGGCTTACACCCCTAATATATCAGCATGGCATATGTTTGCTAAGCAAGAGTTCTGAAAATTATTTAACTCATCATATTAATCACAATTCATTTGAAGTACAGGAGATGAAAATTCTATGTAAAAATGTGGAATTTTTGTTTAAAAGGAAACTGTTTCCAATTATATTTGGTGGTTCGGAGATCCTTTCCTTACCTGCAAGGCAGCTTAGGATCAGAAAGACCTTCCAAAATGCGAACACCATTGTGTGGAGGTTAGTTGAGAGCAGCAGGTGCCAGTAGCTTGCCTGGACTAGGCTGAGTTTCAAATTGGCTTCTTCGATCACACCGAGGTTTGCCAGGCTTATCTGCTGGGCATCGCCAAGCAAACATGCCTCTTTGGGCTTACTTATTGCGTATAGACCTTTCTCAGAACAGATTTGTGTTTCTTTGAAACACTTTTCATGGGGCGTGTTTCCTTGATATATTTGCTACTGTGTTAATAATAAACCCACGCATTTAAATTATTCAAGCTCCTTGTACACAGATTCTCTAAGTCTCATTGTTTAAAATCAATCTTACTAAAACGTTGTACTTGGGCTGGGGGATATGGTTGAAAGAGATCCTATGCAAATAAAAGCTGACAAGGCTAATTAATTTCAAATATTTCCATGAGTCTTACAGAATTGATTCACTAACCTCCTTTTAAAAATTAAGTTAGTAAATTGGTACTATATTGTTTCCTGGGGAGATGGGGTTCACGGGAAGGGCACAGGGATTATGAAGCTAAAAAGCATTCATTTCTGTGCGAACAAACTCTGAACATGTTACTCTTTTTTGAAACACTGGCAGTTGTCACTACCCTCCACCAAAACTAGCAGTAAAATGATTTACATGCTTTTGTCTGTCGGGTTAGAAACCCTATAGCACGTATTTGCTAACATAATTTTGCAAAATCAAGTTAGTGAATACATGCTTAAAGACTTTCTTTGGAGAAGTCTGATTTTTTGGAGAATTAAGTTACTCAGTAGATGCTATAGGGTTTCCTTAGAAATGGAGGTTCACCAGGAGGGCATGGGAGGCTCCACAGGTAAGGAACTTTCATGAGAACATGAACTTCTAATAGTGTTCCTATTATGCTTAAGTTACCCAGAGAAACCTAAGGACTTTCTCTGGCTCTTCCCATGTGATCTTTCAGATGTGTTCTTTCTCCAATCTGCAGCTTCTGTCTTGGTCCAGGTACTCAGCTCCTCACTTTGGCCTATCATAGCAGCTTCCTAAGTGGTATCCCTGACTTCTTCCACCTTCATCCTGTGTGCCAGCCCCAGGCCAATGTTCCAGCCCTAATGAAATATTTCCAATAACACAATAAATGGACTCTTTCATCAAATCCAAAGTCCTTAATATGGATTCCCATTCTTCCAATATCTGATCCTCACCTCATCTGAACTTTAGCCACATTAACTCATGCCCCTGAAAAAGTATGTCAAGATTTATTGCCTCAAAGTGTTCAGTCACATGAAATGTGTGCAAATTTCAAGTGATATGTTTTATGAACTTTAATTTACAGGAAATGTTTGACCCTATCTTACTTTAGCCATTGCAATCTCCCACTGCTTCTTAGAAAGCCATTTTGCTTCCATCATGCCTGATTCCTCCTTGCAGCCTATCCTGTCCATGCTCATGTCTGATGCCAAACGTTGGCTCCGAGTGATTTCCATCACTATTTAGAATTTTCTTCCTCCTCCTCTTACTAGCCAAGTATATTCTTAGCATAGATCAGTCATACTGTTCTATGTGAGAATTTCAATGAACCGACATACCACCCTAGCATAAATCTGCATTTTACTTACAGCCAATATCCTACAGCTGACCATTGATTATTCTCCAGTAGTTTCATATTTATTAACTGGTCCACCTTAAATCTCGTCACTGTGAATCCCTCCAGGGTAGGGACCATGTCTTATACAGGCAGTTCTCAACTTTAAAATGAGTGTGTCCCAAGATGTAATGGTAAACTCATTGACTGGACGCAAGAACTCCTGCAGAAGCAATGTTATAATACAAGTCTCACTCTCAGGCATGTAGCACGTAATCTAGCACTGGCTTGAATTCTGCATACTGGGCAGTGGAGGGTGAGGAGGAACAGCAGGTGACAGAGAAAGAACATTCCTTTCATTTCCCAAGATATGAGTTGTGCACAAATCAACATTCTCCCCCAAAATAACTATTGCATGTCTCTGACATCCACCTTCTCTTCTGCCTCCCACCTTCACAGCCCCCTGGCTCCTGGGTCCCTAGTTTGCCCTAAGGGAGAGTCTCATTCCCCAGAATATCTCATGCTCCAAAATTACTTTTTCCTTTTCATCCGTATTCCTCCCAGAAACCCTCCCTTTCCCCTGTATAAGCAGACAGCAGCTCCATGTTAGGAAGGGAAAAAAAAAAAAACCGTTTCATTGAACATTCCCCAACCTGTTTGTGCTATTAAAAATACAATGCTTATTTTCCTCAAATAAGTCTCTGACCAGGAGAATTAGGCAATGCAATAAAGAGAAATAGTTTGAGGGAGAAGATTTTTGCAAAGGAGGACAACTTGTAGGGTGGGCCTCTGGAGATCCATACCACCTTTTCTCAGGCTTGGTTCTGCCTTGACTTCTAAGTCCACCAAGTCTCTAAAAGACCCACAGTTTTCACAATGTCCCCCACCCTGGAAGTAATACCAGTAGTTCCAGTGGTGAGGACGTGGGATGGGGAGCGAAATTTGTAAGTCTGGCGTTTGTAAGCCAGAGGCTTCCTGTGTTTCCTTCCATGCCCCATAAGTGATTATAGTAGTGTGACCATTGATCATTAAAACTAGGACACTTTTGAAAGTGAAAGGGGCACTATTAGCAATTACCTGGGAAAGACAGCATAAACAGTAACGGTGCCAGACAAACCTGGGTGTGTGGTCACCTACCCACATAGGATTACTAGGCACAAAGTAGGTGCTAGGTAAGAGCTTGCTAATTAATTCAGTATGTCCGAGTTGGTTGGCCCTAAGATGAGTGCAGCAGAGGGTATGATTTAAGGATATTGCCCAAACCCATCTGCACCAAAATCTCTGGTGCAAACACAAAACACTCTGGAATATTTAAGTAAAATACCTATACTGCTGCTATGTAAGACCTAACCAGGACAGGAAGAATTCTGTTATAACAAACTCTAAAAGACAATTTAAACTCTCTGCTCGGACCTGAATTTTTATGTTATTAACTGTTGCTTTAAAAAGTGGGTCATTAAGTAGGACACGAAATATTAAATATCCTTTGCAGTTTTACAGAGCTTTATAATTTTTAAACTAATTTTCCATTTTATCTTTGTAGCTTTCCAATACAACAAATAAGTCAGGTATACCTACATTTTCTATATAAGAAAACTGAGATTCAAAAGTGCCGTGCTTTTCCCAAGGTCACCAAAGCACGCATTAGAAGCTGTTCCTATCACACCACACAATGGCACAGTGTGATTGTAATGTAACAAATATGCTACTGCCCCCAGTATTCTTCCTTGGGAACTTTCAGAAATATGTGATATCTGATTTATCCCTCATTTTTAACTTAAAAATTACAAAAGTAATACATTTTGATAGTAAATGGTTTTCAAAGGACAAACAAGGATACAGAGGAAAAAAGTCCCATTCATTCACTCAACACATGTAATCCCTTTCCCAGGCTCACAAGGAACAGGAATTTAGCATTTTTCTCAGACCTTTTTCTATGCATGTACACATGCACACACACATACACACACACACACATACACACACACACACACACACACACACGAGGTTTTTTAAAACATAAAGATGATAATACTATACATTTTGTTCTATAATTTGCTTTTCTCCCTTAAAAAAAGTCTTTTTATTCTCTCTTTCTATCACTATGTCCAACTTCATCTATAGATCAACCTTGTCCATGTTAAGGCTGCATGGTATTTCACGATATGAATGTACCTCAATTTATTTAATCATTCTCTTATTGGTAAATTCTTAGATGGTTTCCAGTTTTTCAATATTATTGACAATGGTGCAATGAACATCCTTTTGTCTAGATCTGCCCACTTGTGTGATTATTATTGTAGATTAGGTCCCTAGAAATGGAATTGCTTGATCAAAGGGTATGTAGTTTACATTTTTGGTAGACTGCAAAATTGTCCACCAGAAATTCTTTACAAACCATACCTCCATTAAGAGTGTATAAGAGTGCCTGCTTCTCCACAGCCTTGTCGGCAATGAAAATTATCAGTCTTTTATTTATTTATTTATTCTGTAAACCTCCTCTGTGGTCCTCAGCCTTTTAGTTTTACTAGTATCATGGGTGAAAATTGGTATTGTGTTGTTGCTTTAATTTGTATTTCTGTAATGTGGTTGGGCCTCTTTGTAGAGGTTTACTGGCCTAACTGGTATTCCTTTCCCTGTGAATTGCTTGTTTACAACCTTGGCCCATTTTTCCATTGGGTTATCTGTCTTCTGATATTATAGAAGTACTCTTTATACATTATGAATCTTACCCTGGGTTTGGTATCTATGTTATAAATATTTTCTTCTGGTCTATCACTTTCCTTTTTAATTTTATGTTTTTCACCATAAAGAAATTTTCATTATGTTTTAATCTATCAATTTTTTTCTTTGCAGCTTCTGAGTTTCATGCCTTCCTTAGGTAAGCCTTCCCCAATCCAAGACTACAGAAATATTATTCTATATTATTATTATATAATTATGATATTATATATTCTGTTAATGCTTCTATAATTTTATCTCTTGCAATCTCAGTTACAGCAATTCTGCTCTTCTAGTTGCTCAGGACAAAACCTTGGTATCATCCTTGAGTCTTCTCCTTTTCTCATATAACACATCTAATTCGTCAGCAAATTCTTTGGGCTCTGTGTTTCAAGCCTATCTAGACTCTAAGCACTTCCCCCGTCTTCACTGCCCGCCTCTTCATCTGAGCCACCAGTGCCCATTACCTGGATCATGGCTATAGCCTCCTAACTGGTCTTCCTGCTTCCACCTTTGTCCTTCTCACAGTCTATTCTTATCACAGCAGGCAAAAGGATCCTTTTAATATGTAAGTCAGATCATGTCTCACCTTTGCTCAGATTCTCCACCCGTTTCCAATTTGGTAGAAACCAAAGCATTTAAAATAGCTAGAGGCTGGGTGTGGTAGCTCACGTCTGTAATCCCAGCACTTTGAGAGGCTGAGACGAGTGGATAATTTGAGGCCAGGAGTTCAAGAACAGCCTGGCCAACGTGATGAAACCCCTTCTCTACAAAAAATACAAAAACAAAAAAAAATTAGCTGGGCGTGTGGTGGCGTACACCTGTAATCTCAGCTACTCAGGAGGCTGAGACAGGAGAATCACCTGAACCCGGGAATTGGAGGTTGCAGTGAGCCCAGATCAGGCCACTGCACTCCAGCCTGGGCAACTGGGGAGCGAGACTCCATCTCAAAAAGAAAAACAAATGAACAAACAAAAAATTACCTAGAAATGTATAGCCCCTGTGTGAAGTACCTTAGTTAACACATTCTAGGTGGTTGATGGGGGGCAGTTATAAGCCCCTAAATTTGCTAAAGTCAAATCCAGTGCCCTTTGTATTTCTCTTACAGTTGTGCTGTCCAATGTGGCAGCCACAAGCCTCAAGTGGCTTTTGAACGCTTGAAATGTGCTATAAGTGTAGCAAGCACATTAGATTTCAAAGACTTAACATGGAAAAATATCATTAATTCTTATGCTGATTATAGAAATAATAATATTTGGGATATATTGGATTAAGTAAAACATATTATTAAAATTTAAAAAAATAAAATAGCTTAGAAGACTCTAAAATGATCTGTCTTACCCACACCACCACCTCTCTGACCTCATCTCTTAGCATACTTCCCCCCCTCACTCTGCTCTAGCCATAGTGCTCTCCTTGTTGAATCCTCAACTAGCCTGGCACATGCCCACTTTTAAAAATGCATTTAAGCTGCATAGTATTCCATGATGTATATGTGCCACATTTTCTTTATCTAGCCTATCACTGATGGACATTTGGGTTGGTTCCAAGTCTTTGTTGTTGTAAATAGTGCTGCAATAAACATATGTGTACATGTGTCTTTATAGTAGAATGATTTATAATCCTTTGGGTAAATACCCAGTATTGGGATTGCTGAGTCAAATGGTATTTCTGGTTCCAGATCCTTGAGGAAGTGCCACACTGTCTTCCACAACAAGATCACGTCCTTTGCAGGGACATGGATGAAGCTGGAAGCGATCATTCTCAGCAAACTAACACAGGAACAGAAAACCAAACACCGCATGTTCTCATTCATAAGTGGGAGTTGAACAACGAGAACACATGGACACAGGGAGGGGAACAACACACACCAGGGCCTGTCGCTGGGTTGGGGGTCAAGGGGAAGGAGAGCATTAGGAAAAACAGCTAATGCACGCGGGGCTTAAAACCTAGATGCCTGGTTGATAGGTGCCGCAAACCACCATGGCACATGTAAACATATGTAACAAACCTGCACATTCTGCATATGTATCATGGAACTTAAAGTAAAATTTAAAAAAGAAAGATGAAAAAAGGCATTTATACTAGCAGTTGACTCTGCCTGTGTGACACTTTCCCCCCGGGTATCAGCAGAAATGACTCCCTCATCTTCTCCAGATCTTTGCCCACTTATCAGTTTTCAGCAAGGTTACACAATTTTAAATTTTAACTGTCCCCACTCCAGCCCTCCCAATCCACCTGCTTTTTCCTTTTTTCATGGCACTCATTACTTTCTCACATAATACACAATTTACTTATTATTTGCTTCACCACCCAGCTAGAATGTAAGTTTCAAGAGAGTAGGAATTTCAGTCTGTTTTGTTCACTATTTACCCCAAGGGCATAGAACTGTGCTTTACACACAGTAGGCACTGAATAACTATTTGTTAAATTGGTGAATTTATGAATTTGGATTTAATCCATTTGGAATATTTTTTGTGTATTGTGTGGGATACGGTGAAATGTTTTTTAAATGTCCTAAAGTCTGAAATAGTGGCAAATCATTACCCTTTGGTGAAGATTTGCTCTTTGGAAACAGCTAGGTCACTTGAGGCAAATTCTAATTAATAAGGTGGTAATCAAGTGCAGTAATGCTGCTTCGTAGTCAAGAAATGAGGTGTAATCATAAAGTAAAGAGGCTACTGTCTTTGCGGGGCTTGGGAGCTGACTTAGAAGGCAGTCTGGGGTTTCCAAAAGGCAGTCCAATGTAATTCTTATGGCACCAGCATGAGAGAGAAACAGAAACAGGGTAGATGGGGAAAATCTGAGGCTAAAGCTTTTTCATATATATTTTTTGATCATCAAAGTAAGCATCAAAGGAAAATCAGAATTTATTGATTGAACTTTCTTTTACATATTTTGTGGTTTTGTATAATTTTTTAAAAATCTGAATTACATATGGAAAGGTGAAATCTAGTCAGTGCTTAGAGTCTAAAGATTTTAATTCATTTATATTGGAATGGTTCTAAAGAAGGTGTTTCAAAAACCCCTTGGGCAATAACAGCACCACTGAGGCTTCATTACTTTTTCCAACTGCCTGCCACGCATCTCCTCTTAAAGATCCCCCTGGCACTTCAAATTCCACCTCATACATCTCTCTGTCTCTCTAAACCTGCAAACCTGTGCAACTTTCCAACCACTGTTGCTGGTGCCCTCATTATAGTAACTCTTCACTGCAGTATTCTTTGACTCCTAGTTTTATTCACCCACCATTCTACCAGTATCCATTCCTACTGACGATAGATCTGAAACTTCTCTTCAGTCCATCGTCTCCTTTCCATGTCATCTGCCACACTGTATATTTCAGCCCCTGTTATCTCTCATTTAGACAGTTGCAGTAGCCTCCTGGCCCGTCTCCTGGCCTCCAAACTTCCTCCCTTTCATTCATCCTTTATAATCCTACCAGATTATAAGTTTTCCTGAAGTCCAATCATATCATCCTTATACTAAAAAATCTTCCATGACTCCCCATCATCCTTTTCCTTAGACATAAACATTTTAATCTAACATTTAACTGGTACCCAACCTGCCTTTCCTGTCTATCTTCTGCTATTTGTAACAAAAAAAGTCACAGCTGGCAGAAGTCTTACAAGTCGTCTCCAGACAAAACTGAATACACTCTGTTACCTGAATGTATCCTCACTTTTCCACCCTTGTGCCTTCATATAGGCGATTCCATTCCTTTCTCCTAGGTTACTCACCCCAAGTCTAATTGTCAAAAATTCTACTAATCCCATGAGCCTCACCACAATTGTTCACTCTTCTATGGATTGTCTACTGACTCCTACAGGATGTGAACTCACATTTACAGCATAATTTAATACCTCTCACATAGCACTTAGAGTAAGCTGGGCACAGTGGCATGTGCCTGTAGTCCCAGCTACTTGGGAGACTAGGGCAGAAGGATCACTTAAGCCCAGGTTTGAGGTTACCATGTGCAACACAGTGAAATCCCCATCTCTAAAAAATCAGGTGAAGTGTATGTACAGGCTGTTCATGTACTGGCCCTCTTCGTGGCTCTAAGACTGAAAGCTTCTAATGAGGATAGGGACTGGGTTTTAGTGATTTTTACCTGCACATATGCGCATGTGCTTATTTCGGGCCAGGTATTGTGCTAAGTGTTTTATATGCATTATCTCGTTTAATCATCTCAACAGCCTTATGAAGTAGGTAGTTTCAACTCCATTTTTTAGGTGAGACAGTTGAAGCACAGAGAAATTAAACAATTTGCAGAAATCTCATAGATAACAACAGGTAGACCCAGGACTCATATTCTCATCCCTCTCAACTCACCTCAGATATTCCCACTATGTAGCCCATGTCCTATTTCACACATGCAGTTAGGCAGTGTTCTCTTCAGTGGATGATACCTATTGGCTCCCCCTCCCTGTTCTTTATTGCATATGTCTATAGTGAGCAGCTATTTTTATCTTGTTTTACCAGTTCCCAGTTGTGAAATGGCTGCTGGTCATCCTCCTCACAAGTATGGCTGTTGTTGATCAAGACTTCAGTTCCCAGTAGCCACCTTATTGCTACAACCGAGGCTTAGAAAGAAATTTTCAGAAGATCACATAAACACCAGGGCCAGGACCCCAGCCCAAGTCAGTAGGCTCCAGAGGCTGTGCTCTTAACTTATGGTTAACTTGCTGTGGCTTTAAGGACCTGGCATGGTATTGGCACATAAAAAGTATTCAAGAGATGTTTGGTGAATTCACTTTTTCAAGTTCATGATCTCTCAAAGTGACTATTTTGAAGGGTGACCCTCATTTGGATGTTCATAATCTGGTATATTTGTTGAAAAACAAACCCCAAATTGTATCATCATCACCATCAATGACAGCAAACTTTCTTATTCCATATTAAGACTGAATTGCTTTAGAAACAATAAAAGAAGAGGAAGCAGCACATAATTCTACGATTCTCTAAACCAAGAGTTGGGAGTCCCAGGCTAGGGACTCTCACAGTAAGAGAAACCCAAGTGAGCTCTGTGATGTTGTTATGCAGTGAAAGTCCCTCTTCTCCCTGCCATCCCCATGCATAAGGACAGGAATTTTTCTCAGTGATGAACCTAGTGTGACCACACGTCCCTAAATGTGCCCTCTGGACATCTGACTGGGAGTCCTCCAGAGGCCTTCAGAAAAGCGCCAGAAGTGGATCTCAGTAAGGCTGTGAAGCAGGGGAATTTCAAGGGTGTATTGAAGGAGGGCCATGGAGGTTCCCGTCATTTTGAATTTGGAATATCTTTGTTTCCTGTTTTAGAGGGAAGAACCATGCAGAAAGTTCTCCTTTGGCAAGTCATGTTTTAACAATAAGTATGAGTCAGCTTGTGCTGAGTAGCCTGGGATTGCTTACCTAGTGATAGTAGGGAGGCTGGAGTGGGTTAGTACCAGGAACTCTATGTTAACTGATAGTGTGACTCAACCTATTATGTACATTGAACTGTTTGGGGAAGCCTACTCCTAGGCAATTTGTGTTGACGCACTGTACAAACACATGTCATAGATTGCCTGGAAAAAATCACAGGCATGTGCAGTTGCACCTCCCCCAACCCCTATTCAACACAAAGAGGTCCTAGACCCTCCAATTCTTTCAATTCTGGAGAGGTTAAGCTTGACCAGAGCCACAAAAAAGTCATATTCTATTTCTATAATTGCAGTGCCTTGTATTTTTTAACTGGTCCTATCCAACACTTCCTAAAAATGCCATACCTGAGTGAAATTAACCCTAAAAAACAGACATCCTTTTGGAGCCAAGAAATTGAAGCATTTCACAGATACCAGAACTGATTAATGGTACCTGTGACACAGTGATAAGAGCTACGAAATGCTGATGACATACTAGATGACAGTAAGGCCCTGGCTGTCTATATGTTTCACAGTAATCATATAAAGGAAGTATTAGTTATACTCCTCATTTTACAGATGAGGAAAATGAAGTTCAGAGAGGTAAATGACTTGCCATTGGTCACACAGCTTGTAAGTAGAAAACCAAGACTTGAGCCCAGGTGGGACGGCTCCAAAGCCCATACCCTTACCCATTATGTGATATGGCCTCCCGGCACTGGGCAAGGGACAATAGAATACATAGTCAACCCAGTTCCTGCTCACCAGGGTCACACTCTTGCTGGGAAGATAAGACAAATACACACGAAATAGAGATTAATACTAAGAAGTATTATGATTATGAATAGCTGCATTATGCAACACAGAAAACAAATAAATACAAGTACAGGAAAGAGACTGTGGGTCATTGCATGGGATGTCTGTGAGCCCTCAAATACTCATTGCTCATTGGGGTCCACCTGGCAGGGGAGAGGAATTCTGGGAGGATTTGATCATGAATTTTGAAAGTGAGAATCTAGAATGGACAATAAAAGAAAGAAAAAGAAAAAGAAAGAGACAAGTAGCATTTCAGAGACCAAGAATGGCAGAAAGGCAGGTGGCAAGATTGGTTGTACATAAGGGCTGGAAAATATCAGTATTGGAAATATCTTTAAAAAAAAAAAGAAAAAAAAAAAAGAATTGTTACTGTAATCCCAGCACTTTGGGGGGCTGAGGCAGGCACACCACTTGAGATCAGAAGTTGAGACCAGCCTGTCCAACATGATGAAACTCCGGCTCTACTAAAAATACAAAAAAATTAGCTGGGTTTGGCGGCACAAGCCTGTAATCCCAGTTACTCGGGAGGCTGAGGCAGGAGAATCGCTTGAACCCAGGAAGTGGAGGTTTCAGTGAGCCGAGATCGCACCACTGCACTCCAGCCTGAGCAACAGAGCAAGACTCCATCTAAAATAATAATAATAATAATAATAATTGTTAAGACAGGAGTTAGGCACGAAGGAGTGTACAAAGTAGACACAAAAGCAGGAGAAAATGACAAAGGTGGCAAATTCTATTTCATTGGGTTTAAATCATAAGAAGCAAACAAAAGGTCTGGGTGTGTGTGTGTTTTATTGTTGGTCATTCGTCTGTTTGGTTTTAGTCCTGCACAGTGTTTTGCATATGCTTTGTTTCCGCTGTCTTTGGTTTTAACGAGAGGCAGCATAGCCTAGTGACAAAGAATATGGACTCTAGAATCAGGCAGCTTGGCTTTAAACTCAGGCTCTGCCACTTATTGGCTGGGGGACCTTAGGCAAATTATTTAATTTCTTTGTGCTTCGTTTTCCTCATCCACAAAATAAGGTATAATAAAACTTACCTATACAATTGTTATAAAAACCATATAAGTTACTATTTGTGAAGTGCTTAAAACAGTGCCTGCAGACAGTAAGTGCTCTCGATATGCTTGTGGTATAAATGCAAAAGCAATTCATTCCCAACACTGAAATGTGGGAAATTTCTAAAATCATTGTGTAAAGATCTTTCTACAAAAAACAAACAAACAAACAAACAAACAAAAACACCTGGTAGATGTGGCCGTCCAGGCAGATGGCACCATGGCAACAATTGACGATATCAGAGTAGTGGCTGCTGCCAGCTCCCACAATCCCCTTCACTCCCTGCTGCTTATACCTGGCCCACTTCGTGTGATCTTGTGACTCCTAGTTTAAAGTGAAAGGAACATCTTGATTCCTAATATGCCTTTATATTTTCAAAGAGAGCTCATAAAGGAAGCAATTTGGGTCTGGAACCCAGACCTGGCTGAGTTCACAGGATGCTCTAATCCTTAGAATTCAAGAGAAAATATCCATTCTCCTCTCCCAGCCAGGGTCCCCCTGACCTGAGATGCTGGGTCACCGGGCTATACAAGCACCCCCAACCCCAAAACCTCCTCCACTGCCTCAAGTCTTCCTGCCCAGTTCAGCCCTTCTGATAGGAAGGAGGACTTAGGACTCCCACAATCCTTTGCAGCAGCAACTCTGGGGGAAGGCCAGAGCTGAGATTAGCAAAGCAAGAATGTGCAGCCTTCCTCCGAGTTGCCAGACAAATAAATTGTGTCTTCCTTTTTCTGCTTGTTTAGTGGATTCAACTGTGCCTCAAGATCTAAAAAATCCACAGCTGAGGAGTTATTTACACAGCAACTAGCCCTAAGCCAAATTGTGAGATTAACTAAGTATTTCTTCAGAGCGATCATCTGTTAAGGCTTTTTTTCAGGCAGTGAGCTTTCTAATTTCCCCTGGCTCTTCGTGGTCTGGAGCTGCTCGGGAACACTCAGTAGTGAGCCCCACATCAGTCTCCCCCAGTGGTTTTCTAACAGTCTCAGCTCGTATCACTCCCACTCTGGAGAGATGCCTTTCCTTTCTGCTCTCCAAGAGGATGACTGAGCCCCGTCTGGGCAGGGCACACATTCAGGCCTGCTGGCTCCTTTACCCCTGGAGACGGTCTCCCACCTTTGTGGGGAATGACTAATGGCAGAAATGTCAGGACACCCAGGAGAAAAGTGTGGAGGGAGACGTTCAGGAGAAGAGACATTTGGGCTTCAGTCAAACCCCACTACCTGCACTGCTTTTGAATAAGCAGCCCAGCTGTGCTTACACCTGGGTGCAGCAGCATGAGGAGGGTCACAAAAGACCCACTGCCAGGAATAGAACTCAGGTGGTCCACCGTGCAGAAAGCATTAAGACACAGAGGTGACCTAACAGCGCTAGAACAAGTTCAAATCCTTCATTTCACAGAGCCCCAAACCTGCCCTGGATCTCACCCCTCGTTGCAGCGACAGAGCAGAGAGTAGAACATGGGTCTCCTGACTCTTTTGGTGTGACTTCCTGGGAGAGGGAGAGGTGCAAAGGAGGGAAACTTGAGAATGGTTACACACAGCAGCGTATCTGATGAATAACAGCCCTAGAGCCCTTTCCAACTGGGTGGAGGTGCACAGCCTGGTCCCAGCCCCAACCAGCAGGAAACAACTTTGGCCAATTTCCACCAGTTCATGACCCTCCCAAGGCAAACAGTGCCTGGTCTCCTGTAGGACCTGCATCTGAGAACCTTTTGGGAAGGGCTCTGGGTAAGCAGAGAACTAAGGAAAGCATCTATCTGTAGGGAAAGCTGTTTTGTCCTACATATAGCTCCCTGGAACTGCCACCACTCACCCCAGCAATATTGAAATTTCTTACCACATTATTCAGTGAGGGTATGTGTTCAATGGTTGGTTGGATAAGTTGATGGCTTATGGTCTAGACCTCCATTGCCTCTATGACCTTATCTCCCACCACTCTTTGCTCAGCCTTCTGCAGCCACTCTGGCCTCCTTTCTATTCCTCAAACATGCTAAAAATGCTCCCACTTCAGGGCCTTTGCATTTGCTGTTCCTTCCATTTGGTATGCTCTTCTCCAGTTGTCTGCAGGGTTTTGCTCCCTCTCTTCCCTCAAATATTTATTCAAGTATCACCTTCTCAGAGATCCCTTTCCCAGTTGCCCTATGCACCTGTCACCCTCAAACCCCTTGCCCTACTTTTATTTTCTCCAAAGAGCATTTATCATCATGTTACATTACAGTACATATTGTGTTTAGTGTCTTTCTGCACTAAAATACGAGCTCTGTGAGGACAGGGACTTTGTCTGGTATGTTCATTCCTGCATCCTAATCACCTAGAACAGGGCCTGGCACATAATAGGTGTTCAATAAATATTTACTGAATAAATGGATGGGTGGATAGAGAAGCGGTGCATGTTTACATAAATGAAAGTGGCTTTGTAAACATATATTCATTCCATTTATTCATTTTCCAAAGAAATACTTCTTGCATTCTCTTATTTCTCAGGCTTCCCACCCAGTCTAGTGGAAAACAAAGATGAGTTGACATGAAATGACAATACAGCAGAGTAAGTACTATCCAGGGTTTGTGGAAGCACAAGAAGAAATTGGTGAAGGCTTGTCAAAGCAGATGGCCCTTGAATAACAGAAGATGTTAGTCAGGAAAAGAAAATTGAAGTGGGGATGTGGAGAAGGACACTTCAAGCAGAGGGAACAACATGTGGAAGAAAAAGGCTCCTCTGGGCAACAGCTTTACCATATGGGGCCAGAGAATGGCAGGGAAGGAAAGATGTTGGTAGAAGCAAGGCTGGAAACGAAGCAGAGGCCCTAGTTTGAGAGCCTTGCCTGCTGTTATAAGTATCCAGTTAAGCCTTTAAGTCAGTATGGCAAACTTGCCAAATGCAGAGATCCAATTGTACAGTGTGGTGACTATACTTAGTGATGACATACTTTAAAAGATCATGTTGTACATGATAAATATGCACAATGATATCTGTCAATTTAAACAACAAAAACACTATAAACATTTAGTATATAGATGTGTATAGTTTGACCTATAAAATTATTTCTTTAAGTTTGGTGGCCAATATTTTAAACATTAAAATATTTCACATAAAAATCCAAAATTCTTGCTTTTCTTGAAATACCAGAATATCACACCCCACCAGGCCCACATGGCTATGATTGCCAACATCTGAGCAGGAGTTATCTCCACTAAACAGAGCTCTGGCTCTCCAGTTTGTCAAAGCCCCAAATTAGCCTTTTTCAGTGATTATGTTATGGCTGATCCTCAAGCTCTGGTATGGCCAGGAAGTGGCAAGGCTTGGGATTTGAGCCTTTCTCCATAAAGCCCATACTCTTACCCAGTACATGATTAATGATTGGCACACACAAAAAAAGACACTCCATAATACTGTATTTGAAGAAGGATCACACTCATTCCATTGTCTCCTACTGAAAGGTCTTTGCCTCTGTTTCTATCCTGACAAATCCTGCCCTATCTCTCAAGGCCCAGCTCAGATACAGCCTCCTTCATGAGGCCTTCCCTAATTTCATGCTCCCCACCCCAACAGATGTGATTAAGGGATGGAGGACTTGAAGGCAACAAAACTGGGATGTGGAGGAGTATTTGGAGGGCAGATCACTGGGATCATTAGAGCTGGGCTGTAGGTAGAAGAAAATATCTAAGGTTTGAACTTTGGAATTTGTGCATCTGAGTGGGGAGTGCATAAATGGTGGAAGCTGAGAGGCAACTGTAAAAGAATTAAAACAGACTACAGTTTTTCCTTGCTTGAAACTTTGTCTCCTTTTATTTTATCCTCTTGTTTGCCTTTTTTTCCTTCCTATGTCTCCACTTCCTGTACCTTAATTGGCATTAGACAACTCACCAGCTTACAAAGATCACATTTGAAAGAACTGTCCTGACAGTAGCTAAAAATGAGATTGCACCAATGATCCTGAGAAACCAGAACGATTTCCAACCATTCCAACTGGACGTTTTGCAGCGGTTACAGATAAAGAAAACTGCAAGCTGGGACAAGACCACAGTCACAGAAGAGATGAGGAGTCTCCTCTGCTTGTCCTATAAAAACCCGATCCCACTTTGGCTCAAGGATTTACTTAACATTGAGTTGCATGTTCCCTGATGCACATCAATTGAATAAAGCCTGTAACCTCTATTTGAGTCACTTTAACTATTTTGGTCCTTAACAGTTATGTCACTGTGACTCAGATTGGGTCTGAATCGGCCCTTGAGCCTACTGAGGTTTCAGATAAAGACAGAATAAACTGAGGGACCTTCTTCCTCCCTTCTTGGAGGGCCCTATTGGGTCAGATAAGTCCTGTTCCCACTCAAGTGCTCCAATTTTTTGTTGTGTCAAGGAAGTTCCATGTTTTGATTCTTTGGAAAGGTTAACCTATTTTCTGACTGAAGTCATTGCCTCTATTTTCCTTTTGTCTTTCGGAGTTATCTGGCCTTTCAGGTCTCCAAGAGCAGAGAATGATGATCATAATGCAGGACCAGGCCCTTCTCCTTTCTTCTGCATTGAACCTTTTTTGTTATGAGCTAAGTGGTATGACCTCAAGGAAGACAATTTTTAGCTGCAGTGGTTCATTTGGGACTCTTGGGACATGTCACAACGCAAGCGTTTGCATGATTCCCTAGAGCAAAAGGAAACCAGATAACATATTTACAATGGACAGCTTTCCTTAAGCCGTAAGAAGAAGCTGAGGAAGGAAACAATTCAGAAAGATTCCAATCTGTTGAGTCTTCTTTTAAAACAACCTCAGCTGTCTCTCTCTCTCCAAAGACCTCCTCCTTTCTATCAAACTCTATTTCTTATTTCTTCCCCTTACAATCTGACTTTCTCCTGGCCTCCCTCCTCTTCTGCTTTCTGTCCTCTTCTCTGCTCTCTTTCTCCTCCTTTTCCCCTTTCTCACCTTCTCTCACCTTTTGACCCATACCTTCACCCTTTCTGGATATGCAAAAACCAAATAGAGAGGAGAAAGTCTTTTAAAGGCAATTGGTGAAGGTTTTCACTCTTCCATCGACTGAGGAATAATCCAAACCTGTCAGCAAGGGTGTGATAAATCTGTTTCCAATTTTAGGGACCAATGATAGAAAGCACTTTTAGGAATGCTCAGGATTGGGCATTAACACTAACACTCCAACAACAATCTGCACATTCTTTACTAATGGCCTTAACCCTGATATATCAGATGCTATTCAGAACCATAAAACAGGCTGGCAGACCACATCCACTCATGATTTGCAACACTTTGAGTTCAGCAGATTTTAAACCAGCATTTTGTGGAAAGCATAGTAAATAAAGAGAGAATCACACCGCAAACTTATGTCATTACAACTGGAATAGCCTGGGGGAAATAAAAAGGCCCTCCACAATTTAAACACAGAGAGACACAGACACTTGCAGATATTGCAGAGAAAAAGATACTGGACCTGCAATCATCCCGCTGTAGCAAAGAAATGAGACACTCAACTACAGTTGCTAGATTTAGCAAATAAAAATGAAAAAATATATGAATTTCAAATAAATGAGTAACATTTTAGCATAAGTATGTCCCATGAAATGTTGGGTACACACTTGTACTATAAAATGATTCATTTCTTATCTGATATTCAAATTTAACTGCACTTCCCATATTTTATCTGGCAACACTATACAGGTTACTCAATCTGAAATAAAGCAATTCCCCTTCTCCAAGGAATGTACCCTTCAGTATCCTCAGTTGTCTTTGGATCAGCAAGGAGAAATAACTCTATTTATTTGTGAATGGCTATCCAAGGTCATTTTTTAGTAGACCCTGGAGACACACTCTCCATCATTAATTCCTTCTAGTTTCCTACCATCCTTCCTCAGAATAATTTTAAAAAGCTCAATAGTGGGACTTACCTGTTGAACACATTCACTTCCTCTCTCTAACCCTTTGCTTATCTCTTTGGGATGCTTAACCTCTCAATATAGTTTTCTCTTCTGTCTTCCACCCTCCCTAACCTATACAGATGGACCTTTTGGTTCATTTGGCTCAATGGGGAACTACTATTAGATGTATATCCAAAGGCCTTTTTCTTGATCTCTCAGTCTCTCATGACCCAGTACACCATCCTACGGTGGCTTCCCTCAACTCCTATGCACTCACTCTTAAGTCCTCTATTCACTTCATTCATTGCATTCACATTGCAAGCCCCTTCATACTTCTCTCAGCTTCTCAATCATAATCTCAAAGACTTACAATTTCCCTAGTCCTCTGCCTTGATCAAATAGTAGGTAACTTGCTCTTATGTTCACCTGATTTAACCTCTTCTCAAGAAGACTCTATCTCAGAAACTTTGTTTATAAAAGGAAATATTGTAAGGACAAATTTGTAAGAATAATTTACTGTTTAAATTACTGTATAAAAGGATAAATTTGTAAGAATAAATTACTGTTTCCTTAGGCCCAAGTTCACTATCTAAGCCATGGTGTATCCTAGGGAGGCAAATTCCTCCCGGTGGATAGGAGTACGGTCATTCAAAATTGCCCTTGCCCTATTACCAAAAGACAATTTAGAGGATTTCTGGGACTTATAGGATATTGCAGGTGGTAGATTTCCAACTCTTCTGAATTAGCTGGCACCCTCAGTGACATGAATTAAAATGGTATTCCTGAGCTTCTGCCTTGGATGGTCACTACAGATTTAGCCATTGACCAACCAAAGGCATTTCATTTTGGGTCACCCCAAAATTATACTATCTTTTTTTTGGTTTATATATAGAAGGGATGGTCAAGCTCTTGGAGTTTTATCTTAGAAACATGATGGAAATCAGAGACTCATTGGGTATTACAATATTGCTCCATCCAGTAGCTAAACATATCCCTCTTGCCTGGGGGCAGTAGCTGTCGCTGCATTTAATCTTGGGATCACCTTTTCACCTAATGGTACCTAATGAAGCTCAGACCTTTCTCATCACCAAAGCACCCAACATTTCTCTGCTTCTAGACTCATTTCTTGTGAATTACTATTTCTGTCCTCCATTCATATCATCGTCTATTAGGAGTCTATAGGAATACTGTACTCTTTTTTAAAAAGTGAGATATGATTCACATACCACAACTTATCCTTTTAAAGTGTACAATTGCGTGGTTTTTCATGTTTTACAATGTTCTGCAACCAACATCACCATCTAATTTCTGAACATTTTCATTGTCTCCCAGAAAAATCATTAAGCAGTCACTCGTTATTCTCTACCTGGCAACCACTAATCTTCTTCCAACTTTATGGATATTCTTATTCTGAACATTTTATATAAATGAAATTATACACTATGTGGCCTTTTGTATCTGGCTTCTTTAACTTAGCATAACATTTTCAAGGATTATCCATGTTGTAGAATGTATCAATACAGCACTTCATTCTTTTTATGGCCAAATAATATTCCATTATATGTTTATCCATGCATCAGTTGATGGACAATTGGGTTGTATCCATATTTTGGCTGTGATGAATAATGCTGCTTGAACATTTGTGCATAGGATTTTCTTTGAAGATGGGTTTTCAATTCCTTTAGGTATATATTTAGGAGTAAAAATGCGGGTCATATGGTAACTCTATGTTTAACTGCTTGAGGAACTGCCAAACTGTTCCACAATGACTGCACCATTTTACATTCCCACCAATAATATATGAGGTTTCCATTTTTCATATCCTCACAGTTGTTACTGCCCGGCTTTTTAAATTATAGCCATCCTACTGGGTGTGAAGTAGTATCCCAATATGGTTTTGATTTGCATTGCCCTAATGACTAATGATGTTGAACACCTCTTCAAGTGTTTATTGGCCATTTATATATCTTCTTTAATAGTGTCATAATCTTAACGCAGCTAGTTTATTTCCTCTTTCAGAGAAGGTGAAAAATCTCATGATTGTTTAACTTGAGAACTTTATCTGCCTATCTCTGATCTTCTTGAAACTCCTCTACAAAACTCAGACTTAGAATTCTTTGTAGATTGGTCATATATTGACACTGAACAAGTGTATTTTCAAGTTAAGTATGCCGTCACTACTTCCCAAGAGCTTTTTGAATATGACCACTTTCCTGAAGTCAAGTCAGTGGTCATATATTGACACTGAACAAGTGTATTTTCAAGTTAAGTATGCCGTCACTACTTCCCAAGAGCTTTTTGAATATGACCACCTTCCTGAAGTCAAGTTAGCATAACTAGCTGAATTTATAGGCTTAACTCTAGCCTACCAAGCTAGCAAAGAATAAAAGGGCTAACATATACACAGACAGCAGATATGCCTTTGGTATGGTTTATGATTTTAGCATGCCATGAAAACAACACAGCTTCCTAACAGCTTCTGGTACTTCAATAAGCAGCATGAGCACATACAAGCTTTACTAGATGCTTTGCTACTCTCTCAAGGAAGTGACTATAAGTAACGTCAAATCTCATACTAGGGAACAAACCCATAAAGCAAAAGGAAATGCCTTGTCTGACCAGTATGCTAAACAGGCTGCTCTCACCACATTCAGTTTGTTCAGCATATTAAAGACAACCTGGTTACTGCAGATTACTTCCATGAAACTTTGAGCAAATTGCAGTTAAAGCACCAGACTCTGAAAAAAGATACTGGGAGAAATCTGGGTGTTCCCTCCAATCAGATGGGTTCCTATGGAGACACCAAGACTGCACCTGGTCTCTCCAGTCTCTCTGAAACAGAGCTTGATGAAAATTTTGCAGGTTATGATTCATAACGGTAAATAAACTTGAAAACTATTCTCAGACAACATTGTTGGGAAAATTTTAAACAGATAGGAGCTGAAGTCTCTAGCGCATGTTCCATCTGCAAGACTCATAACCCTGGAAAAACTGTTAAAGTGAGACATAGACAGGAACCACAGCCTTGAGGACCCTTCGAACATTTACAAGTGAACTTTGTATAACTTCTTTTATCGCAAGGATTTGAATATGTATTCACTACTGTAGTCCTTCTCTCTGGATAGCCAGAAGTTGTTCCTTTTAGCCTTCCTTGTGACAGAGATACTCATTTTACCAGGACTATAAGAGGATTTGTAAGGTATTGCCTGATGGCCAGAAATTACCCATCTCAGCCATTCAGGAAGAACGTAAAGTGCTAATGGTATTTTAAATAATGTTTATTTTTGTTTAACTTTTATAAGTGAATATGTACATTATTGAAAACTTTAAAAACGCAAAATCACCCACAGTCACACCCGGCTTACAGCTTGAAATATCTATCTAAATCCTTATGTGTGTACACACACAGTTGAGCATATATTTGTATGTGGTTGAGATCATACAGTATGAATCTTTACTAGTTCAAAGTATCATGAATTTTTATCAATTAAATGTCCCAAAGTCATGAATATTTTGAAAACCAAGAATATACAACACCAGCTCAACTGGGAAAGAAATGTAATCCTGCCTTCCATGGGGACAAAAATTTCATAAAAGACAAAAATGACAAAAATTATGTGGATAAAATTTTGGCAGACTTACAATTAAGATACTTTATTCTCTTAATGCTCGACTTAAAATGAGACAAAAACAATAGTGAATAATAAGTATAATGCTTCTAAGGGAATTCATTCTTAGATCTATACTATTAAAATATTACCCAAAAGATATGCTTCCATCGAATTATTCAACATTTTTCATTTTATATAACAATTATAAACATAAATTCCTCTAATGTGGAGCCTGAAAATACATGAAGCAAAAACTGATAGAATTGAAGTGATAAATACATAGTTCTACATTCACAGTGGGAAGCATCAATATCCCACATTCAACAATGACTAGAACAAATAGAGAGAAGATCACCAAGGAAACAGAAGACGTGAACAACAGCATGAGCCATTTTGACCTAATAGATGTCTAGAAAGCAATCCACCCAACAATAGAAGAATAAACATTCTTCTCAAGTGCACATAAAACATTCTCCAAGATAAGTCACATAGTAAGCCACAAAACAAGTTTCAATGAATTTTAAAAGATTAAAATCACATTAAGTATGTTCTTTGGCCACAATGGAATTAAATTAGAAATTAGTAACAAGAGGAAATTTGGAAAATTCACAACTAAGTGAAAACTAAACGCTACTAAATAGCTACTTGAGTCAAAGAAGAAATCACAAAGTAAACTAGAAAATACTTTGAAATGATGATAATGAAGATGAAAACATAACAACCAAAACTTGTGGGACGCAGCAGAAACAGTACTCAGAGGGAAGTTTGTAGCTGTAAAAATCTACATTATAAAAAGAAGAAAGATCTGTAATTGATAACCTAATTTTGCACCTTAAGAAACTAGGAAAACAAGAGGAAACTGATCTCAAAGCAAGTAGAAGGAAAGGAATAATAAAGATTAAAGCACAAATACATAAATAGCGAACAGAAAACAATAGAAAAAAACGTGAAATGAAAAGTCTCAAACTTTTAACTAGACTGATCAAAAATAAAAGACTCAAATTACTAAAATCAGGAGTCAGACTCAGGACATTACTACTGACCTTACAGAAAATTTTAAAAATGAATTACTAGAAAATACTATGAACAAATGTACGTCAACAAATTAGATAATCTAGATGAAATGGAAAAATTCCTAGAAACACACAAATTATAAAAAATGACTAAAATTAGTTAGAAAATCTGAATGTAAAGGAATTGAGTCAGTGTTCTAACTATGTTTTTGCAGATTCTGTCTGTCTGGCATCCATTAATTACGGGGCCAAACTAATGGCCAAGTTATCAACATCTCCCTTGCAATCCAGAGCCTACACTCGCAACTACCACCTTATCTAACTCTCACATATCAAGCCACATTTCCCCTGCCCTAAATCAACCCAGGGTCAGGTATCAGACAACTAGGGAGCGTTCCTATGTCCCAAAACCCACCAGAATTATTCAAAGTAGCCAACCCTAAGCTGTTTCTCCTTCCTTGCCTTGCTTTTCCTATGGAAACTCCAATAAAGGCTCTGGCATAAGCGTCCCTCATTTATTTCTGCCTCCTAACCAACACTGGTGCTTCCCCATGTGACCCTGTGTGGCATGATGCATTCACTTCTCTTGGGAAATGTAATTAACAAAACTTTTTCAATGGGATTAGCATCTCTGTCTGTTGTCATTTGGTCAGCTCTATAAATTAAAATCCTGTGGGTACAATTGAGACAGTCAGTAATAATAATAAAAAAAAATGCCAACAAAGAAAAGCCTAGGACCAGATGGTTACACTGCGGATGGTTTAACAAATAATTAAGGAGGGTGGAGCCAAGATGGCTGAATAGGAACAGCTCTGGTCTACAACTCCCAACATGAGTGACTCAGAAGATGGGTGATTTCTGCATTTCCATCTGAGGTACCAGGTTCATCTCACAGGGAGTGCCAGACAGTGGGTGCAGGACAGTGGGTGCAGTGCACCATGCACAAGCTGAAGCAGGGTGAGGCATTGCCTCACTCAGGAAGTGCAAGAGGTCAGGAAGTTCCCTTTCCTAGTCAAAGAAAGGGGTGACAGACGGCACCTGGAAAATCGGGTCACTGCCACCCTAATACTGCGCTTTTCCAACGGGCTTAAAAAACGGCACACCAGGAGATTATATCCCGCACCTGGCTTGGAGGGTCCTATGCCCACGGAGTCTCGCTGATTGCTAGCACACCAGTCTGAGATCAAACTGCAAGGCAGCAGCGAGGCTGGGGAAAGGGTACTTGTCATTGCCCAGGCTTGATTAGGTAAACAAAGCAGCTGGGAAGCTCCAACTGGGTGGAGCCCACCACAGCTCAAGGAGGCCTGCCTGCCTCTGTAAGCTCCACCTCTGGGGGCAGGGCACAGACAAACAAAAAGACAGCACTAATCTCTGCAGACTTAAATGTCCCTGTCTGACAGCTTTGAAGAAAGTAGTGGTTCTCCCAGCACGCAGCTGGAGACCTGAGAACGGGCAGACTGCCTCCTCAAATGGGTTGCTGATCCCCCAGCAGCCTAACTGGGAGGCACACCCCAGTAGGGGCAGACTGACTCCTCACTCAGCCAGGTACTCCTCTGAGACAAAACTTTCAGAGGAACGATCAGGCAGCAGCATTTGCAGTTCACCAAGATCCGCTGTTCTACAGCCACCGCTGTTCTGCAGCCACCGCTGTTCTGCAGCCACCGCTGCTGATACCCAGGCAAACAGGGTCTGCAGGGACCTCTAGCAAACTCCAACAGACCTGCAGCTGAGGGTCCTGTCTGTTAGAAGGAAAACTAACAAACAGAAAGGACATCCACAACAAAAACCCTTCTGTACATCACCATCATCAAAGATCAAAAGTAGATAAAACCACAAAGATGGGGAAAAAACAGAGCAGAAAAACTGGAAACTCTAAAAAGCAGAGCGCCTCACCTCCTCCAAAGGAATGCAGCTCCTCACCAGCAATGGAACAAAGCTGGACGGAGAATGACTTTGACGAGTTGAGAGAAGAAGGCTTCAGATGATCAAACTACTCCGAGCTACAGGAGGAAATTCAAACCAATGCCAAAGAAGTTAAAAACTGTGAAAAAAAGTTAGACTAATGGATAACTAGAACAACCAATGCAGAGAAGTCCTTAAAGGAGCTGATGGAGCTGAAAGCCAAGGCTCGAGAACTATGTGAAGAATGCAGAAGCCTCAGGAGCCAATGTGATCAACTGGAAGAAAGGGTATCAGTGATGGAAGACAAAATAAATGAAATGAAGCGAGAAGGGAAGTTTAGAGAAGAAAAAATAAAAAGAAACAAACCAAACCTCCAAGAAATTTGGGACTATGTGAAAAGACCAAATCTACGTCTGATTGGTGTACCTTCGCTCCTTACCACGAAGATGGCACCAAGCCATTCATGAAAGATCTGCCCCCATGATCCAAACACCTCCAAGTGGGCCCAACCTCCAACACTGGGGATTGCATTTTAACATGAGATTTGGAGAAGACAAATATTTAAACTATATCAGATGCATTTTCTTTCTTTCTCTTGCCTGATTGCACCAGCTAGTACTTTCAGTATTATGTTGAATTGGGGTGGTGAGAGTAGGCATCCTTTTCTTGTTCCTACTCTCAAGGGGAATGCTTCCAGCATTTGCCTGCTCAGTATGATGTTGGCTGTGGGTTTGTCATTGATGTTTCTTATTATTTGGAAGTATGTTCCTTCAATGCCTAATATATTGAGGGTTTTTATAATGAAGGGTATTGGACTTTATCAAAAGCTTTTCCCACATCTATCAATATGATCATATGGTTTTTGTTTTTAATTCTATTTATGTGGTGAATCACTTTTATTGCTTTGCTGAACCAACATTGCATCCCAGAAATGAAGCCTACTTGATTGTGATAAATTAACTTTTTATTGTGCTGCTGGATTCAGTTTGCTAGTATTTTCTTGAGGATTTTTGCATCTATGTTCCTCAGGGATGTTGGCTTGTAGTTTTCTTTTCTTGTTGTGCCTTTGCCAGGTTTTGGTATCAGGGTGGTGTTGGCTTCATAGGATGAGTAGGGAGCAGTTCCTCCTCCTCAATTTTCTGGAATAGTTTCACTAGAATTGGTACTAGCTATTCTTTGTACATCTGGTGGAATTTGGCTGTGGATCCATTTGGTCTGGGGCATTTTTGATTGGTAGGCTTTTTATTCCTGATTCAATTTCAGAACTCTATATTTGTCTGTTCAGAGTTTCCGTTTCTTCCTGATTTAGTCTTGGAAGGTTGTGTGTTTTCAGGAATTTACCCATTTCATCTAGATTTTCTAGTTTGTGTGCATAGAGGTGTTCATAATAACCTCTGAGGATATTTTGTATTTCTTGGATCAGTTATAATGTCACCTTTGTCATTTCTGATTATGCTTATTTGGATCTTCCCTCTTTTTTCTTTGTCAATGTAGCTAGCATTCTTTCAATCCTGTTTATCCTTTCAAATAAACTTTTGGTTTGTTATTTAATGCTTTTTATGAAATTTTGGTCTCAATTTTTCTTACTTTTTCCCTGATTTATTTTCTTCTGCGAGATTTTCAGTTAGTTTGTTCTTGTTTTTCTAGCTCCTCTAAGTGTGATGTCACATCATTAATTTGAGATTTTTCTAACTTTTTGAGGTAGGCATTTAGTGCTATGAACTTTCCCCTTAACAATGCTTTTGCTGTTTCCCAGAAATTTTGGCATGTTGTGTTTCTGTTTTTATTTATTTCAAATTTTTAAAAATTTGTGCCTTAATTTAATTGTTTACCCAAAAGCCATTCAGGAGCAAATCGTTTAATTTCCATATGATTGTGTGGTTTTGAGGGATCTTCTTGGTATTGATTTCTATTTTTATTCCACTATGTTCCAAGTGTATGGCTGATATGAGTTTAATTTTTTTAAATTTATCGAAACTTGCTTTACGGCCAAGCATGTGATCTTTCTTAGAGTATGTTTAGTATGCAGATGAGAAGAATGTATATTCTGTGCAGTTAATGGATGGGGTATTCTGTAGATGTCTATTAGATCCAACTGGTCAAGTGTCATTTTGGTTTCAATTCTCAAGACCAGGATTTCTTTGTTAGTTTTCTGCCTTGATGATCTGTCTAATGCTGTCAGTGGGGTATTGAAGTCCCTCGCTATTATTGTATGACTATTTAAGTTTTTTCATAGATCTAGAAGTACTTGTTTGATGAATCTGGGTGTTGCAATGTTGGTATGTGCATATATTTAGGATAATTAAGTCTTCTTGTTGAATTGAACCCTTTGACATTATGTAATGCCCTTCTTTGTCCTTTTTCACTGTTGTCGGTTTAAAGTCTCTTTTATCTGGTGTAAGAATAGTGACTCCTGCTCTTGCTTGTTTCCCTTTTATGTGATAGATCTTTCTCCAACCCTTTACCTTGAGCCTGTGAACATCATTAAGTGTGAGATGAGTCTCTTGAAGACAGAAGATGGATGGATCTTTTTTTAATCAAACTTGCCACTCTGTTCCTTTTAAGTGGGGGCATTTAGACCATTTATATTCAAGGTCAACATTAATACGTGAGGTTTTGAGAAAAGTGTGAAGTTGTTAGCTGGTTTCTTTGTAGTTTCTATTGTATGGTTGCTTTATAGGGTCTGTGAGCTATGTACTTAAGTGTGTTTTTTGGTAGCAGGTATCATATTTCATTTACATGTTTAGAACTCACTTAAGGATCCCTTGTATGGCTGGTCTAGTGGTAGCAAATTGCCTTAGCACTTACTTGTCTGGAAAATATTTTATTTCTCCTTTGCTTATGAAGCTTAGCATGGCAGGATATGAAATTCTTGGTTGGAATTTCTTTTCTTTAAGAAGGCTAAAATAGGCCCCCAATCTCTCCTGGGCTTGTAAGGTTTCTGTTGAGAAGTCCGCCATTAGCCTGATGGAGTTCCCTTTGTATATGAGCTGACCTTTTACTCTAGCTGCTTTTAAGATTTTTTTCTTTAGTGTTGACCTTGAAAAATCTGGTGACTATATGCCTTGGTGATGATCATTTTGTATAGTATCTCACAAGTGTTCTCTGAATTTCTTTTATCTGGATGTCTACTTCTCTAGCAAGATTTAAGAATTTTTCTTGAATTATTCTCTCAAATATATTTTCCAGGTTGTTTACCTTTTTCTCCATCTCTCTCAGAAAAGCCAACAATTCATAGTTTTGGCCACTTTACACAGTCCCACATTTCTCATAGACTTTATTTTTTAAACTATTTTTTCTTTATTTTTGTCTGACTGGGTTAGTTCAAAAAACTGGTCTTCAAGCTCTGAAATTATTTCTTCTGCTTGGTCTAGTTTATTGATAAAGCTTTCAATTGTATTTTGAAATTCCTTAAGTGAGTTTTTCTATTCCAGAAGCTTTGATTGATTTCTTTTTAAGATGTTTATATCTTCCATTTCCTGGGTGCTTTAGAAATTTCTTTATGTTGATTTTCAGTCTTGTCTTGGATCCCACTGAGCTTTCTTGCAATCCATGCTTTGAATTCTTTGTTGTTTCTGAGTTTCCATTTTAATTAGCCACCATTGCTGGAGAGCTAGTGTGATTCTTTGGTAGTTTCACTACATTCAGGTTTTTCATGGTGTCAGAATTCTTGCAATGGTTTCTTCTCTTCTAGAGACACTAGCACTTTCTAATTTTTTAATTATTTTTTACAGGTAGGGTTTTTGGTCTATTTTCCTATAATATTGTTATATTTTTTCTTTCCTTTTCCCTTTCTCCCCCTTTCTAGGGTGTGTGACTGGTGGGTAGCGTCTTTTGGCTTTGCTCCTACAGCCCTATGCACTTCTGTAAGCAGGTTTTATATTGGGCTATGCGGTTTGACTTGTTAGCCAGTAGATGGCGCTTATAGGTAAGAGCCAGCTGCCGTCAATGCGGCTGGGTATATATTTCATCTTTGTTTACTGGGAGAAACTGTATATTGATTCAGGCGATGGGCTGATCCACGGAGTTTACAGTCATCTGAGCTTCCTGTTCAGCCCCGGGTTGGCGGGGGCAAGATGGCCAGGCCACAGCCCACCTACAGGTTCCCCTGATGACAGGCACAAGCACCAGCACCAACGGAGAATCCAGTCAGCAGTTACCAAGTGCCCAGAGGTGTGCCTAGACATGGAGCTGGGAAACCTCCTATGTCACAAGTTCTTTGCAAGGAGGAGGAGATGGCCTAAACTCCTAATCCAAGAGAGTGGGTGCTCCAGATTCCTGGAGATCTGCCTGGGTGTGGAGTGCAGAGGGCCCAACTGCACCACAACCTCTGCACAGGAGGGGCAGGCAACTCAGACTGCTGACCCCGGCAAATGGGTGCTCGTAATACCTGGTGATCTGCCTGGGTGTGAAGCAGAGAGGGCCCCCCTGCACCATGATCTCTGCATAGGAGTGGGGTGTCAGGCTGCTGAACCAGACAAGCAGGTGCTCTGCATGCCTGGAGATCTGCCTGGGCATGAGGCAGAGAGGGCCCTCTGCACCTAGATCTCTGAACAGAAAGGGTGAAGTGACTCAGGCTGTCAATCTGGGCAAGCAGAAGCTTTGAGTGTATAGAGCTCTGCCTGGACATGGAGCAGAGAGGGATCCATTGCACCACAACCTATTCCCAAGAGGGATGGGGCAACTCAGGCTGCCAGTCCATGTGAGCATGTGCTCCAAATGCCTGGAGTTCTGCATGGAGGTGGAGCAGAGAGGGCTCCACTGCCCCACAATCTCAGGGGAGCAGGCTAGGGAACCCAGCAATGACACATGCACACCAGTTCCAGGTTGCCAAGCCAGCCCTGGCAGCAAGTCTCATCACCCAAGAGAAATTGCAGCTGTAGATCTTCTCTTGTCCCAGGCTCTTATCAGCTGAACAATGTCATGGGGGCTGTTTGCCCATGTCCTCCTCCCTGAGATCTGGGGTGTCCATCATGATTACAGGGAATTCCCATTTTCCTTCTTGAATTAAAGCTCACAGAGTTTATCTTTATACACTGTTTTGCTATTTCCAAGTGGCCAAGGCACACTAAAAGCCTCTCATCCACCATCTTAACTCAAAATTTCACATTTAAACACCATGAATGTTGGAATCGGCTTTATTAATGGAAATTGCATTACCATTAAAATAATGGTTCTGGCCAGGTGTGGTGGCTCACGCCTGTATCCCAGCACTTTGGGAGGCCGAGGCAGGCAGATCACTTGAGGTCAGGAGCTCAAGACTAGCCTGGCCAACATGGTGAAACCCTGTCTCTACTAAAAATACAAAATTAACTGGGCATGGTGGCAGGTGCCTGTAATCCCAGCTACTCTGGAGGCTGAGGCAGAGGCGGAGGTTGCAGTGACCAGAGTTTCCACATTCACCTGGGGACAGAGTGACATTCTGTCCCCTCTCTCTATATTTAAAAAATGGTTCTGCAGACTGTACAGGCAGCATGGCACCAGCACCTACTTCTGGTCAGGACCTCAGGAAGCTTTTATTCATGGTGGAAGGCACAGGAGGAGCAGGTATGTCACATGGCGAGAGAAGGAGCAAGCTCAGTCTACTTCTACCTGCTTTCCAGCTCCTTTACTACAGCAAGAAAAGCTCTTGTTCGTGTCACAGTAACCTCCATATTGTCAAACTTTTTTTCATTTTTCAACTTACTTGACTTCTTGGCAGCCTTTGAACCAGTTAATAATTTCCTCCTTCTTGAAATGTTCACCTCCCTTAGCTTTTTAAAATTGAATGATTTTGAAATAACTGTAGATTGATATTCAGTTATAAGAAATAATATGGAACAATCTCAGGTACCCCCCACCTAGTTTTTCCCAATGGTAACATCTTAGAAAACTATAGTATAATATCTTACTCAGAATATTGACATTAATACACTCAAGGTATAGAACAGTTTCCTCTATTTTTTTTCCTTTTATACACTGTTCTTTTGGTGTCAAACCAAAAAACCTATGACTAGGTCTAGATCCTAAAGGTCTTCTCCTATGTTCTTCTCCTCTGTTTGTCCTAAAGTTTTACAATTTTACTTTTTTTTTTTTTTTGAGACAGGGTCTCACCCTGTTGCCAGGCTGGAGTGCAGTGGTGCGATCTCGGCTCACTGCAACCTTCACCTCCCGGGTACAGGCAATTCTCCTGCCACAGCCTCCCGAGTAGCTGGGACTACAGGTGTGCACTACCACACCCGGCTAATTTTTGTATTTTTAGTAGAGATGGGGTTTCGCCATGTTGGCCAAGATGGTCTTGATCTCCTGACCTCACGATCCGCCCGCCTCAGCCTCCCAAAGTGCTGGGATTACAGGCGTGAGCCACTGCACCCGGCCTACAGTTTTACATTCTACATTTAAGTTCATGACTCATTTTGAGTTAGTTTTTGTATGAGGCTTAGGCTGGGGTTTTTTGTTTTGTTTTGGCCTATGAATGTCCAATTGCTCCAATACCATTTGGAGAAAAGTCTATCCTTCCTCCATTGAATTACTTGTGCAAAAAAAGTGGACATATTTATGCAGGCCCATTTCTAAGTTCTCTATTTTGTTTCAATGATCTATGTGTCTATCCCACCCCCAACACCATACTGTCTTGATTACTATAGCTATATAGTAACCTTAATAGACAATGTCTGTTTTGTTAACAACAACTCCTCAACTTCTTGCAAGGTGCCTAGCAAATTGATACAAAACACATTTTTTTCTTGATTCAATTTTTTTTTTTACTTTTTATTTTTTGTTTCAATAGATTTTTGGGCAATAGGTGGTGTTTGGTTACGTGGATAAGCTCTTTAGTGGTGATTTCTGGAATTTTGGTGCACCCATCACCCAAGCAGTGTACACTATACCCGATGTGTAGTGTTTTATCCCTCATCCCCTTCCCACACTTTCCTCCGAGTCCCCAAAGTCCATTGTGTCATTCTTATGCCTTTGTGTCCTCGTAACTTGTCTCCCACTTAAGAGTGAAAACATATGATGTTTGGTTTTCCATTCCTGACTTACTTCACTTAGAATAATGGTCTCCAATTCCATCTATGTTACTGCAAATGCCATTATTTCATTCCTTTTTATGGCTGAGTAGTAGTATTCCATGGTATATATATACCACATTTTCTTTATCCACTAGTTGACTGATGGGAATTTCAGCTGATTCCACATTTTTACAATTGCAAATTGTGCCGCTATAAACATATGTGTGCAAGTATCTTTTTAGTATAATTACTTATTTTCCTCTGGGTAGATACCCAGTAATGGGATTGCTGGATCAAAAGGTAGATCTACTTTTGGTTCTTTAAGGAATTTCCAGGCTGTTTTCCATAGTGGCTGGGACTAGTTTACATTCTCACCAGCAGTGTAAAAGTGTTCCCTTTTCACCACATCCACGCCAACATCTTTTTTTTTAAATTTTTTTTATTATGGCCATTCTTGCAGGAGTAAGGTGGTATCACATCACGGTTTTGATTTGCATCTCGTGGTTATTAGTGATGTTGAACATTTTTTTCATATGTTTGTTAGCCATTTGTGTACCTGTGTATCTCCACTGGTGGTAGCAGGGGAGTAAAGTGGACTCTGTGAAGGTCCTTGGTTGTAGTTGTTTAGTGCACTGGTTTTGTGTTGGTTGGCCTCCAGCCAGGAGGTGGTGCTTTCAAGACAGTGTCAGCTGAGGAAGTATAGGGAGGATATAAGCTTGCCCCAGGGTCAGGTAGATAAGTATTTGGGATGTCTCAGGCAGAGGGTGGGGCCATAGAGCTTTCAAGAGATTATGTCCTTTGTCTTCAGCTACCAGGGTGGGTTGAGAAAGACCATAAGGTGGGGGCAGGGTTGGTTGTGTCTGAGCTCAGACTCTCCTTAGGCAGAGCTTGCTGTGGCGGATGGGAGTGTGGTTCTCAGGCCAATGGAATTACGTTCCCAGGGGGACTATGGCTGTCTCTGCTGTGTCATACAGGTCACCAGGGAAGTGGGGGAAAGCAGCAGTGACAGGTCTCACCGGGCTCCCACACAGCCCAAAAGGCCAGTCTTCCACCATGCCCCTGCCAACTGCGCTGTTTATTCCCAGGCAGCTGGTGAGCAGGGCTGAGAACTTGCCCCAGGCTACAAGCCTCCCACCTGAGAAAGCAAGTAGGGCTTTCAGGGTTCATGCTTCCCGGCCTGCCACAGTTACCTTGCTTGTATTCACACTCCCCGTTTGCTCCCTCCCGTGGATTCTGTCCAGGAAACTTTGCATTCAGTCGAAATTGTTACCAAGTTCAGCTAGAAGTTTCCTTCTCCCTGTGGGCTTTCCCCAATTCCACTGACAGCCCACCCAGTGGATTCCTGTGAGACAAAGTCAGGAATGGCTTCCCTGGGGGCTGAGAGTGCCCACAGGGCTCTTCCCATTGCTTCCTATATCCCTGTATTTTGCTCAGCTCTCTAAATTCATCTCAGCTCCAGATAAAGTCAAATCCTTCTCCCGTGATCTGGATCTTCAGGATCCCCAGTGAGGATGTGTGTTTGGGGGCAAATGTTCCCCCTCTCACACTTTGGGAACTCACAGTTTCTCATCTGTCTCACAGAGCCTGCAGCAGCAAGCCACTTCTTTCAAAGGGTCTGTGGATTCTCTCAGCTTTCCTGGTATGTTCCTGCGGTAGTTCTTGGAGCAAAAGTTCACGATTTGAGTCTCCTCTGCACACTACCCTGTCCATCCAAGTGGGAGCTGCAAGTTAGTCCTTCCTCCTACCTGCCATTTTTCCTGATGCAATATTTTTGTGCCTTTAAATCTGGGGACACTTATTTCTTTACTCTTTTTTGTTTTTGTGTTTTTAGACTGGGTCTCACTCTGTTGCCCAGGCTGGGGAGAACTTTTTTGTTTTGCTTTGTTTTGGTTTTGTTTGTTTGTTTAAGAGATAGACAGGGTGGAGCATAGTGGCTATTCACAGGAATGATCATAGTGCACTACAGCCTCAAACCCCTTGGACTCAAATGGTCTTCCTGCTTCAGCCTCCTGAGTAGCTGTGACTATAGGCACATGCTGTCACATTTGGTTACATTTTTTTATATTTCTGCAGCGGAGCAGAATTATATATTCTGGGTGAGGACAATGTTGGAAGCTATGCTATCTAATAGAACTCTCTGTGGTGATGGACATTTTCTCTGTCTGCATTATCTTATATGTTAGCCACTAGCCACACGTAGCTATTGAGCACTTAAAACGTGGCTGGTGCAAGTGAGTGCTGATTTAAAATTTTTATTTAATTTCAGTTAATTTAAATTTCAACAATCACCTGTGGCTAGTGGCTACTATATTAAGCTGCACGAGTCTAGAGAGTGGACATGAAAGAGGATGCCTAAAATGGAGGCAAGTCAAGGTCATTCTGTTTCAAAAAGTCAGGAACTGCTAGGCCAATGGTTTGGAGTAATAAACCATTTGGACTTTGAAACCCCCCAGGACAATGAGATGAATGTTGGCAAGGATAGATATGTGTTAGAGGCCAAAAGGCCTGGATTACTTTGGGGGCATGACCAGTGGCCAGGCAACAGAGATGAACTGTGGTAAGTGATTGATTCATCTGGCATGGGTTAAAGTGGTGGTTCCAGCAAGGAAGACAAACAATGGCCTGGAAACAGCCTCAGAAAATCTAGAGGATGCCAGCCCCTTCTCCAGTCCCTGTATTAGAATGGGCATCCTCCACTCTCCACTACTCCAACAGCGTCCTTAGAGAAAAGTCGAGTCAGGTAGGGCAAGGAGGCACAAGTAGCATTTGGTGACAAGGGTGAGCATGTAAGAGAGCTTGTTTACCACACAACAAAGAATCTGGGGAAGATAGTAGAAATATTTATGAGGAAAGGAAGACATGGAAAGAAGGGCTGGGATAAGAAGCACAACCTATAGGAATATGAGAGACAATGGAAGCAAAACTGCTCTCCAAAAGTCTGCCCAGGTGGCAGTAGAGCTGGTCTATTTTTCTCCTTGGAAAAACGTTCTGTTGCCCTAATTATATAGCTTTGGAAACTTTTTGGCAGGAAGATTAACTTTTTGGAAGCAAGCAATGTATACTACACTTTTCATAAAAATTAACATTTTGTTTAACAAATGTTTTTTATTGTAAAATACACATAACATGAAATTTACCAATTTAACCATTTTAAAGTGTATCATTCAGTGGCACTTAGTATATTCATAATCAATAAATGGTTTTGAACATAAAAAGGAGGTGGGGGGCATTTGTAGTGGTAGCCAGTGATAGGACTCTAGTGGGCTTCACTGTTATCAAGGTTCCAAATGAAATGAAAGTATAATGTCAAGATACTTCAGATTCAGTGCTGGCTGAGGTACAAGTGATACAGAAGCAGGTGGTGATTCTGGTTTACAGGCACTGAGCTGGGTGCAAATACTTTGTTCACTCAAAAATGTTGTATAAGTGAATACTGAGTCCAGTTCTCTCCTTTTGCTTCTGAAGAGCAAAGTAACACATTATTCTGAGCCACAGAAGTTAATTAACCCTCTATTAGTCTTGTTTTCTCATGTATAAAATTGACTAATATTAATAGTTCCAGAACTGTCATGAAGATTAAATGTATGTAGAATGTGTTAGCATAGTGCCTGACACATACTATGCTCTTAATAAATGGTAGCTATCATCATTATTATGTTATGGGACTGATCCAACTCTGCCTTTTATTAGAGCTATTAGAACAAGGGTCATATCCCCTCTGTTGAACTAATCTTATTAAGGGCAAGGACGGTACACACTGATCTTTTCATACTCCATAGTTTCAACACATAGTAGGAAGTACATACACATTTGTTGAATGGAATAATTCTTTTATGTCTACCTCTTCCTTCTTCCTCCACCCCTAGCTGAAGTCTATATGAAGAGGTTTGGTTGTTAAGAGCACAGGTTTTAGAGTCAGATATAAGGTTGAATTTTGGTTCTGCCACTTACTACCTGTATGGCCTTTGGCATATTACTTGATGGCTCTGAGTCTCATAAGTAACATCAAGAAAATAAATATCTACTTCATAGAATTAGATAAGAAAATTTAGTAATGTACCATGCCTGTACAAATATTAGTAGCTTCTTATTGTTATTAATATTAACAGTAATAATTACTATTGCTATTATTATTATTGATATTGTTTGGATCTGTGTCCCTGCCCAAATTTCATGTCAAATTGTAAGGTGATTGGATCATGGGGACAGTTTCTCCTGAATGACTTATCACCATCCCTCTTGGTACTGTCCTCAAAATAGTGAGTTTGTTCTCATGAGATATGGTCATTTAAAAGTGTGTGGCACCTCTCCCTTCACTCTCTGTTCCTCCTGCTCCAGCCAGGTGGCGTGCCGGCTCCCCCTTTGCCTTCCACCATGATTGTAAGTTTCCTGAGGCCTCCCCAGAAGCCAAGCAGATGCCAGCATCATGCTTCCTATACAGTGTGCAGAACCATGAGTCTGGTTTAGGTTCATGGTTCATAAAATCTCTTTTCTTTATAAATTATCCAATCTCAGGTATTTTTTATGGCAATGCAAGAATGGACTAATACAATTATTAATATCTGTTTCTTTTGGAAAAGGGGGCATACCCCCAGCTCATTCTAATAGAGATTAAGGAGTCGTTTGGTGAGGTGGGGCATGATACATTCCCACTAGGGAATGGAACATGTTACTGCACCTCCAACTCATTCAGGGAAGATTTTCTAGAGTTAGAGAAGCAAGAAAGACATAAGAGAATAAGAGAAACTGGATCAACTATAAATAAAACTGGCAAGTGGGTGACACTTGCTAGTGGTATACACCTTCTTTCCCCAGGCGATTACCTCCTTCTCCAGTTTAGGCACTTACAGATATGCCCAGACCAAGCCTGCCATGTTGTCTACCAATGCTCCAGAACCTCCTCTTCCCCTCTCCTCTTCTAACTACTAAAAGTCACTTGTTCTGTAAGTTCTAGACTCCTGGGAAACAGTCAGGAGCTAATATGTTAACCTAATTAGAGGTCAGGTGTTAACAGGCTGCAAATAGTTTCTTGTTTCTTCACCAAACAGTGCTTTCAAGCACCTTATCTCATGAGAGAGACTTCTGGTGAAAACTGAAGGCCTGGGAATGTGGAAAGGATCAGGTCTTTGAGCAAGGAAAACTTTCCCATGCTGCATAAGCAACTGCTTACTAAGCCCTTGGGTAGAGTGAGCCTTGAAAAAAAGAAAAAGAATGTGAAGTGAAACGAGCAGTCCCTGCCCAGTAAACTCCTTTGATGTCCTCAAAGTGGTAACAACCACAATAAACACCTCGAAGTTGCTGCCACCCCCGTTAGTGTTTACACATTATTCTTGTTGACAGTATCTTTTCTGATCTTTTCTCTCTTAAGGATTTCCTAACCCCTGCTTGCCTCAGATCCAGAGTCACTGCCACCTGCAGTTGCCACCAACTGGTAGACCCGCCTTTCGCTTTCTGTCATCTTTGAGACTCAATTCCAATTGTAGGCTTGCCTTTCACCAGCCATCTATCACCAATGAACGTTTATTGAGCACCTAACGTGTGTAAGGCCCTGTCTTACCTTCCTGGCTACTATAGAGACTGTATAGTGAATGTATGGAGTTTTATTCACAAATGTGCCACTAGTTATCCCACAGATAGAGACATGTTTAGGCAATTTTTTCCATGAAATATCCAACTTTCAATTGATTTACCCACCTGGTTCCTTTTTTTGAAAAGTGTACAAGGACTGGGTTCCAAGATGGCTGAACAGCTCCAGTCTACAGCTCCCAGCATGAGTGATGCAGAAGATGGGTGATTTCTGCATTTCCAACTGACCTTTGAAGAGAGTAGTGGTTCTCCCAGCATGGAGTTTGAGATCTGAGAACGGACAGACTGCCTCCTCAAGTGGGTCCCTGACCCCTGAGTACCATAACTGGGAGGCACCACCCAGTAGGGGCAGGCTGACACCCCCCACAGCCGGGTACCCCTCTGAGACGAAGCTTCCAGAGGAACGACCAGGCAGCAACATTTGCTGTTCAGCAATATTCACTATTCTGCAGCCTCTGCTGCTGATACCCAGGCAAACAGGGTCTGGAGTGGACCTCCAGCAAACTCCAACAGACCTGCAGCTGAGGGTCCTGACTGTTAGAAGGAAAACTAACAAACAGAAAGGACATCCACACCAAAACCCCATCTGTACGTCACCATCATCAAAAACCAAAGGTAGATAAAACCACAAAGATGGGGAAAAAAACAGCAGAAAAGCTGAAAATTCTAAAAATCAGAGCACCTCTCCCCCTCCAAAGGAACACAGCTCCTCACCAGCAATGGAACAAAGCTGGAGAAAGAATGACTTTGACGAGTTGAGAGAAGGCTTCAGACGATCAAACTTCTTTGAGCTAAAGGAGGAAGTTCAAACCCATTGCAAAGAAGCGAAAAACCTTGAAAAAAGATTAGATGAATGGCTAACTAGAATATCCAGTATAGAGAAGTCCTTAAATAACCTGATGGAGCTGAAAACCATGGCACGAGAACTACGTGATGAATGCACAAGCTTCAGTAGCTGATTCGATCAACTGGAAGACAGGGTATCAGTGATTGAAGATCAAATGAATGAAATGAAGCAAGAACAGAAGTTTAGAGAAAAAAGAGTGAAAAGAAATGAACAAAGGCTCCAAGAAATATGGGACTATGTGAAAAGACCAAATCTACATCTGATTGGAGTACCTGAAAGTGACGAGGAGACTAGAACCAAGTTGGAAAACACTCTGCAGGATATTATCCAAGAGAACTTCCCCAATCTAGCAAGGCAGGCCAACATTCAAATTCGGGAAATACAGAGAATGCCACAAAGATACTCGTCGAGAAGAGCAACTCCAAGACACATAATTGTCAGATTCACCAAAGTTGAAATGAAGGAAAAATGTTAAGTGCAGCCAGAGAGAAAGGTCAGGTGACCTACAAAGGGAAGCCCATCAGACTAACAGCTGGTCTCTCTGCAGAAACCCTACAAGCCAGAAGAGAGTGGGGGCCAATATTCAACACTCTTAAGGAAAAGAATTTTCAACCCAGAATTTCATATCCAGCCAAACTAATCTTCATAAGTGAAGGAGAAATAAAATCCCTTACAGACAAGCAAACGCTTAGAGATTTTGTCACCACCAGGCCTGCCCTACAAGAGCCCCTGAAGGAAGCACTAAACATAGAAAGGAACAACCAGTACCAGCCACTGCAAAAACATGCCAAATTGTAAAGACCATTGATGCTAGGAAGAAACTGCATCAACTAATGGGCAAAATAACAAGCTAACATCATAATGACAGGATCAAATTCACACATAACAATATTAACCTTAAATATAAATAGGCTAAATTCTCCAATTAAAAGACACAGACTGGCAAATTGGATAAAGAGTCAAGACTCATCCATGTGCTGTATTCAGGAGACCCCATCCATGTGCTGTATTCAGGAGACCCATCTCATGTGCAGAGACACACATAGGCTCAAAATAAAGGAATGGAGGAAGATCTATCAAGCAAATGGAAAACAAAAAAAGCAGGGGTTGCAATCCTAGTCTCTGATAAAACAGACTTTAAACCAACAAAGATCAAAAGAGACAAAGAAGGCCATTACATAATGGTAAAGGGATCAATTCAACAAGAAGAGCTAACTATCCTAAATATATATGCACCCAATACAGGAGCACCCAGATTCATAAAGCAAGTCCTTAGAGACCTACAAAGAGACTTAGACTCCCACACAATAATAATGGGAGACTTTAACACCCCACTGTCAACATTAGACAGATCAATGAGACAGAAAGTAAACAAGGGTATCCAGTAATTGAACTCAGCTCTGCACCAAGCAGACCTAATAGACATCTACAGAACTCTCCACCCCAAATATACATTCTTCTCAGCACCACATTTCACTTATTCCAAAATTGACCACATAGTTGGAAGTAAAGCTCTCCTCAGCAAATGTAAAAGAACAGAAATTATAACAAACTGTCTCTCAGACCACAGTGCAATCAAACTAGAACCCAGAATTAAGAAACTCACTCAAAACTGCTCAACTACACGGAAACTGAACAACCTGCTCCTGAATGACTACTGGGTACATAACGAAATGAAGGCAGAAATAAAGATGTTCTTTGAAACCAATGAGAACAAAGACACAACATACCAGAATCTCTGGGACACATTCGAAGCAGTGTGTAGAGGGAAATTTGTAGCACTAAATGCCCACAAGAGAAAGCAGGAAAGATCTAAAATCGACACCCTAACATCACAATTAAAAGAACAAGAGAAGCAACAGCAAACACATTCAAAAGCTAGCAGAAGGCAAGAAATAACTAAGATCAGAGCAGAACTGAAGGAGATAGAGACACAAAAAAAAACCCTTCAAAAAATCAATGAATTGAGGAGCTGGTTTTTTGAAAAGATCAACAAAATTGATAGACACTAGCAAGACTAATTAAAGAAGAAAAGAGAGAAGAATCAAATAGAGGGAATAAAAAATGATAAAGGGGATATCACCACCGATCCCACAGAAATACAAACTACCATCAGAGAATACTGTAAACGCCTCTATGCAAATAAACTAGAAAATCCAGAAGAAATGGATAAATTCCTCGACACATACACCCTCTTAAGACTAAACCAGGAAGAAGTTGAATCTCTGAATAGACCAATAACAGGCTCTGAAACTGAGGCAATAATTAATAGCTTACCAACCAAAAAAAGTCCAGGACCAGATGGATTCACAGCTGAATTCTACCAGAGGTACAAGGAGGAGCTGGTACCATTCCTTCTAAAACTATTCCAATCAATAGAAAAAGAGGTAATCCTCCCTAACTCATTTTATGAGGCCAGCATCATCCTGATACCAAAGCCTGGCAGAGACACAACAAAAAAAGAGAATTTTAGACCAATATCTTTGATGAACATTGATGCAAAGTTCCTCAATAAAATACTGGCAAACCGAATACGCAGCACATCAAAAACCTTATCCACCATGATCAAGTGGGCTTCATCCCTGGGATGCAAGGCTGGTTCAACATATGCAAATCAACAAACGTAATCCAGCATATAAACAGAACCAAAGACAAAAACCACATGATTATCTCAATAGATGCAGAAAAGGCCTTTGACAAAATTCAACAACCCTTCATGCTAAAATCTCTCAATAAATTAGGTATTGATGGGACGTATCTCAAAATAATAAGAGCTATCTATGACACACCCACAGCCAATATCATACTGAATGGGCAAAAACTGGAAGCATTCCCTTTGAAAGCTGGCACAAGACAGGGATGCTCTGTCACCACTCCTATTCAACATAGTGTTGGAAATTCTGGCCAGGGCAATCAGGGAGGAGAAGGAAATAAAGGGTATTCAATTAGGAAAAGAGGAAGTCAAATTGTCCCTCTTTGCAGATGACATGATTGTATATTTGGAAAACCCCATTGTCTCAGCCCAAAATCTCCTTAAGCTGATAGGCAACTTCAGCAAAGTCTCAGCATACAAAATCAATGTGCAAAAATCACAAGCATTCTTATACACCAATAACAGACAAACAGAGAGTCAAATCATGAGTGAACTCCCATTCACAATTGCTTCAAAGAGAATAAAATACCTAAGAATCCAACTTACAAGGGATGTGAAAGACCTCTTCAAGGAGAACTACAAACCACTGCTCAATGAGATAAAAGAGGATACAAACAAATGGAAGAACATTCCATGCTCATGGGTTGGAAGAATCAATATCGTGAAAATGGCCATACTGCTCAAGGTAATTTATAGATTCAATGCCATCTCCATCAAGGTACCAATGACTTTCTTCACAGAATTGGAAAAAACTACTTTAAAGTTCATATGGAACCAAAAACGAGCCCGCATCGCCAAGTCAATCCTAAGCCAAAAGAACAAAGCTGGAGCATCAAGCTACCTGACTTCAAACTATACTACAAGGCTACAGTAACCAAAACAGCGTGGTACTGGTACCAAAACAGAGATATAGACCAATGGAACAGAACAGAGCCCTCAGAAATAACACCGCATATCCACAACTGTCTGATCTTTGACAAACCTGACAAAAAGAAGCAATGGGGAAAGGATTCCCTATTTAATAAATGGTGCTGGGAAAACTGGCTAGCCATATGTAGAAAGCTGAAACTGGATCCCTTCCTCTACACCTTATACAAAAATTAATTCAAGATGGATTAAAGACTTACATGTTAGACCTAAAACCATAAAAACCCTAGAAGAAAACTAGGCAATACCATTCAGGACATGGGCATGGGCAAGGACTTCATGTCTAAAACACCAAAAGCAATGGCAACAAAAGCCAAAATTGACAAATGGGATCTAATTAAACTAAAGAGCTTCTGCACAGCAAAAGAAACTACCATCAGAGTGAACAGGCAACCTACAGAATGGGAGAAAATTTTTGCAATCTACTCATCTGACAAAGGGCTAATATCCAGAATCTACAATGAACTCAAACAAATTTACAAGAAAAAAGCAAACAACCCCATCAACAAGTGGGCGAAGGATATGAACAGACATTTCTCAAAAGAAGACATTTATGCAGCCAAAAGACACATGAAAAAATGCTCATCATCACTGGCCATCAGAGAAATGCAAATAAAAACCACAATGAGATACCATCTCACACCAGTTAGAATGGTGATCATTAAAAAGTCAGGAAACAACAGGTGCTGGAGAGGTTGTGGAGAAATAGGAACACTTTTACACTGTTGGTGGGACTGTAAACTAGTTCAACCATTGTGGAAGTCAGTGTGGTGATTCCTCAGGGATCTAGAACTAGAATTATTATTTGACCCAGCCATCCCATTACTGGGTATATACCCAAAGGACTATAAATCATACTACTATAAAGACACATGCACACGTATGTTTATTGTGGCACTATTCACAATAGCAAAGACTTGGAACCAAGCCAAATGTCCAACAACGACAGACTGGATTAAGAACATGTGGCACATATGCACCACGGAATACTATGCAGCCATAAAAAAGGATGAGTTCATGTCATTTGTAGGGACATGGATGAAGCTGGAAACCATCATTCTCAGCAAACTATGGCAAGGACAAAAAACCAAACACCGCATGTTCTCACTCATAGGTGGGAATTGAACAATGAGAACACAAGGACACAGGAAGGGGAACATCACACACCAGGGCCTGTTGTAGGGTGGGGCGAGTGGGGAGGGATAGCATTAGGAGATATACCTAATGTTAAATGATGAGTTACTGGGTGCAGCACACCAACATGGCACATGTATACATATGTAACAAACCTGCACATTGTGCACATGTACCCTAAAACTTAAAGTATAATAAAAAAAGAGAGGATAAATCCTTGTGCATTAAAAAAAAGAGAGAGCTCATATGGAGATGCATTTATATCTCCCCAATTTAGAAATTTTAAATAGAGGTACTTCGCATAAAATGAGTTTTCAATGTGGATTTCATAACACTTGAATGCTAAAGAGCTTTTGCTTTAAAAAAATTCCCGCATACATATTGTGATGATTAATTTTATATGTCAACTTGGCTAGGCCATGGCACCCAGATATTTTGTCAAGTATTATTCTAGATGTTTCTGTGAAAGTACTTTTTAGGTGAGATTGACATTTTAATCAGTACATTTTTGAGTAAAGTTGATTATCCTCCATAGTATGGTTTGGCTTCATCCAGTCAGTTGAAAGCCTTAATAGAAAAAGACTGACTTCCTCAGAAAAGGGAGTTCTACCACCAGACAACCTTCAGGCTCAAAACACAACATTGACTCTTTCCCAATTCTCTAGCCTGCCAGGCTACCATTCAGGTTTTGGACTTGCCAGCCTCCATAACTACATAAGCCAATTTTTAAAAATAAATCTGTTTCTGGCACTGGCTCTGGCTCTCTCTCTCTCTCTCTCTCCACACACACACACACACACACACACACACACACACACACACACACACAATTAGTTCTGTTTCTCTGGAGAACCTTGACTAACATGTATAACACTTTTTTTTAATTATGTGATTATGGTGGACTTGAAGTCAGACACATCTGAGTTTTGAATTGGGCCTTTGCCATATTTTTTTACCCTAACTACATTGGACCTCTTCCATTTCCTCATCTGCAAAGATACGAATATAATCTGGATCTCTCACAGCTGTTGTGCAGATTAAAATAATTTGTGCATACTCAGCACAATGCTTAGTACTCAATAATAGCTAAGCATGAGTTATTATTATTGTTATTGATAATGTTTCCACTTAAAATGAAAATTGTCTTCCTAAACTTGTTACACAGAAGCTACTTTAGGGACTGCCACATTTATTCCTCCTGTTCCTGACTCCTTGAAATGTGTTTTGATCCTAAGACATCCGTCTTGAGTTGCATATTTTTCAAATATTCCTGCAGAATGAAAACCAACAGTTATAACTTACTTGAGCTTCTGTAATTTGCAATTTGGATCTTTCAAGCCTTCATAGAGCAATTTCAAAGCTGAAGCTTCCAGTTTTGTCTCACTAAATTCCAGTTCAGTGAGCCACTGATTGGTGCTAAGAACAGCTGCCACAGCCCTACAAGAAGCAGAAGAGATAAGGCACCGGTACAACCTTTAGAGAACAGAAGAATGACCTCATTACCACATTCATGCTCTTCCCCAACAGAAATAGAAATTGACCCCCAAAATAAGAATATCAAATAACAAATTATCCTGCTACAATTACCTCAATGTCTGTGATACACAGTTGGGCTGTTTTAATCCTTCACACAGAAGCTTCATTCCTGAATCTTCGAGGATATTTTTTACAAATTCTAAATCTGTCAGATGCTGGTTAGTTTCAAATACTGAGGAGAGGTCCCTACCACAAGAAGCTGTGAGGCGACAGAAAATCAGTCTGTGTGAAGAAAAAATACATTTCAGAAACAAACAAAAAAAATAGAGAGGTATCTTTAGAGGTACTTGTTAGCACCTTGCTGATGTAATAAATTATTTCAATTCATTCAATAATTAATATATTGGGTGCTTACCACTGTGCTAGATGCTGAAAACACAAAGATAATTAAGACACAGACTAAACCCTCAAGGAATCCCCAGTTGATGGAAAAAAAATGACGAGAAAATCACAGATTACAATACAGTGTGAAAAGTACTGCCAGACATATGCACAAGTTGTTATGGGGACACAAAAAGGTTGTACAATTCAGCCTAGCTTGAGGTGGGGTCTGGAGAATCAGGAAATACAAGAGGAAGAAATGTTTGAGCACTATCATGAAAAGGGAATAGAAACTGTACAGGAGTTAAGTGAATGAAGAGAGTGGGAATGGAGAGAGCAGGAGGGGATGAGGAGAAATCCGTGCATGCACAGAGGAGCCTGTGCAAGGGCCACAGAGGAAGAGAGAAGATGCTTCGTTTGAAAAACTAAAAATTACTTGCTATGGCCTATCTAAAAGACTATATAACTATTAAGAGGGATTATCACCCAGGTCGAAGGAAGGGTAGGATCATAGAAGTACTTTCCAAGCACTTAAAAATTACTTGCAATGATCAGCTGTTACTGGGAGAAACATTTTTTTTTTCAATTTTGAAAAACATAACACGTTTATTATAAACAATTTTACAATAGAGAAAAATGTCAAGAATATTTTTTAAAGTACTATATTCCTATTACCCAAAGATAACAACTGTTAAAGTGCTAGTATATAACTTTCCTGATTTGTGATGTATGCATACATATAGTTAGTTGTATGCTCTTTATAACAAGCGAAATTAGAGAAAAATGTATTTTAAAGTTAAAAACTTTTTTCTAACCTCCAGTCCAACCCCACTTCCCAGAGATAATTAATGTTGAGTCTGCTATATATCCTCCCTCATTCTGTTCTCCAAGATTATAGAAACATACAAGCATATGCAAACACACACATACACACATACTTTCTACATTTTACAAATACGGGATCATAGAAAACATTACTCTTACAACTTTATATGCCCTTTTGTCATTGGCCATCATCATAGATCCATAGGTAGAAACAGCTTCAGTTACAGTACAATGTCATGTAATAGGTAGCAATGTTGGACTCAACCTGAGATTTGTCTGGTTTATCTTGTGGGTCTCAGAAAGTCATTCAAGGTTTTTTTGTTTTTGTGTTTGTTTGAGACGGAGTCTCACTCTGTCGCCCAGGCTACAGTGCAGTGGTGCGATCTCGGCTCACTGCAACCTCTGCCTCGTGGGTTCAAGCGATTCTCCTGCCTCAGCCTCCCGAGTAGCTGGGACTACATGCGCGTGCCACCACATCCAGCTAATTTTTTGCAATTTTAGTAGAGAAGGGGTTTTACCGTGTTAGCCAGGATGGTCTCGATTTTCTGACCTCGTGATCCACCCATCTCGATCTCCCAAAGTGCTGGGATTACAGGCATGAGCCACCACACCCGGCCGAAGGTTTTAAGAGACATATTCATATCCCTCTGATGGAATATCTCTGATATTTTAGGTTTTGGTAAAAAGGTGTATTTGTGCTACCCCTAACTCTCTTTCTCCCACAGTTGCTTCAAGATTCAAGGCGTTTCAGTCGGGGAGGAGTGGGAGAAGGGGTGATGGGAGGAGTGTGGGGAAAGAGGAGCTAAGGGAGGAAGGACAGGCCAGGATTTGTTAGGGTGTTTGGGATGTTTAGTCCTGAGCAGATAGGGGATAAGCTCCGCCCCTGGCTCCACCCTCTTCCTCCAAGGGCAACTGAAGGGCTGGGGCTGTTTCCTGCTCTAGAATATTCCAGTTGGGGGGCGAAACTCCCCTGGCATGGGACAAGCCATTATGGTGGGGAGGGATGAGTCTTCAACTTGTTCACAAATACTTTTGGTTCTAAGTCCTTCTGGACCACTCCTGTTTCTTTCAGCCTTCAAGGTCTCCCAACCATGTGGCAGGTTCCCTTATGTCCCGGTGGAGTGGCAGAGGCCTCCCCTCACTCACTCCCTTTCACCCCTACGGTATCTGGAAATTGGAACAGTCCCAGAGTAAAAGCCTCGAGGGTTGGCCCTGCGGATTCTTTTCCCGCGGAGCCCTAGGAGAGAAAGGCCCCTCTCTCTTCAGCCGTGTTAAGCAGCGGGGTTGGCCTGTACTTCCCCTGGCCCCTGGCTGAAGAGGTGAGGCCTGGTGGGAGGTGTCCTAGGGTAGGACAAGCCGGTCAGGGGGTCATTAGGAGGGTCTTGTCAGAGGGGGGAGGGCGGGGGCAAGAAGGTGGGAGAAGACTGATGAGGGGAGGGGCTAAGGGGGAGGAAAGGAACCTATTGGCTGCTCCATCCACACAGGGCTAGTGAAATCGTTAAGCCCCTAGGCGATCATGGCCTTGAGACCTGAGGACCCCATTAGTGGGTTCCGGCACGGAAACGTGGTGGCCTTCATCAACGAGAAAATGGCTAGGCACACGAAAGGCCCCGAGTTCTACCTCGAGAATATATCCTTATCCTGGGAGGAGGTGGAAGACAAGCTCAGGGCCATCCTGGAGGACAGCGAGGTGTCCAGCGAGGTCAAAGAGGCCTGCACCTGGGGCAGCCTGGCCTTGGGCGTGCGCTTTGCCCACAGGCAGGGGCAGTTACAAAACCGCAGGGTGCAGTGGCTGCAAGGCTTTGCCAAACTGCACAGATCAGCTGCGCTGGTCTTGGCCTCAAACCTGACGGAACTCAAGGAACAGCAGGAGATGGAATGCAATGAGGCGACCTTCCAGTTGCGGCTAACCGAGACCAGCCTTGCGGAGGTGCAGAGAGAGCGGGACATGCTGAGATGGAAGCTCCTCCATGCTGTAAGATCCCCCGAATGGTCCCTGTCCAATGCCCCTGCCATGCCCCAACCTGCCCGGACCCCCTGCCCTGTCCCCAGAATGTGTTTCAGCTCTGCCTACTTCTCTCCAGGAGCTGGCATCTCCCCAGGGACAGGGCCAGGCTACAGTGTTTCCAGGCCTGGCCACTGCCGGAGGGGATTGGACAGAAGGAGCAGGTGAGCAGGAAAAGGAGGCAGTGGCTGCTGCTGGTGCTGCTGGAGAAGAAGGAGAGGAGAGGTATGCAGAGGCAGGGCCTGCCCCCGCAGAGCCTTGCAGGGGCTGGGAGGAGGCTTCAGGCAGCCTCTCGGAGCTGTGTAGCAGGCAAATTACACCTTTGCGGGGCAGAGGGAGGAAGATCTCAGGTCAGTACAAACAGCCATGTCTGTTTTCTCTGGGCTTGGGTCCACAGTCTCACTGGAGCCTCTTCCTGTCCAGCTCCCTACCTCATTCACATACTCATACCCATGCCCTTTGTCCGCCTTCTCAGCCATACCCAATATACCCCCTTCACCAGCAAAGGTCACAGCACCGGTTCCAACTCAGATGCCTTCCAACTGGGGGGCCTCTGATGCTAGCCTGTGGTCTGATGTGGAGGCCCAGGGAATAGACCCTCAAGAGCCCCCAAGAGACAGGAGAGACTCAGAACCCCATCAGCAGAGAAGACCTCCAGTATATCGCAGGCCAGGGGACTGGGACTGCCGGTGGTGTAAAGCTGTGAATTTTTCACGGAGGGAAAATTGCTTCCTCTGTGGGAGGCGAATCTGGCTGCAAAAGCCTCAGTAAATTCAGAAATGTAAAATAGAACAGAAATATATCTCAATGGGAAATCAATCTTCAGGGGGAGAGGGGAGAGGTGGGAGGGGGATTGGGTGGAGTGGGGAAAAGGGGATGAGTGGGAAGATTGGACAGTAGCGGGGGTGGGGAGGCGGGGTTGTGGGTGGGAGGATATAGATGACGGGCAGGGAGAGACATGTTTTAATGACTCCCTTTGTATTTCAGAGTATTAGTAGTCAACACTCCAGAACTGCTGCAGTTTTTCTTTGTGTGTGTGTGTCTCTAGCTCCCTATCTTACGTATCTGTTGGACCTGGGCAGTATGTAACACCTACACTCTGTCCCTTCATGTAGGCCTTAGATAATTGGAGCAGGAGTGGATATTTGACCAATCCTGAGCCAAATGAATTTTTACGTTAGAAAATCTGAACAGACAGGCAGATTCCACAGTCAGAATAGTGTTGGGCAATGAAGCAGTGGGTCACTTGGAGTTGGGGCCAGGGTCAGAGCCATGGACACCAAGGCCATAGCTGAGGCCTGGCCCTGGCTGTGGAGGAACAGAACTGGATGCTTTACAGAGTCAAGTGTCTTTTAGAGGATGCTGGTATGAGGTTTCAGGGAGCAGACACGCATAGAGGAGTTCATCCCGTGACTCCAGAGAGATGGAGAGGGTAGTGATGGCCCAATCACTTTTCACTTCCTGTAGTTGTGTTACAGGAAAATCTACTTTACACAGATCCCCTTTACTTTAAACTAATTTGAGTGAGTTTCCGTTCTGAGAAAGCAGATTATTTCCCAGTCAGAAGTTTGTACCAGAAGAGCAATTTTGAACAAAAGACCATTAAAGAAAATGGTGGGACTGGCTGGGGAGTTGCATCAGGGTGTGGTGAGCAGTGGAGATTCCTGAATCCCAAGAGTTTCCGTGAATGAACTGGATAGGAAGTTCATTCATGCTCTGAGTGAGTTATATCACAAGAAACAATAAAAACAAGCCCGGGATGAACCCCAGGTTCATCCTGACTCAAATCAACACAGCAGAGATTTGCCACCCCTAAGAGAATTCCTTAGGCCTACCTACAGAAGACACCAGCACCATGCAGGTGCAGACTGCTATGACTATATGGCCCCATGACAGGAGAATCCTTTCCAGTCCCCAGTGAGTAGAACCAGGGACAGTCAGATCTGAAAAGAGAACTGCCACTGCCAAGGAGGTGAGTCAGCAACTGATAGTGCTCAGAGGGTTTGCTGGTCTAGACTGAGACAAAGCATGGTGCCATCTTGAGAGATTCTCTCCCCCAGCCCACCACCATGATAAATGTGGGACGGAAATCTGGCTACAAAGCTCTCAGTGAATTCAGAAATGTAGAATAGAACAGAAACATATCCCAATGGGAAATCAACTTCCAGAGGGAAGGGGTGAGGTGGAGGAGGATAGGAGTGGGTAGGGTAAGGGGGTAGGTGACAGGTTAGTCTGCTTCTCTCCCTCTGATGATTGTAAGTTTTGTTGATGGGGGCTACATGTATGTTTTAGCCCACAGGTGGAAGGATGAGAAGGGGCTACACCTGGACCAGACTGAGACACAACTGAAGGAGCCCTGGACATTGCCCAGGATCTGTGGACCTAGAGACTAAGAAGCTCTCATGGCCCTGGGACATCTCTGCTGCAGCTAAACTTGATTTTTAGGTTTTCTCCTGTTGGGGATGAACAATAATCAGGATTGAGGGCCAGGTTCCTGGCCTGCAGTTTCAGAAATGTCTTTGGGTTTCTTTATATATCTCTAGGGCAGGGTTTCTTAATCTCAGTACTCTTGACATTTGGAGCTGGGTAATTCTTTGTTGCAGGGTGCTGTCCAGTACATTGTAGGATGTTTAGCAGAATTCCCAGCCTCTACCCACTAGTTGCCAGAGCATCCACCCCCTCAGAGTCCCAGTTGTGACAACCAAAAATGCCTCCAGATACTCCCACATGTCCACTAGAGGGCAAAATCGTCCAGTCAGAACGGGAAGAATTAGGAGAAAATGTCAATGAAGCTGAGGGGCCCTCTCAGATAGGAGCTGAAAAGTTTCCACTGGGTCTGGCATTTACTTCGGATCTTCTAGCAGATCTAGGGGAGTGGCAGGGGCAGAAGCCAAACTGCAGAAGTGAGGAGTGAGTGAGGATGATGTGGAGTCAGTGAGGGAGGCTCTTCCTCAAGGATTCTTGGCTGTGAAGGGAAGGATTGAAGTGAGATACTCAGTTGAGAGAGGATTTTTTTTTTCTTTAATTTTCTTTTTTTTTCCTGAGATGGAGTCTCGCTCTGCTGCCCAGGCTGGAGTGCAGTGGTGCAATTTTGGCTCACTCCAGCCTCTGCCTCCCGGGTTCAAGTGATTCTCCTGCCTCAGCCTCCTGAGTAGCTGGGACTATAGGCATGCGCCACCACGCCCGGCTAATTTTTGTAATTTTAGCAGAGACCATGTTAGCCAGGCTGGTCTCAAACTCCTGATCTCAAGCAATCCACCTGCCTCAGCCTCCCAAGTGCTGAGATTACAGGCGTGAGCCACCGTGCCCAGCCAGTTCTTTTGAATATGGGAGAAATTTGACCCATGGAGAAGGAGATAGCTGAAGAAAGCTTGAAAATGCGAAACACTTGTGAAAGAATGTGGTAGATTTTGTATACTGTATTGGAGGCATGGCCCCTGTATTGTTAAATGAAAAAAAAATCATATGACAAGGTTGCTTTTGTTTTTGTAAGACAAAACCCCCCAAAGTTCTGTGAGTGTGTATATGAATGTTACAAATTTATGTATTTATGTTTGTCTTACGTTACAGTTTTATGTTTGAGTAAGCATAGAAAATGGTCTGGACATATATTTAGCAAACAAGGTACCTGGGGTGGGGGTGGGCTCAGGGTCAGGGGATGATAGGAGGCAGCAGGGTATGGGGATATAGGGTGGGATGGGGTATGGGGCAGTTGGGTGGAGGGCTTTTCTTTCTTTATATACCTCTGTGTTACGAAAGTAAAATAAATATTCACAAAAATACAAAAATAGTGATGTGAATTTACTGGCTTGGGTGGCTTGCAAGGGCTGCATTTTCCTCTGGGACAGGAGGAAAGAAGAAGAGCAGACATTGATCTATAAGGCAAAGGGGTGTGAAAACAAGGGGGCACCTGCTTGTGTGTTTGTGTTGTGGGCAAAGTGCTTGGAAGTAAGTGAAGATGGAAGGGCAGGGCAGGGGTGGGATCATCTTTGGGTACTTTGGGGAATAACTACAGGGTGAAAGTGGGGAATGGAGGGAGAGAAAAGGATCATCAAGCTGCATGGAGTAGGATAGGACCCAACTGAAAGAAAACTAAGGGGAAGAGCAGTGGCAGTCTGGGAGGAAAAGAAAGCTGGGGTGGCAGATCCAAGTGGGGCAGCACACCCAAATCTATCTCTCAGGTGTTACAACCGTCCACTTACTCATTACAGCAAAACAGTACATACAAAAGGGGAAAAGGCAGGACGGGCGGGCAGAGATCTGGGCCTCACTCCTTCCTGCCCCTTCTAGGCCTGTAGCGTATCTCTTCATTTGTTGCTCCACTGTGGAGAAGCTGAAAACTAGCTATATTTTATTTTCAGGTCAGTCAGCTGGGAGTGCAATTTCTAGCAACCTAATCTTTACCTGCAAATACCTAAGAGTTTAAAGCAAAGTTCGACTTACTTCAGGTCTTTGATTTTACAGTATGGATTACGCAGTGCTTGGCAGAGCAGGTGTAGTTGAGACACTGGCAAACTGCACAGCTGAAAGGACCTAAAAGAGATGAGGAAATAAAAAGTGATTTAAAATAAAACTTAAGTAAAAGGCTTATTTGGCTTTTGTTACCTTGCTAGTAGCACTATTTTACCCCTTCCCAAAACCTTGAGAGCTATTATCCCATTTTGCAGATAAGGAAATTAGGGCACAAAAAGTAATCTGCTCAAGGTCACATAGGTACAGAACTGAGGTCATTACTCAGGTCTGACTCCAAAACCATGTTACTATGTGCCAGGCACTGAGGTAAGCACTTTATTTTCACAAATTATCTTATCTGGCCCTTAATCCAATAACAAGTATTATAATCACCATTTTGCACATGCTCTGAGTCATCAAGTGACTTGCCCAAGCTAACTTTACAATATAACTGGTTCTTGGTTGTCGGTACTAATAGAAGAATTCATAACAATAATTTAAAACCAGGAAAGCTCAATAGTAAACTCTTACATAGCCAATACGCTTGGGAAAGAAGAATGTTGGGTTAAATTTTTCATAAGAGTTTAAGCCCTCTGATAAAGGCATAAGGGTTATGGGGGAGGACTCCACCTAAGGTTGACTTTCTGGAAACCCAGAATGAACCAGAAGACCTTTGTTTCCATCAGTGTTTCAACTTTAAATGTATTGGTCTATTATTTTACCTTATAATATACAACTGGAATAAAGCTGTATATTATATACATATACAGAATTGGTCAAGACCTTGTAGGCAAGGTCTTTCATAATTCTGAGTCCATTAAACCTCTCTTATCCCTTCCCCCTCTAGTTCCAAACACAAATTCTTGTTAATGCCTCCCTCCCTCTCATTTCCCTCAAACACACATACCCCATGCTAATTTCCACCTTTATGCTATTGCCCACACAAGAAATACAACTATAAGGGACACAACTTGAGTTATTTCATTCCTCAAGTGGAGCTTTCTGCTGACCCCTCTCCTGTCAGTCCCCTGCCCCTCAACTGGCCTGAAAACTAAGGGAGAGGCATTATCAATCTTAACCCAAATATTGAGAACAGACTTACAGCATTTTCTAGATAACACAGGTATAAGTCTTCTTTGCTTCTTTAGTCAATAAGCCAGTAGGACTGTATTTTATGGTATGCAGAGCCCATATTATAAAAGTAACTTACCTAAGCCTCTTCCAACTTCAGCTCGTGACCTTCTGTGAAGTTGCAAGCTCTGGTGGAAATAACCAGGATTTATAGCAAGATAATACAGGAGTGTACCTCTTCCCCTTACTAACCTGAAGTTCCTTGAGGCCTCAGTGATGAAGTATATTTAGAGGAGAATGACAACCAATCGAATGTTACATTTACACCTTTTTCCAGAATGGTCATTAGACCAAAATAGCAGAGTCTTCAACTTGATTACCTTATATGCTCATAACACTTTAGAATTACAAACCACATCCACACAGTGACAATGAATACTAATACACACACACACACACACACACACACACACAGTGTGTACAGTGCCCATTGTCTGGGAAGGACAAAAACTGGAGGAAAGACATGGATATATGCACTGATTAAGTGTTAAGGCTGGTGGCACGAATGTTGAGGCTCACTCTTCCTCTTCAAGTAGGTGCTGACACTTCAGAGACACTGACAGGTGACTGTGACTACTTTTTACACAGAAGGACATAGCCAGAATGTCCATTTTTGTATAGGTAGGTTGAAGCAGTATAATTGACTGTAAATCATCAATTATCCTTTTTGCATATTCTTCTTCCTGAATCTCATGCAAACAGTGAAACAGGTCCACCGGCTCAATCTGTAACCTAGAAGACTTATCCTTTATTTCTCTCTCGGTCCATTTCAGTAACTCCTCTCGAAGTCCTGGGGAAACTTTTCTTCCAAAAGTAGTTTCCACAGCCTTTCCTTTTCCTTTATGTAAGAGGCCAAATAAGAATTGTATCATTAGTGATGATAAAACTTTTCCATATTGTTGGAACATTTCTTGCCACATTTTCTCTGCTTGATAAAAAACATCCAGCTATTGTCATTCTTCAGGGCATGGAAGACAGCAGTCAAGAACTCTTGGAAACTGAAGTGAAGGAAAGTGTAGACACTGACAGCTCCTTCAGCCTTTTTCAAAAAGCGACTGAGAAAAGTGCAGTTGGTATCACACACTCCTATCCCATGTCTTCTGAGGTCACTGACTGCAAACAAAACCTGATGGTTTTGCAGACCCTCTGCAGCCAAACGGCAAAGACCCCACAGGCAACTTTGTCCTTCCCATACTGAGATACCTGTAAGGGTTTTGAGGCACTTGGAAGAGTAGAATAAATACACATCAGTCATGGTCTGAAGTGACCTCAAGAGAGTCCTGTCACCATCTCCCTGTGACTGCAGGACGTTGCATATCATCCAGGAGACGATGGGAAATGAAGACATAATGTCAAGATCTTCATTCTCTCAAAGATCATAAAAGACCTTCATTGCTGTATTAGCACCTGAAAACTGGCTCAATAAATATGCTCTCTTTTCAGTATCTGTAAACCATAATATCTCTGCCTGGATAGGTTGTTTTAACAGAGAGTGGAGCTTCTTCATGGCTGTAGGCCGGGCAGTTATTGGGGAACAATTTATTCCTCACGAAACTGCACAAGAGACTCTCTACTGGCCTCCTCTCCTGGGGGTGAACACTAAGATCCTCTTCTTGGTCATCAACAGGGTCCTGCAGCTCAGGAAATCTGTCGAGAATGAACAGAATCTTCTCTGGATATACCAGAATAGTGTCCAAGATTGGTCCATTTATATCTTGAAAAGTGTTAGTGATAAGGTCAGCAGCACTAAGGTTAGCAATATGGCTGATTTCTCTGCAGCTGACATAGATGAGATAGTCAAACCTGGCTGGAGTAACCGTTCCTGCTGCCCAGTCAAACATGAACTTGTGCACCACAGCTGTTTTCCCAGTCCCAGCACATCCCTGAAGCACCACAGTTCGGGGTGAGCTGGAGCCCTCTTCATTAGGATCAAATACATGTTCCATGTCAATACAATGATCTTATTGAGGAATTCCACATGGTGTCTCTTCTGATATACCATGGTCTTTTACAAGAAGCAGTCGTGACTCTATATGCTTGCCATGCTGATAACATTTATCAACTCCTATCTTTAGGTATTTTTCTTTTAGATGTTTTCTGAATACTTCCCAGTAATCTAACATGGTGACAGCAAGAGTTAGTAATTACAGAATCCTAGACAACAGCTCTAACTAGTACCTCCATCACCACCATCTCCACTTAGATGTCTCAAAGGATGCTCAACTTTACATGTCTAAACCCGAGTTCTTGATTTTTATACTCCTCTGTCCCCCCAAAAAAACCCTCCCCAGGCATCTCATCTCAGTTAAGTGGTACTATCCAGTTGCTCAGAAAAATGTTATGAGTATTTTTCCTTCAGTCCTCTACATCCAATCAATTAGCAAGGCCTAACATTTATACTTTCAAAATAAGCCTCAAATCCATTTACTTACCATTATATCCTCAAATGCCACCCAAGTCCAGGGCACTGTCACCTCTTTCCTAGACTGGCCAAATAGCATCCTACTAATCTATTCTTGCCCATCTACTGGTTCCTTCCTATGCAGCAGCCAAAACAGTCTTCTACAGATACCAATTAGATCATGTCACTTCCCTACCCAAAATCCTTCAAGAGCTTTTCATTGTTCTTGGTATAAAATCAAAAATCCTCATCGTATAAGGTGTTCACATGATCTGGGCCCTCTCTACCTCCCCTCCCTAGCCTCATTTTTTATCATTCTCCTTTTTGCTCTCTACATTAGAGCCACACTGGCCTACTTTCAGTTCTCAAAAATGCCATGTTCTCTCCTACTTCAGGGACTTTGCGCTAGCTAATCTTTCTACCTGGAACATTCTTCCTCCTGCTCTTCCCATGAAAAGCTCTTTTTCATCCTTCTGATCTCAAATATTAATTCCTAGAAGAGGATTTGTTTGACCACCCAATTTAAAGGAGATCCTCTCTACTATTTCCCTTCCCACCACCATATTTTTTTTTTTTTTGAGACGGAGTCTTGCTCTGTTGCCCAGGCTGCAGTGCAGTGGCGCGATCTCGGCTCACTGCAAGCTCTGACTCCCAGGTTCACGCCATTCTCCTGACTCAGCCTCCCAAGTAGCTAGGACTACAGGCGCCTGCCACCACGCCTGACTAATTTTTTCTATTTTTATTAGAGACATGGTTTCACCGCCAGCACCATATTTTTACCTTTATAGCTCTTATCGCAATTTATAACTGTCGTATTCATTTACTTTTTCACTGTCTTTTCTACTATACAATAATATACATGAAGACAGGGGCCTTATCTGTCTATCTCCTTTGCAGTAAGTAAACTGAGTACCTCGCACTGAGCCCAGCACATAACAGACACAATAAATGTTTATTGAATATGGCTATAAATGCTTTTGGATTACAAACAAGTTATTTATTATTGCCTATTCTGTGACAGATACTGTTAGGACCTTTATGTACATTTCTGATTTAATTCTCACAATAATCCCATGAAGTAAGTATTACCTACATTTGATAGTTGAGGAAATTGAAACTTATAATCAGGGCCACCTTCATGAGTGTGCAGTCTGTGCAGTCACACAGGTCTCCATGCTCAGAAGGATGTATACTTGGTTTAATGCTCTGCTATTGCTGTCTTGAAATTCTTAATATTTGACCAAGAGGTTTTGCATTTTCATTTTGTACTGTATCCCACAAATTATGTAGCCAGTGCTGCTTTACATAGCTTTAGGCAATTTGGCCAATGCTAGTAAGTGACATCAAGTACAAACTTGTGTTAAGTGAATGTCTATGCCAGCATTTCCCAAATCAGGGTTCCCTGGAAAACCGTCTGCAAGACATTAATAAGTTGAGGGGAGTGCACCCTCTAGTTTCTTAGAGTTTCCAATGCTTATTAGCATATGAAAGGCTCTTGTACTAGCATATGAAACATTCTTTAACTCTCCTACAGTTGAAAAAGGCCGTTTAACTGTGTTTAACGCAAAGTTTTCTGGTCTTAAATGACTACAGAACCCTTTTCTAACAGCGAAGTTATAAATTATTGCATAACTGTTCCTAGAACTCAGTTTGGGGAATGCTAATAGAGATAAGGGTTGGCAAACATTTTCTGTAAAATTTCTTAAATAGTTTAGGCTTTTCGGTCTCTATTGCAATCGCTCAACTCTGCCATCTTACTGTGAAAGTAGCCATAGATAATATGTAAACAAATAGCTGTATTCCAATAAAGCTTTATTTACAAAAATAGGCAACTGGTTGGGTTTGACTCACTAGCTATAGTTTGCTGGCCCTGATCCAGATAATTCCAGAAGAGGACTGGTCTTTTCTCAGAATAAAAGTTTCTACATCTAGCTCTTGACCACCACCACCAGTGGTCCTCCCAGTATTCGAATATATTCTATATGATATAGAAGCCCTATTTGACGTGACAGTTTGGGGCTTTATAGTTGCCAAAAAAGCAATGCAACGATTGTTGCCCCAGTGAATAAGAGGGAAAAATTAGAGAGGAGCGGGGCAGGGTAGGGATGGGTAGTTGGGTTCTTGGAAGATACTATTCTCAAAATAGAAAAATAGAGTAAAATAGAAAAGACATCTACCTGTAAGCTCTTTACATGAAAATGAAGCCAGAGAATTTGAAGCAACTGTGGAAGAAAGAGTTAAAGTTAGGAATAGCACAAATACACCTTTATACCAAAACCTGAAATGCACAGAATTTTGCCACACTGCAACAGCCATTCATGCTGCTCCCCAAACAGAAATACAACAAAGAAAGTAAATCATCTCACATCTTTTCTAACTTACCCACAAAGGTATTTTATAGCTAATATGCAACATAAAATAAAACATAAGAATTTCCCAGCTGGGCACAGTGGCTCGCACCTGTAATCCCAGCGCTTTGGGAGTCTAAGGTGGGAGGATCACTTGAGCCCAGGAGTTTGAGACCAGCCTGGGTAACATAGGCAGACCTTGTCTCTACAAAAGATAAAAAAAATTAGCCAAGTATAGTGGTGTGCACTTGTGTTCCCAGATACTTGGGAGGCTGAGCCAGGAGGATCACCTGAGTCTGGGAGGTCAAGGCTGTAGTGAACTGTGATTGCATCACTGCACTCTAGCCTGACTGACAGAGTGAGATTCTGTCTCTTAAAAAAAAGAATTTCCCTTATGCATATATTTAGCTGTGGATATTTTAATTTATATCATCAATAAGGAAAATTTTAGGCATGAGCTTAAAGATACATACATTATTTGAAGCGATTGTTTTCTGCTATTTTCTTTCCACTGAATATTACCCTCTTGCTTCTGTTGTGGCTTCCGTTGAGCCTAACTTGCTAATGGGAAAGAACAGGGCTTTGCTGAATATTAATTTGATAGATATGTAAGATATATATGATGACTTACATTCAAGTACATATTTTACACATACTCAATCCAGATACTTTACATATAGATATATAAATAAGAATACACAAACACACACCCAGCTCCACATTCCTATAATTGTTTACTTCTTGCACACTTTTAAAAGCAAGAGTAAGACTTAGAGTTGGGAAGAAGTTGTGACTAGATGGGTGCTAACAGGTGAATGTGAAGAAGCAGGGTATGGATGGGCAGACATTAGACTGTCACAGAAATGAGCAGGCAAGTGAGTGGTCTGTTGAGAATAACTGGTTTCTATTCCCCACAACTAAACATTCCTTGGATTTCAGGAATCAGCCACAAGAGGAAGGACTCCAGCAATCTTCAATCTTTGTTCTTCTGTGCTGTCTCCTGTGAAAAGCTATAGTTACATTAAAGGAAGAGACTTGGAGTCTTTTATAATTGTAAATGTTTGGGGGATTATGGAAAACAACAGAAACCACAGTTGCTTCTTCTCTGTCTTTCTTTATCCTTATTTTAGGCAACACAAAAATTGTGGAGACAGTTTCAAGAGATTAATGGGTAAATACTATATCCAAGTAATTCACATCTAACAAAATTTTAAAGTTTCAGAAGAATCTCAAAGGGTATGAGGAAAAGAAACAGGAGAAAGAGAATGAATAGGCTTACCTAGTATATACCCTTTCTTACTTCATTCAATTACTCACCATTCTCTCCAGACAATAAACTCCAGGTACAAGCAAGTTCCATATATTTTCTTTTCTTCTGATTGTTCATCTTGGCAAATCAAGAAGACTGTAATCCAGAACAGCAATGATGACTATAAGGCCTAGTGGATGCTCAGAGTAAAAAAGTAACTCAAGAAAGACTCTTCATTCAAGGCATTAGAGAGCTGGAGAAAAGAGAAGGCCCAATAACCAAGCAGACAGCTGAGGTAGCACCCTGGGGAATCACATGAAGACAGACCAAAACTAACAGTCTTCAACCTTAAGAGGAAAAAAAAAAGCTGAAAGAGGATAGAATGTGTATAAAGTTTTGAAGGGTACAAATATGGAGAATGTCAAATTGGGCTCTGAATTGAGTCACTAAGAGAAGTATAGGAATTAGGTAGCATACTTCTAATGTCTGAGATCAAGAAAAGTAAGAATGATGATGTTCTTCCACAACATATTTTTGGTGCCATCAATAAAGGGAGAATTCTAAGACTACAGATTGGAATACTGTGGTATAAGAGAAATAATCTAAAGAATCAGAAGACCTGGGTCCTAGCTCCATCTCTATCCATCCATGGACCTCGAATAAGATTCTTCTCCTTTCTGGGAGAAGGGTCTGCTTTACTATTTTCAAAATGGTTCAAGGAATGTTAGACCAGGTTTCTTTCCAAGTTTAACACTGTAAGATCAGTAGTTCTCAGTCTTAGCTACACATTAGAATCTTGAAATATTACTTATCACCTTCTAATATATCTGATAATTTACTTATGTATTATGCTTATTGTTCTTTGTTAGTCTTTCCCACCTAAATTGAATTACTGGCCCCTTTCTCAGCCTTTGTCATGAACTTTGTAAATCCACACACAAAAAACTGGAGCTTATTTTCCTACCTCCTGTCTTTGAGCTCAGTCATGAGACTTTGGTTAATGGAGTGAACCCAGAGTTGGACATGTCATCTCTTACGATTCATGAAAGAAGCCACAGAGAAACGAGACCCAGCTAGTTCACTGGTCTAAGGAGGATGAGAAATACATGAAGCAGAGCCACCATAGCTTACCCACAGTACTGTGGCAAGGAAAGTACAGTGACCCCACCCTGAATAAAGTTACCCAACGGAGCCCTCTTTAGTCATCTGAGTCCCAGCTGACCTCCAGATCTGTGAAGATAAATGCTTAATAAGTGATTAATTTTTCATGCCATGGAAATTTTGTGGTTGTTGTTACACATCACTGTGGCAATAGCTAACTGATACATCCTGCTAGAATGTAAATGCCTAGAAAGTGTTTGGCACAGAGTAGACATTCATTAAATATTTATCAAATAAATTGAATGAGTGAATAGCTTTCTAAAAAACCCAATGACTTGTCCACATTACTGTTAAATTATATCAGAATCTTTGATAATGAGGCTCAGCATCATTTTTTTAAAGCTTCCCAGGTGATTCTAGTACAAAGCCAGAGAAGAGAGCCACTGTTATAAGATTTGGTTATTTTTGTTAGAGAAAAATGTGTGTTGGTGAAACATATAAGCCTTAGAATCAAGCAAATGTCTTCAAGTACTGACTCTACCACTTACTGACTGTGTGACAACCAGGAAATTAATATTTCCAGGTCTTAGTTTTATCAGTTAGGTAGGGATAATGACGGTACTTTCTGTATAAGGTTTTATTAAGACTAAATGAAAAAATGTAAAGTATTCAGCACATTGCATGCTACACAGTAGGGGCTCAAGAATCCTAAACCATAGCTAACGCTTGTGTTGCTGTATCATTTTATATAGAGTAGAAATTTTTTAAAATTCTGGTAGACCTTACTTAAGTGCCGTTTCTACCCTTTTAAGCAACATGACCTTGAGTAAATTACTTAAACTCTCTGAGATTTCGGTAACCAAACTGTAAAATGTGGTTGATAATATTACCTACCTCATTAATTTGTTGTGAGGATTAAATAAGATGATACTCATAAAACACTCAACACAGGCCCAGGTGCAATATAAATGATAAATGTTACAGAAAAAATAAGATGGCATTTATTGTAACTTTGACAGAAAGATGTTACATTCCATTAAAATCTCCACATAACAAGTTCATTCTTATGAAATGGAATGTTCTCAGCACAGTGTTATAGTCCCACACCCTACACTCTTCCCAATCTCTAGGAATATTTTTTTTGCATTCCCCAAAATAGGAACAATCCTCCAGCTACAATTACTGTGTAGTAAGTGCTCCTGCCCTTGGGCAACAGAGCTGGAGGGCTGTATGGCCTCTCACTCTCTTTCTGGGCAATCTACACCATGCCCATTATTTCAGTTATCTTTATGATTCCCAATCGTTTATCCCAGTCTAGCCCTCTCCTCTGAGATTCAGACTTATATATTTAAAGGTTTACTCAACATCTCCACTTGGATGTCGACACCTTGCTTTTTTGTCTCCTTTGGTAACTATTGCTTGGTTTGTCCAGCATTCTTTCATTTACCTTTGTTCTGATGAAAGACCCCATTCCTCTTAGTGAAATAATCAGATTCCCCATCCTTGAATTTTTAAACCTGACTGGGGACTATAGAGACTGAGGTTCTGCTACCTAAATGTCTCAAGCTTGATGGTTCCTGACCTCCCTGAGACCTTGTTTTTCAGCATGTCAATTTAGATTTGAGTAATTCCAATATCCTTCTAAATATTCCTTTTTGTTTAAGTTATGCAAAATCAATTGCTGTGGTCAGCAACTAAAGAATTCTGACTTAAAAATTATACCACAGAGCCAGTTACAATCACCAGACCTTTGGAGGGAATTATGAGGGGCATTTTATAACCGGTTATTAGTCTCGGCTAGACTAAAGGCTGTGAGGTGGCCCAAATTCCAGGATAGGAAAATAATATCCATTGTTCTAGGATTTCCACTGATACATATCAGATATTTATACAAAGTACTAAAAGGTACCCTCTTCAAGAAGACAAATCATACTGAGATGTGTCCTCTAAGTAGCTGAACTACAAAATTGTGAAATGGTGCTCTCTTCTCTTGGATGGGGCAGGACCAAACTAGGATATACAAGTTAGAGAGCAGAGTATGGGTTAATTGCAGTCCCCATTCACACTCTTGGTCCTGTGTCTTTTAAGTCAACAAACTGAAAAACTTTATATGGTGACGCTACATGGTATGCATGCAGCCAAAAATAGGGAAAAGAAATGCTACAAATTTTTCCAACCTTTATTAAGATATAGCTGAAAAATAAAAATTGTGTATATTTAAGATGTACAATGTGATGATTTGATACATATACATACACATTGTGAAATGATTACCACAATCAAGCTAATTAGCACATCCATCACCTCACATGATTACCATTTGATATGGTTTGGATGTTTGTCCCCTCCAAATCTCATGTTGAAAGGTAATCAGCAGTGTTGGAGGTGGGGCCAGGTGGGAGGTGTTTGGATCATGGAGGTGGATCCCCCATGAATGGCTTAGGTCCATCCCCTTGATGATAAATTAGTTCTTGCTCTGAGTTCACATGAGATCTGGTTATTCAAAAGAGGGTGGCACCTCCCCCTGTCTTCCTCTGGTTTTCACCATTTGATGAGCTTGCTCCCCCTTCTCCTTCTGCCATGATTAGAAGCTTCCTGAGGCCCTCATCAGAAGCAGATGCTGGCATCATGCTTCCTATACAGCCTGCAGAACCAGGAGCCAATTAAACCACTTTTCTTTATAAACTACCCAGCCTCAGCTATTTCTTTACAGCAATGCAAGAACGAACTGATACAGAAAACTGGTACTGAGGGTGGGGTATTAATATGAAGTTACCTGAAAATGGGGATGCAGCTTTGGAACTGGGTAATGGGCAGAGGCTACAAGAGTTTGGAGGTCTCAGAAGACAGGAAAATGAGGGAAAGTTTGGAACTTCTTAGAGACTGGTTAAGTGGTTGTAACCAAAATGCTGATAGAAATATGGACAGTGAAAGCCAGGCTGATGAGGTCTTAGATGGAAATGAGGAAGTTATTGGGAAGTGGAGGAAAGGTCACCCTTCTTATGCCTTATCAAAGACCTTGGCTGCACTGTGTCCAGGTCCTAAGGAACCGTGGAAGGTTGAACTTAAAAGTGAGGACTTAGGGTACTGGTGGAAGAAACTTCTAAGCAGCAAAGCATTCAAGAAGTGGTGTGGCTGCACACCTATTCCAAAATTGACCACATAGTTGGAAGTAAAGCTCTCCTCAGCAAATGTAAAAGAACAGAAATTATAACAAACTGTCTCTCAGACCACAGTGCAATCAAACTAGAACTCAAGATTAAGAAACTCACTCAAAACCGCTCAACTACATGGAAACTGAACAACCTGCTCCTGAATGACTATTGGGTACATAATGAAATGAAGGCAGAAATAAAGATGTTCTTTGAAACCAACGAGAACAAAGACACAACATACCAGAATCTCTGGGACACATTCAAAGCAGTGTGTAGAGGGAAATTTATAGCACTAAATGCCCACAAGAGAAAGCAGGAAAGATCCAAAATTGACACCCTAACATCACAATTAAAAGAACTAGAAAAGCAAGAGCAAACACATTCAAAAGCTAGCAGAAGGCTAGAAATAACTAAAATCAGAGCAGAACTGAAGGAAATAGAGACACAAAAAAACCCTTCAAAAAATTAATGAATCCAAGAGCTGGTTTTTTGAAAAGATCAACAAAATTGATAGACCACTAGCAAGACTAATAAAGAAGAAAAGAGAGAAGAATCAAATAGATGCAATAAAAAACGAAAAAGGGGATATCACCACCGATCCCACAGAAATACAATCTACCATCAGAGAATACTACAAACACCTCTATGCAAATAAACTAGAAAATCTAGAAGAAATGGATAAATTCCTCAACAAATACACCCTCCCAAGACTAAACCAGGAAGAAGTTGAATCTCTGAATAGACCAATAACAGGTTCTGAAATTGTGGCAATAATCAATAGCTTACCAACCAAAAAGAGTCCAGGACCTGATGGATTCACAGCTGAATTCTACCAGAGGTAGAAGGAGGAACTGGTACCATTCCTTCTGAAACTATTCCCATGGATAGAAAAAGAGGGAATCCTCCCTAACACATTTTACGAAGCCAGCATCGTCCTGATACCAAAGCCTGGCAGAGACATAACCAAAAAAGAGAATTTCAGACCAATATCCTTGATGAACATTGATGCAAAAATCCTCAATAAAATACTGGCAAACCGAATCCAGCAGCACATCAAAAAGCTTATCCACCATGATCAAGTGGGCTTCATCCCTGGGATGCAAGGCTGGTTCAACATACGCAAATCAATAAATGTAATCCAGCACATAAACAGAACCAAAGGCAAAAACCACATGATTATCTCAATAGATGCAGAAAAGGCCTTTGACAAAATTCAACAACCCTTCATGCTAAAAACTCTCAATAAATTAGGTATTGATGGGACGTATCTCAAAATAATAAGAGCTATCTACGACAAACCCACAGCCAATATCATACTGAATGGGCAGAAACTGGAAGCATTCCCTCTGAAAACTGGCACAAGAAAGGGATGCCCTCTCTCACTGCTCCTATTCAACATAGTGCTGGAAGTTCTGGCCAGAGCAATCAGGCAGGAGAAGGAAATACAGGGTATTCAATTAGGAAAAGAGGAAGTCAAATTGTCCCTGTTTGCAGATGACATGATTGTATATCTAGAAAACCCCATTGTCTCAGCCCAGAATCTCCTTAAGCTGATTAGCAACTTCAGCAAAGTCTCAGGATACAAAATTAATGTACAAAAATCACAAGCATTCTTGTACACCAATAACAGACAAACAGAGAGCCAAATCATGAGTGAACTCCCATTCACAATTGCTTCAAAGAGAATAAAATACCTAGGAATCCAACTTACAAGGGATGGGAAGGACCTCTTCAAGGAGAACTACAAACCACTGCTCAATGAAATAAAAGAAGATACAAACAAATGGAAGAACATTCCATGCTCATGGGTTGGAAGAATCAATATCGTGAAAATGGCCATACTGC
>NW_026652282.1:89962777-89983037 GCF_009828535.3 Hylobates moloch | reverse complement strand
TCAGGGATCTCGAACTAGAAATACCATTTGACCCAGCAATCCCATTACTGGGTATATACCCAAAGGACTATAAATCATGCCGCTATAAAGACACATGCACACGTATGTTTATTGCGGCACTATTCACAATAGCAAAGAGTTGGAACCAACCCAAATGTCCAACAACAATAGACTGGATTAAAAAAATGTGGCACATATACACCATGGAATACTATGCAGCCATAAAAAATGATGAGTTCGTGTCCTTTGTAGGGACATGGATGAAACTGGAAAACATCATTCTCAGTAAACTATCGCAAGGACAAAACACCAAACACCGCATGTTCTCACTCATAGGTGGGAATTGAACAATGAGAACTCATGGACACAGGAAGGGGAACATCACACTCCGGGGACTGTTGTGGGGTTGGGGGAGAGGGGAGGGACAGCATTAGGAGATACACCTAATGCTAAATGACGAGTTAATGGGTGCAGGAAATCAACATGACACATGGATACATATGTAACAAACCTGCACATTGTGCACATGTACCCTAAAACCCTAAAGTACAATAAAAAAAAAAAAAAAAAAAAAAAAACGAAGTGGTGTGGCTGTTTCTAACAACCTATGATCCAATATGGGAGCAATGGAATGACTTAAGTTTGGGACTCACATTTAAAAGCAGAGTCCAAATGTTTAGAAAATGTGCAGCCTGGCCCTGTGGCAGAGAAAGAAAAGTATTTTCAGGGGAAGAATCCAAGCAGGCTGCACAGCAACCACTTGCTAGAGAGATTAGCATGACTCAAAAGAGAGCCAAGTGGTAATATCCAACACAATGGCGAAAAGGCCTCAAAGGCATTTTAGAAGTCTTTGGGACAGCCCCTCCCATCACAGTCCCAGAGGCCTAGTAGGAAATAATGGTTTAGGGGGCCAGGCCTGGGGCACCACTGGCTTGTGCAGCCTCAGGACACTTCACCACCCATCCAAGCCCCTCTAGCACCAGCTCAAAGGGCCCCAAGTACAGCTCCAGCCACTGCTTCGGAAGGTACAAGCCATAAGCCTTGGCAGCTTCTATGTAGTGTTAAGTCAGCCTAGGTGACAGAGTGAGACCCTGTGTTTAAAAAAACAAAAACAAAGAAGGAATGAAGTACTGATACATGTTACACACAGGTGACCCTTGAAAACTTTATGCTAAGTGACGGAAGTCAGAAACAAAAGGCCACATATTGTGAAATTCCATTTATATGAAATACCCAGAATAGGCAAATCCATATAATCAGAAAGTAGATTCATGGTTGCCAGAGGCTGTGGTGGGGGAAGGAAGAATTGCTAGTGATTGCTAACAGGTATAGGGTTTCTGTTTGGGTGTTGAAAATATTTTGGAACCAGATAGTTGTAATAGTTCCACAGCATTGTGAATATACTAATATCACAAAAAGGTACACTTCAAAAAAGAGGTAAATTTTATGGTATGTGAATAGAATCAAACAATATCAAATAAATAAAATCCATAAAAATGCAATTGTAAAAGAAAATGGGAAAGTGGAAACAACCCAAATGTCCATCAGTAGAGGAATGGATAAACAAAATGTGGTCTGTACGTATAATAGGCTATTATTCAGCCTTAAAAAGAAGGAAATTCTGACACATGCTACAACATCGATAAACCTAGAAGGCACCATGTTAAGTGAAATAATCCAGACATAAAATGGCAAATATTGTGTGTTTACACTGATATAAGTTACCTAAAGTAGTCAAATTCAGAGACAGAAAGTTACGAGGAGCTTGAGGAAAAGGGTAATATGGAGTAATTGTTTAATAGTTGTGAACTTTCAGTTTGAGAATGAAAAGGTTCCGGAAATGGATGGTGGTGATGATTGAACAACAATGTAAATTTACTTAATCCCAGTGAACTCTACACTTAAAAATGGTAAAAATGGCAAATTTTATGTTATGTATATTTTACCACAATAACAATAATAGGCAATTGAAAAAGAAATGGAAAAAAATCCCATTTATAATAGCCAAAAATAAAATTAAATACCTGGAATTAACCAAAGAAGTGAAATATCTTTACAATGAAAACTATAAACGCTGATGAAAGAAATTGAAGAGGACACCAAAAAAGGAGAAAATATTCCATGTTCATGGATTGGAAGAATCAATATTGTTAAAATGCCCATATTACCCAAAGCAATCTACAGATACAACACAATCCCTATCAAAATACCAATTACATTCTGCACAGAAACAGAAAAAACAAACCTAAAATTTATATGGAGTCATAAAAGACCCAGAATAGCCAAAGCTATCCTGAACAAAAAGAATAACACTGGAGGAATCATATTACCTAACTTCAAATAACACTACAGAGCTATAGTAACCAAAAGGGCATGGTACTGGGAAAAAAAAAAAAACAACAGACACATAGACCAATGGAACAGAATAGCGAACTTAGAAAAATATCCATTCACCTACAATGAACTCATTTTCAACAAAGATGCCAAGAATATACATTGGGGAAGACAGTCTCTTCAATAAATAGTGCTGAGAAAACTGGATAGTCATATGCAAAAAAATGAAAATTGATTCCTATCTCTTGCTTTATACAAAAATAAAATCAAAATCAATTAAAGAATTAAATCTAAGACCTCAAACTATGAAAACACTAAAAAAAACACTGGGGAAACTGTTCAGGACATTGGTCTGGGCAAAAAATTTCTTGAGTAATATCCCACAAGCACAGGCAACCAAAGCAAAAATAGGCAAGTGGGATCACATCAAGTTAAAAAGCTTCTGCACAGCAAAGGAAACAACAAAGTGAAGACACAACCCACAGAATGAAAGAGAATATCTGCAAACTATTCATCTGACAAGGGATTAATATGCAAAATGTACAAGGAGCTGAAACAACTCAATAGGAAAAAAATCAAATAATCTGATTTTAAAATGGCTAAAAGATCTGAATAGACATTTTTCAAAAGAAAACATACAAATGGCAAATAGACATATGAAAAGGTGCTCAACATCACTGATCATCAGAGAAATGCACATCAAAACTACAACGAGATATCATCTTGCCTCCATTAAAATGACTTCTGTCCAAAAGACAGGCAATAACAAGTGCTGGAGAGGATGTGGAGAAAAGGGAATCCTCGTACACTGTCAATGGGAATGTAAATTAGTACCACTAACAAAAACAGTTTGGAGGTTCCTCAAAAGTCCAAAAATAGAGCTACCATATGATCTAGCAATCCAACTGCTTGGTATACACCCAAAAGAAAGGAAATCAGTATATCAAAGTGATATCTGTACTCTCATGTTTATTGCAGCACTGTTCACAACAGCCAAGATTTGGAAGCAACATTAAGTGTCCATCAACAGACGAATGGATAAAGAAAATGTGGTGCATATCACAATGTAGTACTACTATTCAGCCACGAAAAAGAAAAGAGATGCTGTCATTTGCAACAACATGGATGGAATGGGAGGTCATTACATTAAATGAAATAAGCCAGACACAGAAAGACAAACATCACGTGTTCTCATTTATTGTGGGATCTAAAAATTAAAACAATTGAATTCATGGAGAAAGAGAGCAGAAGAATGGTTACCAGAGTCTGGGAAGTGAAGGTGATTAATGGGTACAAAAAAATTGATAGAATGAATAAAATCTAGTATTTGATAGCACAACAGGCTGACTATAGTCAATAGCAATTTAATTATACTTTTAAAAATAACTAAAAGAGTATAATTGGATTGTTTGTAACACAAAGAATAAATGCTTGAGGTAATGAATACCCTATTTAATCTGATGTGATTATTAAGCATTGCATGCTGGTATCAAAATATCTCATGTGCCTGATAAAAATATACACCTACTATGTACTTGCAAAAATTAAACATTAAGAAAAATAAATAAAAAATAAAAATAATTAAGATGAAATTAATAATTACTGAAATAGAAAACAAACAATAATAGAACCACAGAGTAGATAGATAAGAGGAAATAATATTTATTTGAAAAGACTAATAAAATACAAAAGTTTTTGGCAAGTATGATTTCAAAAATACAGAAGGCACAAATTAACATTAAAAAATGAAAGGGTATAATGTGGGTGGGCCTGATACTATCAATTGAAGGCTTTAATGGAACAAAGAATAATCTCCCCCAAGCAAGAAGGAATTTTGGAGTACAGACAAGATGGCCAAATAGGAACAGCTCCAGTCTGCAGCTACCAGCGAGACCAATGCAGAAGTCAGGTGATTTCTGCATTTCCAACTGAGGTACTCAGTTCATCTCAATGGGACTGGTTAGGCAGTGGATGCAGCCCACAGAGTGCAAGCAAAAACAGGGTGGGGCATCGCCTCACCCAGGAAATGCAAGAATCCAGGGGACCTCCCTCCCCCAGCCAAGGGAAGCCATGAGGAACTGTGCTACCAGGCCTGGATACTACGTTTTCTCCCCATGGTTTTCGCAATCTGCAGATCAGGAGATTCCCTCATGTGCCTACACCACCAGGGCCCTGGGTTTCAAGCACAAAACTGGGCAGCTGTTTGGGCAGACACCAAGCTAGCAGAAGGAGTTTTTTCATATCCCAGTGGCACCTGGAACCTCAGTGAGACAGAACCATTCACTCCCCTGGAAAGGGGGCTGAAGCCAGGGAGCCAAGTGGTCTCTCTCAGCGGGTCCCACTGCCATGGAGCCCTGCAAGCTAAGAACCACTGGCTTGAAATTCTCGCTGCTGGCACAGCAGTCTGAAGTCAACCTGGGACGATCTAGCTTGGTGCGGGGAGGGGTGTCCTCCATTACTGAGGCTTTAGTATTCAGTTTTCCGCTGACACTGCTAAGGAGGCTGGGGGGTTTGGGCTGGGCGGAATTCACCACAACGTGGTAAAGTGGCTGTGGCCAGACTGCTTCTTTAGATTCCTCCTCATGGGGCAGAGCATCTCTAAAGTAAAGGCAACAGCCCCAGTAAGGGGCTTATAGATAAAACTCCCATCTCCCTAAGACAGAGCACCTGAGGGAAGGGGTGGATGTGGGCACAGTTTCAGCGGACTTAAACTTTCCTGCCTACCGGCTCTGAAGAGAGCAGCTGATCCTGATGAGGATTCTCCCAGCACAGCACTCGAGCTCTGCTAGGGGACAGAACTGCATCCTGAAGTGGGTCCCTGATGCCCATGCCTCCTGACTGGGAGAGACCTCCTAACAGGGGTCAACAGACACCTCATACAGGAGAGCTCTGGCTGGCATCAGGCCTGTGTCCCTCTGGGATGAAGCTTCCAGAGGAAGGAGTAGGCAGCAATCTTTGCTGTTCTGTGGCCTCCACTGGTGATACTGCTGTTCTGCAGCCTCCACTGGTGATACCCAGTTGAACAGGGTCTGAAGTGGACCTCCCACAAACTGCAGCAGACCTGCAGAAGAGAGGCCTGACTGTGAGAAGAAAAACTAACAAACAGAAAGCAAAAGCATCAACATCAACAAAAAGGACCCCCACACAAAAACCCCATCCAAAGGTTATCAACCTCAAAGATCGAAGGTAGAAAAATCCACAAAGATGAGGAAAAACTGGTGAAAAATGCTGAAAATTCCAGAAACCAGAATGCCTCTTCTCCTCCAAATGATCACAACTGCTCTCTAGCAAGGGCACAAAACTGGATGGAGAATGAGATTGACAAACTGACAGAAGTAGGCTTCAGAAGGTGGGTAATAACAAACTCCTCTGAGCTAAAGGAGCATGATCTAACCCAATGCTAGGAAGCTAAAAATCTTGATAAAAGGTTATAGGAATTGCTAACAAGAATAACCAGTTTTGAGAAGATCATAAATGATCTGATGGAGCTGAAAAACACAGCATGAGAACTTCGTGAAGCATACACAAGTATCAATAGCTGAATCAATCAAGCAAAAGAGAGGATATCAGAGATTGAGGATCAACTTACTGAAATAAGGAGTGAAGACAAGATTAAAGAAAAAAGAATGAAAAAGAACAAACAAAACCTCCAAGAAATATGGGACTATGTGAAAAGACCAAACCTATGATTGATTGGGGTCCCTGAAACTGATGGGGAAAATGGAACCAAGTTGGACAACAAACTTCATGATATGATCCTGGAGAACTTCCTCCACCTAGCAAGACAGGCCAACATTCAAATTCAGGAAATACAGAGAACACCATTAAGATACTCTTCGAGAAGAGCAACCACAGACACATAATCATCAGATTCCCCAAGGTTGAAATAAAGGAAAAAATGTTAAGGGCAGCCAGAGAGAAAGGTCAGGTTACCTACAAAGGGAAGCCCATCAGACTAAAAGCTGATCTCTCTGCAGAAACTCTACAAGCCAGAAGAGAGTGGGGGCCAATATTCAACATTCTTAAAGAAAAGAATTTTCAACCCAGAATTTCATATCCAGCCAAACTAAGCTTCATAAGTGAAGGAGAAATAAAATCCTTTACAGACAAGCAAATGCTGAGAGATTTTGTCACCACCAGGCCTGCCTTACGAGAGCTCCTGAAGATAGCACTAAACATGGGAAGGAACAACCGGTACCAGCCACTGAAAAACATGTCAAATTGTAAAGACCATCGAGGCTAGGAAGAAACCGCATCAACTAATGGACAAAATAACCAGCTAACATCATAATGACAGGATCAAATACACACATAATATTAACCTTAAATATAAATGGGCTGAATGCCCCAATTAAAAGACACAAAGTGGCAAACTGGATAAAGAGTCAAAACCCATCTGTGTGCTGTATTCAGGAGACCCATCTCACGTGCAGAGACACACATAGGCTCAAAATAAAGGGATGGAGGAAGATCTACGAAGCAAATGGAAAGCAAAAAAAAAAAAAAAAGGGCAGGAGTTGCAATCCTAGTGTCTGATAAAACAGACTTCAAACCAACAAAGATCAAAAGAGACAAAGAAGGCCATTACATAATGGTAAAGGGATCAATTCCACAAGAAGAGCTAACTATCCTAAATATATATGCACCCAATACAGGAGCACCCAGATTCATAAAGTAAGTCCTTAGAGATGTACAAAGGGACTTAGACTCCCACACAATAATAGTGGGAGACTTTAACACCCCACTGTCAATATTAGACAGATCCAGGAAACAGATGTTTAACAAGGATATACAAGACTTGAACTTAGCTCTGCACCAAGCAGACCTAATAAACATATACAGAACTCTCCACCCCAAACCAAAAGAATATACATTCTTCTCAGCAACACTTTGCACTTATTCTAAAATTGACCACATAGTTGGAAGTAAAGCACTCCTCAGCAAATGTAAAAGAATAGAAATCACAACAAACTGTCTCTCAGACCACAGTGCAATCAAATTAGAGCTCAGGATTAAGAAACTCACTCAAAACTGCACAACTACATGGAAACTGAACAACCTGCTCCTAAATGACTACTGGGTAAATTACAACATAAAGGCAGAAATAAAGAAGTTCTTCGAAACCAATGTGAACAAAGACACAACGTACCAGAATCTCTGGGACACATTTAAAGCAGTTTATAGAGGGAAATTTATAGCACTAAATGCCCACAAGAGAAAGCAGGAAAGATCTAAAATCGACACCCTAACATCACGATTAAAGGAACTAGAGAAGCAAGAGCAAACACATTCAAAAGTCAGCAGAAGGCAAGAAATAACTAAGATCAGAGCAGAACTGAATGAGATACAGACACAAAAAAACCATTCAAAAAATCAATGAATCCAGGAGCTGGTTTTTTGAAAAGATCAACAAAATTGATAGACCGCTAGCAAGACTAATAAAGAAGAAAAGAGAGAAGAATCAAATGGATGCAATAAAAAATGATAAAGGGGATATCACCACCGATCCTACAGAAATACAAACTACCATCAGAGAATACTATAAACACCTCTACGCAAATAAACTAGAAAATCTGGAAGACATGGTTAAATTCCTTGACACATACACCCTCCCAAGACGAAATCAGGAAGAATCTGAATCTCTGAATAGACCAATAACAGGCTCTGAAATTGAGGCAATAACTAATAGCCTACTAACCAAAAAAAGTCCAAGACCAGCTGGATTCACAGCCAAATTCTACCAGAGGTACAAAGAGGAGTTGGTACCATTCCTTCAGAAATGATTCCAATCAATAGAAAAAGAGGGAATCCTCCCTAACTCATTTTATGAGGCCAGCATCAACCTGATACCAAAGCCTGGCAGAGACACAACAAAAAAAGAGAATTTTAGACCAATATCCCTGATGAACATCGATGCAAAAATCCTCAATAAAATACTGGCAAACCGAATCCAGCAGCACATTAAGAAGCTTATCCACCATGATCAAGTGGGCTTCATCCCTGGGATACAAGTCCGGTTCAACATACACAAATCAATACACATAATCCATCACATACACAGAACCAATGACAAAAACCACATGATTACGTCAATAGATGCAGAAATGGCCTTCGACAAAATTCAACAGCTTTTCATGCTAAAAACTCTCAATAAACTAAGTATTGATGGAACATATCTCAAAATATTGAGAGCTATTTATGACAAACCCACAGCCAATATCATACCGAATGGGCAAAAGCTGAAAGTAGCCCCTTTGTGTCCCTGTTTGCAGATGACATGATTGTGTATTTAGAAAACCCCATTGTCTCAGCCCCAAATCTCCTTAAGCTGATAAGCAACTTCAGCAAAGTCTCAGGATACAAAATCAATGTGCAAAAATCACAAGCATTCCTATACACCAATAACAGACAAACAGCCAAATCATAAGTGAACTCCCATTCACACTTGCTACAAAGAGAATAAAATACCTACGAATCCAATTTACAAGGGAAGTGAAGGACCTCTTCAAGGAGAACTAGAAAGCACTGCTCAATGAAATAAAAAGGACACAAACAAACGGAAGAACATTCCATGCTTATGGATAGGAAGGATCAATATCATGAAAATGGCCATACTGCCCAAAGTAATTTATAGATTCAATGCCATCTCCATCAAGGTACCAATGACTTTCTTCACAGAATTGGAAAAAACTACTTTAAAGTTCATATGGAACCAAAAAAAGAGCCTGCATTGCCAAGACAATCCTAAGCAAAAAGAACAAAGCTGGAGGCATCATGCTACACAACTTCAAACTATACTACAAGGCTACAGTAACCAAAACAGCATGGTACTGGTACCAAAACAGAGAGATAGATCAATGGAACAGATCAGAGCTCTCAGAAATAATACCACACATCTACAACCATCTGATCTTTGACAAACCTAACAAAAACAAGAAATGGGGAAAGGATTCCCTATTTAATAAATGGTGTTGGGAAAACTGGCTAGCCATATGTAGAAAGCTGAAACGGGATCCCTTCCTTACACCTTATACAAAAATTAATTCAAGATGGATTAAAGACCTAAATGTTAAACCTAAAATCATAAAACACCCTAGAAGAAAACCTAGGCAATACCATTCAGGACATAGGCATGGGCAAGGACTTCATGACTAAACACCAAAAGCAATGGCAACAAAAGCCAAAATTGACAAATGGGATCTAATTAAACTAAAGAGCTTCTACGCAGCTAAATAAACTACCATCAGGGTGAGCAGGCAACCTACAGAATGGGAGTAAACTTTTGCAACCTACCCATCTGACAAAGGGCTAATATCCAGAATCTACAAAGAACTTAAACAAATTTACAAGAAAAAACAAACAACCCCATCAAAAAGTGGGCAAAGGATATGAACAGACATTTCTCAAAAGAAGACATTTATGCAGCCAACAGACACATGAAAAGATGCTCATCATCACTGGTCATCAGAGAAATGCAAATCAAAACCACAATGAGATACCATCTCACACCAGTTAGAATGGTGATCATTAAAAAGTCAGGAAAAAACAGATGCTGGAGAGGATGTGGAGAAATAAGAATGCTTTTACACTGTTGGTGGGAGTGTAAACTAGTTCAACCATTGTGGAAGACAGTGTGATGATTCCTCAAGGATCTAGAACTAGAAATACCATTTGACCCAGCAATCACATTACTGGGTATATACCCAAAGGATTATAAATCATGCTACTATAAAGACACATGCACACATATGTTTACTGCGGCACTATTCACCATAGCAAAGACTTGGAACTAACCCAGATGTCCATCAATGATAGACTGGGTGAAGAAAATGTGGCACATATATACCATGGAATACTATGCAGCCATAAAAAAGGATGAGTTCATGTCCTTTGTAGGGACATGGATGAAGCTGGAAACCATCATTCTCAGCAAACTATCACAAGGACAGAAAACCAAACACCACATGTTCTCACTCATAGGTGGGAACTGAACAGTGAGAACACTTGGACACAGGGTGGGAAACACCACACACAGGGGCCTGTCATGGGGTAGGGGGCAGGGGGAGGGATAGCATTAGGAGAAATACCTAATGTAAATGACGAGTTAATGGGTGCAGCAAACCAACATGGCACATGTATACCTATGTAACAAACCTGCACGTTGTGCACATGTACCCTAGAACTTAAAGTATAATTAAAATAAAAAAGATGCAGGAGAAAAGTCAAACAGTGAGTAGGGACAGAGGAGGTAGGGAGGAAATCAATGATGATCAAAGGAAGTGTTCAACTTCCCTGTAGTGCTCTAATCTTTCAAAAGAAAAATGTATTCAAGTATCATGTGTGTAATTAAATCAATAAATAAGAAATTAAAAGGCTATATAACAATATGAATGAATCCTGTTATGTAAATATATATATAAATATTTATTCACACAAAATGCATGGAAAGAAGATTGTAAGGACACTCAACAAACTGTGGACAGTTGGTTGTTTATTGGGGGTTTTTTGGGGTTTTTGTTTAGTGAGATGTCAGAGAGCAGGCAGGAAAGGGAAGTTTGAAGATTTACTCTCTCTATACCTGTGTATTATTTTGATCTTTTACCACAAAAATATGCTTATATATTATTAATTTACAAATAAAGACATGGAAAAAGTCAAAGACACATGGTTAAGTGAAAAAAGCTAGTTGCAAGATAACACAGTATTAACCTATTACATAAAAAGAAAACCAACGCACCAAAAACATAAATATTTTGCATGTGTTTTATATAGGTAGATAAAATTGCAAATGAAACAAAGCACAGTTGTCACATTTGAGGTAAGGCATTAAACTGGGTAGAGGTGAAGGAGAATAATGAGGTGATTAAGAGCCCAGCTCCAACAATAATTAGCTATATGACCACATGCCAAGTTACATGACCTCTTTGTGCCCTCAGTGTCCCTATCTATAAAATGGAAAAAAATAACAGTACCTATTTCATGGATTGTTGTAAAGAGTAAACGTACTAATCTCTTTAAAGCATTTAGAGTGATATTGGGCACAGTAAGGCCTGTATAAGCATTTACTCTCATTGTTACACATTTCTATATTTTTACAATTTTTATAAGAATATATTCATATATTCCTCAGGTAATTCCTTGTGTATTACTAGTGCAATTTTAAAAACAAAATTTGAAGCATAATATTAGAGAAAAAATTTACAGAATAGCATATTGCAATTTTGTTAAACTTTTATTTTAGGTTTGGGGTACATGTGCAGTGCAAGTTTGTTATATAGGTAAGCTCATGTCACAGGCGTTTGGTTTAGATTATTTTGTTATCCAGGTACTAAGCGTAGTACCTGATAGTTATTTTTCCTGATTCTCTCCCTCTTCCTACCCTTCTCCTTTAGGTAGTCCCCACTGTCTCTTGCTCCCCTCTTTCTGCCCATTGGTTCTCATTATTTAGTTCCCACTTTTAAGTGTGAACGTGCGGTATTTGTTTTTCTGTTCCTGCATTAATTTGCTAAGGATAATGCAGCTGCGTCATGTTCCTACAAAGGACATGATCTCATTCCTTTTTTTTTGGCTGCATAGCATCCCATCATGTATATGTATCATATTTTCTTTATCCAGTCTATCATTGATGGGCATTTAGGCTGATTCCATGTCTTTGCTATTGTGAACAGTGCACACTGCAAAATAATATATAATTAGAGACAACTTAAATGTCCATCAATAGGGCAATAGTTAAATAAGTCATCATACATTGATAACATGGAATACTTTGCAACTCTTAAGAATGAGTTGGGCCAGGCTTGGTGGCTCACACCTATAATCCCAGCACTTTGGGAGCCTGAGGAGGAAGGATTGGTTGAGCCCAGGAGTTTCAGATTAGCCTGGGCAAAATGGTGACACCACATCTCTATTTGTATTAGTAATAAATTTTTTTTTAAAAAAGAATGAGTTGGATGTCTATGTATGGACACTGAAATATAACCATTGTATATTTAACATACTTTAAAGTGGTGAAATGGTACGTATCATTTTATATATTATATATGTATGCTTCTATTATATGCGTTTACATATTATACATGTGTATTTTATGTATACACATACACACACACTCCCCTATACTAACATACACATAAACTGGCCTTTCACTATTTACCCTGTATACTTATGTGTTTGATTTTTTTCTTTGAGACAGGGTCTCACTCTGTCACCCAGGCTGGAGTGCAGTGGCATGATCACAGCTCACTGCAGCCTCGACTTCCCCAGGCTCAGGTGATCCTCCCACCTCAGCTTCCCGAGTAGCTGGAACCACAGGTATGCGCCACCATGCCTGGCTAATTTTTTATATTTTTTGTAAAGATGGGGTTTGTCCAGGTTGCCCAGGCTGGTTTCAAACTCCTGGGCTTAAGTGATCCACCAACTTTGGCCTTCCAAAGTGCTAGGATTACTGGTGCAAGCCATCATGACTGGCCTGATTATTTTTAAAATATGATCATGTTATCCAAATATTACCAATGCTCATAATATAAAGCCCCAAATCCTTAAGGGAGCCTGCCACCCAGCCTCAGCTCATATTACTCTCCTATGGCTAGGGTGTTACTTAATATGCTCTAAGGAGATATCTTTCAGTTCTTCAAATTACTATACATGTTCTAGCTTCAGGTCTTTGCACATGCTGTTTCCTCTACCTGGAACACGTCTTCCACCTACCCACCATCCACCTTCATCTACCTTAATTTATCTTTCAGTCCTCACTTCTTCAGGGAAGCCTCCCCTAACTTTCCAGAAAGGGTTAGGTTCCTCTGTTATAACACTTACAGAACCCTTATTTTTCATTCATAGCTCTTTTTTTTTTTTTTGAGGGAGTTTCACTCTTGTTGCCCAGGCTGGAGTGCAATGGAGTAATCTCGGCTCACTGCAACCTCCGCCTTTTGGGTTCAAGCGATTCTCCTGCCTCAGCCTCCCGAGTAGCTAGGATTACAGGCGCATGCCACCATGCCCAGGTAATTTTTGTATTTTTAGTAGAGACAGAGTTTCACCATCTTGGCCAGGCTGGTCTCAAACTCCTGACCTTGTGATACATCCACCTCAGGCTCCCAAAGTTTGGGGATTACATGTGTGAGCCACCGCATCTGGCCCATTCATAGCTCTTATCACAGTTTACAGCTTTCTATTTATAGGTAGGATTATTGTCTGTTATTATTCCTGTTAGACTGTAAACTCCATGACAGCATGATTCTTGTCTGTCTTGTTACGTCCTGACATCTAGTAAAAGCTCAGTAAATATTTGTGAAATAAATGACTGCCTTCCGTTAATTAGGATAGACCTTGGCTTTGGCACTGGCTCCCTTTTCCTCTCCATTTCAACCCCTGCCATCATGTAAGCAACATCAATGTCTGTGGATGATTCATCCAACATGCTAGCCTCACTGCCCTTTGATCTCTACTTCAAAAACCTCTGACCACATGCCACTTTCTATGTCATTACTAGCCATTAGTTTCCTAGACCACCCAATAGGCATGGAGCTGCTCCACTTTAGAATTCCTGAACTCTACTAGCCTAATCTCTGGCTACAACCTCCTACTCCAGTTATTTCTCGGTTCTCAGAATACCCACTCCTCATTCTCTTTTTTAAAAAAATTTTTGATCAAGGACTCATTTCACAGCCAAACATTTTTCATTCTCATCAAGATCTCCCATCCTTTGATTTCTCCCATTCTGCAGCTCATTATCATCTCATGGCTTCAATCCCTACCCAGTGTAGGTGCAATGGTGCATCCCTTCGACCCCTTTTTTCCAGGCTACTTCACTGCCCTTGCCATTTTTAATCTACCATTTATTGAGCAATTACTGTGAGCCACATTACATACATTATCTCTGCAATCTCTCACAACACCCTTGAGGTGGTATCAGCATTGTCCCCTTTCACAGATAAGGACACAGATTCTAAAAGAGGTCAAGTAGACTTCCAGGGCACTGGTCCTTGCTGGGGTGGGCTGGGTGGCAGTTAGGTGGCACAGCCTTGGGTGCCTCTGCTGCCAACTGTGAGCAAAGTCTCGCCACTGGCAGCCTGGCATGGCACTCCAACTGTAGCTGTGTCAGTGTGTTATGATGCCCTCCCACATCAACCTGGCTGGAATCTCCAATAGTAAAGTGATATACTCAAAGTTCTCCAGCACAGATGATGGCTACACTGACCTCCACTTTAAGAAAAGCCCTCCTAAGATCCCTTATAAGGCCCCTGCACTTGCCACTGTGCTCTTTTTCGATTGGTGCCTTTCTCATTATCATAGGCTCACCTTCTGGCTACATCAGCAAAGCGGGGGCAGACTGGGCAGTTCCAGTCCTGATCACTGACATTCTGGTATTCCTGCCCAGATTTTACCACCTGCACAGAGCCTACTATGCATCTAAAGGATTACTTCTAGGGCTTACCAGGATTACTTCTACAGGTTGCTTCTAAAATGACATTCCAGACTTTGATGACTAGCACCCACTTCAGCCCCTAGGAGAAGAGTTACACTGAGACTATGCGCAGCTTCAGGATATTGAGCAAAAACCAAAGCTAATTAAGGGTTAGGGAATTCTGCAGTTTACAGAAGTTTAACAAAACAATGGCCAGATTGTATGGGTCCAGCCCAAAAAAATGTTAACTGAGCTTACAATTTGCTAATTAAAACATGCTCTATTTTTCATCTCCTGGCCCTGGCAAAAGCCCTTGACAAGTTTTTCCATATGAGTATGTATTACGGAAGAATAGCAATGCTAACGGTCTGAGAAAATGGGAGGTTATTCTCTAGTGGAAAGTGTTGTTGCCACCACCCTCTTTAGAGTTGAACATTTCTTTTAAATAATCTTCATTGTCCATTTGTTCTTATAGCAAATGGAATAATGCTGTATACCTAACTTCTTTTTTTTTTTTTTTTTGAGACGGAGTCTTGCTCTGTCGCCCAGGCTGGAGTGCAGTGGCACAATCTCAGCTCACTGCAAGCTCCGCCTCCCGAGTTCACGCCATTCTCCTGCCTCAGCCTCTCCGAGTAGCTGGGACTACAGGCGCCCGCCACCACGCCCGGCTAATTTTTTGTATTTTTGGTAGAGACAGGGTTTCACAGTGGTCTCGATCTCCTGACCTCGTGATCCGCCCGCCTCGGCCTCCCAAAGTGCTGGGATTACAAGCGTGAGCCACCGCGCCCGGCACCTAACTTCTTATTACTAAGTAATTTATTTTTAAAATATCTCAATATCTAATCTCCTACACTTATGTCTACCTTCATGTTCTGGTGGAAGACCTTGGTAAAGTCAAATATCAGTGTGGGTCCATCTGTAACATTTTTTACTTGTTTTCTTATTGATAACAACGAGGAATTTTTTTTAACCACAGAGGAAGTTTTTAAAATGTAAACCCTTTCTCTATTTACCAATCCTTGGCCAGTTCCAATCCAGTTCACCATTAGGTTGGGCAGCATATAATTTGGGTCGCTGAGTCTTTTGTAGATCAATATGTTCTGTATATCATGTCTTTAAGTAATGGACTTTTGGTTGTTTCCTAATGAAAAATGTAGATAAGTGGTTATTATTTAGAGTTTATAACTCTGTTGCTAGCACCTTATATTATGATGTCATTCTGCTAAAAATTGAAAGACTCAGCCTGGATCTCTAGAGGACTAGATTGTCTTAGGTTGAATCTGTTTCCTAGCTTGAAAAAAGTGACTTATATTAAAAAGAAATTAAAATGTTGAAATCCCCCAAAAAAGAAATGAAGTAATTTGTGCAAGATCACACAGCTAGAAAGTGGTGGAGCAGGGTGCAGTTGGGATCTGAAGGAGATATGTCTGACTCCAAGGTCTGTGCTCCAAACCAGTAAGCTATTTTGCCTCTCAGAGGGAAAGATAACTGTGACTGCAACATGGAGAATGAAAGAGGGAAGCAGGTAAATGTGAAGGCTTGAAGACCATGGCAGCAATCCAAGTGAGAGTTGATGGGGGACTAATAACTGTCTACTTGAACACTGAGAATAATTCCAAATAAAGTCCCACTTACTTCAGGCGTGTGACTTTACATGATGAACTTGGTGGGCTTTGGCTGACAGCACAATTAGGTATGCCTACAAGAAACCAAAAGAAATCAGTAGTTTAAGACATTCTTTCAAAATAAAACTTTTAGCTTTAACTTTTCTGCAAATGTATATATATACATACGTGTATAAAACATATATATATATATATATACAAATTATTTATTCCTAGGTATGCAGCCATTTATTAAAGGCTTCCCATGTTCTGGGAATTTATTTAGTCTTATTTAAACTTCCAACTACTCTGTGAACTACCGTTTTATAAATGAGGAAAGTGAGGCTGGGTGCAGTGCCTCACGCCTGTAATCCCAGCACTTTGGGAGGCTGAGGCAGGGGGATCCCTTAAGGTCAGGAGCTCCAAACCAGCCTAGACAACATGGCACGATCCCATCTCTATAACAAACACAAAAATTAGCCAGGCGTGGTGGTGCGCGGCTGTAATCCCATCTACTTGGGAGGCTGAAACAGGAGAATCGCTTGAACCTGGGAGGTGTAGGCTGCAGTGAGCCGAGATTGTGCCACTGCACTCCAGTCCGGGCGACAGAGCGAGTCTCAGTCTCAGTAAATAAATAAATAAATAAACAAATAAATAAAGTGATGCACAAGAAGATCAAGAAAATTGCTTAATGTCACAGTTAATCGTAAAGATGGGATCAGAACCCAAGTCTGCTGCTCTCCTTCTAGTCACTTACCCAACGAAGTCCCAACCTTAGTTAGACTCATACTCCCTGACACCACCCACAGGCTGTCAGGGCCGGGGCCGGGGGCGGAGGGCGGGGACGGGAATCAAGCAAGAAAGCAACTACAAATCTCCACTTTCCAACTTTATCAAGGAACTAACCCGCAAAACCTGTGGCTAGTGATCCGCCAGGGAGGGGCCGAGGTTTATCCTGAAGGCCACGAGGCACCCTTCCGCAGTCTTACTCTGGGCAGTGATCCCATTTTACACTCCCCACTCTGCTGGCACCATGTCCAACAGGAGCAGCAAACCTAGCCTCAAAGCCACACCAACCCAAGCACAGCTGCTGTTCCATTTTTTCTCTCATAGAATCAAAAGACACAATGGCGGATATCAACGTAATTTATTTGGATCTTCTCCCCGTTTTAAACCATAATCTAGGGTCTACAGATGACCATCAGTGGGTTCACGAACCCTCTGTGCTTACATGCAAACCATGGGCATTTTTTTAAAGGAGGTGGTCAATTGGTCAATAGTTTTCCTTATTTTCAAACGGTGCCATGTGCATCCTACCGCCCACCTCAAGAAAAACAAAAAGAGGCTAAGAATCCTAACTTTAAGCTCTGCCAGCAAGAGCTTCTCCGCCATCTTTACTCTCAGTTGCGCATGCACCTGGCTCCCGCCTTCCTTCCCGCTCTCCCCTCCCCACCACGCATGCAACCACCACGCACGCACTCCCAACACAGGCACCCCCCCATGAACGCACCCCCACGTACGGACCCCCACGCACGCACGCACTCCACGCCCACGCATATATATTAATAAATCTATATCCCCTCACACACACCTCCACGTGCACACGCACACACATCCCCCACGGGCTTCTTGGTGAGTCTTCACGCTCGAACGCATCTCCATGTCACCACTCGCACACTCCCACGTCCGCACCTGTGTAAATCACATCTTCGCATCTCCCCCACACATCACACGCACACGAGCATTCCCGCACACGCGCGCCTCCCCACGTACGCACCTCTCTACACCACTTCATACACACGCATGCCTTCTCAATACACGTACCAGCCCACTTGCACGCACTTGCACCCTCCACACGCACCGCTCGGAGCTTTTCCCCCTCTCTCCTCTCAATGGCTGGCTTCCGGGGCCGACCCTTGCACGCGCCCCCAGCTTCGCGGCAGCTAGGTCCCTCCCCAGCGCGCTGAGCTCACCGCGCCGGAGCCGGTCGCAGCCACACAGGCCGGTCCGACTGAACCACCGCTTCCCTCCTCACATCCCAGGAGACACCAGGCGGGGCATGGCACCTCCCACGCACGGCTAGAGGGAACTCCCAGGATTTCCCGTCCTTCCGAGTTCGGGGGGGTCAGGGGACTGCGGGGAGGCGTTTCTCTTCCTCGCTGGGGAAAGCGCTCACCTGGTTCCCAAAGCCAGTTTGTTCTTCCTCTACTTCCTGCCAGAGAGGAAGGGATTCCAAGAGAAAGACAAGGTCTTTAGGGCGGAGAAGGGGAAATGACTCAGAGAGGAGGCAGCCCAGAGGGAGGGGCTGGGCTGGAAAGGGAGGGTAGTGGGGTGTCGGAGGGAAAGGGGAGAAAAAAGAGGATGGGAAAATCGCGTCGGGGGCAGTTTTGGGGGTGTCTAGCAAAGACCTGGAAGGCCTTCCCGGTTAACCCTGACTTCAGGAGCTTCTGCACTGGGTCATTTATTTCCTCAGTGCTGGGCCTTAAACTTTACCTCGTACCCAAAGCAGCCATGGCTAAGACCCTTGCTAGCAGCTCACCAGGCATATAGGAATCTGCGGGTCTCGGCATGGGTGCAGGGATTGATTAACTCTTCATGTTCGAGGGAGCCAATAATAGTCTTTACCTCATAGGATTCCTGGGAGGAGTGAATGAATCTCTGCATCTCGAGTGCTTGGCATAGTGCCAGGCACACTATAAGCAACCAATAAATGATAGCGCCTATGATTCAAAAAGTCTTCATTTGTTGATACCCTGTCTTCTCTCTAGATTATGAGTCTCGTGAGGGCACGGATTATGTGTCTTATTAATCACCGAACTCCAGCACCTGCCACAAACAGACTATCAGTAAAATATTTGTTGAATGAGTGAATAAATGGAATGGCGGAATAATAACTTGGAGTGGTGGCTGTACCAGGACTCTCTCCTCTGCCTTTTAAGGGATGTATTTGTGGGAGTTTGGATTGGGGAGACCATAATTGGAGAAGGTGGCACACAGGACCCCTGTTAGTTGCTGTATCAAGTGACCTGCTCTGCCCTTGGAAAGTAGAATATCTTTGGCAATTCCCTGCATGTACACATTGAAGACTCTCAGATGACTGACCTGAAATTTGAAACAGAGACACCACTAGCTAAAACAGTATTTGCATTTTGTACAGTTATCAAGCGGGATGGGGGAGAGGGCTGAAGCAGAAAGCTCAAAAGTAATGGTAGCAGAGGATTGGCAAGGGAGGTCCAAGTGAAGTGAAGTGAAGTGTGTGTGGGGAGGGATAGTCACCCCAGAAGGGATTCTGATGATGGTCCTAAAGTAACAGTAATGTCATCCACTTCTCTGTCCCAGTCGTAGGATTTCTGATGATCTGCCCTGATGTCCCAACATTCTTGGGGTAGGTATGCACATCAAGCTCCTATCACTACATTAACTAAATTTGCATTTAAGGTAATTCATACTGTTAGGGCTAGAAGGGACCTTAGAAATTACCCATACTCTTTAATTCCTAGCTGAAAAACTAAGTGCCACAGATAGCGAAGGACCCAGACCTTGGAATTCTCTGGCCTTGGTACTGAATCTTTCAGAGACTGAATTTATTTTATATGCTAATTATGCATTTAATATCTGCCCCATCCCCACCCCCAACTCCCAAAATACTGAGAAGAATGAAAGGACATGAATGGAAGGTCAGCAGAAGGGAAGAAGAGAAGAGGTACTTCAAAAGACCCTGACTTTACTTCCTTTTGCTTTGCCCTGAGGAAGTTACCTGGACCTTCAGCTAGTCTCTGTATGAGAATGGCTCTACCCTGGCACCCTAGTCACCTGGCAATATCTACAATGATCCTTCGAGCAAAGGCTTGAACCACAGCTAATCTGAGTCTTGGCAGAATGCCTGTGATCCTTCCAGAGCACAAGGGATGGGAGGTCT
>NW_026652282.1:89938446-89953185 GCF_009828535.3 Hylobates moloch | reverse complement strand
CATAATGCTGATATCACTAGAGCTTTAAAAAGTTAGCAATTAGAGCGATGTGGCAGTTTCCATCTCCTAGCCCAGTATATTTTCCATTATTTTATTAAAAAGCTGGCAAATTTTTCTAGGAGTGGTTTTCATCACATACCTTTAACCTTGATTTATTGGTATTATGGTTGTGCTATAGAATTGAATCTCCTAGGAACCTAATGACAGAGGACAGAAGAGAAAAGGAAAATGGGATCCACTCACCATGTTGAGGAACCCATGACCACCTCCCAATAGTGGCAGCCACTGTCAATGAATATATTTCCTGCTGCCCCATAGCACCCTGTGCCACTAAACCTCTCCGGGGTATGGCTCTTCTTTAGAGAGCTTTCATCCTTCTCCATCTGCAATCCATCATTGGAGATCTTCAACTTCTTGTGAGTCATTTTGGGATCCAATTTAAAGGGTTGGCCTGAAAAATAAGTAGAAAAAAAAAGAAAAAGCACTATAAAGTATCTTAAAATTCTATCTTTTCCACCAGCATCATCACTGGCAGGGTATGCTCGATATCATGATCACTCTTGGTCCAGTGCAATTGGCTGCTGTTTAAATTTTATTAAGAAGAAGCCAGAGTTTTCAATAAAATAAGAATAAAGGTCAATCTCCCATAAAACGACCTGCATAAAGGCATTTATTTTCCCAGTGTGGGAAAAAATGTGGATCTCTCCTAAAAGCAACTTGTGGGAAGTCATATTCCAAGCAAAGAGGAGCTAATAAGCTGTCCCCCGCATCATATATTATCAAAGTAAAAGGGAGTGCTCAAAGTTTCATGTTCTCAAATATGTTTTGTGCTTTGCTTAATTTCAGTGAGTTGTTTGGGATTTGGGTAGATTTTAAGGGAAAGAGTGTTATGATGTCTGAGGTGAGGGGAATTGATGAGGTAATTGCTGCTTGATGGCAGAACCAGAAAACCCCGAGAACTCAGCAACTGAACAATTATTTTTGCCCTCTTACAATTAGGATGTAAATAACATATAATTAGGCAATTTTGTTAGAGTGACTGTTGCATCATCAATGATCAGAGAAAACATTTATTGTGTAGGATCATTCACAACAGATAATTCTTCATAACCATATGACAAAAGCATTGTTACTGAGGGACCAGTTGCTGGGTATGGCAAGAGATTTATTATACAGAATGCTTCTGTGACAGACACTGTTGGCTAACACATTACCCTTTCCCAACTTTTTCTCTCTTACTCACTTTCACTATAGAGGCCGGAAAAGCTAAATACTCAATCTCCCAGCCTCCCTTACTGCTAGGGGCGGCTAAGAACATGGAAGCAGATGGAAGCAGAAGTCAGACAGAGCAGGGGAAACTTCTAGGAAAGTTTTGGTTTTCCAGATAAAAGGGATAACGATTATGTGTACCAACTCTTTCCTCTTTCCTATCTTGAGAGGAAATATGACATCTGAAAGTTGCAGTGGCCATCTTGCAGCCATGTGGCAAGAAGCCAGTGCACACAGGGAGAGGGAGCCTGCATCTTTTATGACATCGCAGAGCAGCTGCATTAGCCCTGAACTGCCTACCTTCTTCCTATGTGTATGTGTGAGAGATAAAATATATACTATTCATTTAAACAATTAACAAACGCTATTTGTTAAGCTAAGTTAGTTGCACTTTTTGTTATTTGCTGTCAAAAGCATTCCTAACAGATATGACTTCTCTGTAGTAGGATTTTACTAGATTATCACAAATAATGCTCTTTTATGCAATTGTCCCCCAAATATAAGGGGTGGAGTGCAGAGAAAACTCTTCACTAACATCCTCCCAAGCTAACAGTCTTTTTGTGCATATCTCTGGGTCCACAAATCTTCCATGGGCACCAACAAACTCCTTGCGCAAAGTACAAACTACAACAGTATAGCTCCTCTACCCAGTGCCACTGCTCCCCCGTGCACTGCTGTGGGTGCCTGCTCAGGCTGTGTACTCCCCGGCATGGAGAAGAAAATTGATCTTTCCTTTTGAAATCACCACAACGTACTGTTTGTTTTTAGTCGGGTAGGTTCACTATTCCGGCTGCCGGCTTGGTTTATGGCTTTAACGATGAAGATGTAGCGAGTCCCGCTCTGGAGTCCGTGCACTGTGTAATGGTTCTGTTTAATGTTGGGCACAATCATCCAGCTGTCTACTGAATTATACAGGCCTGTAAAATGTGGAAAGACAAGGACATTAACCAGCAGGTAAGAGAGACAGAATGAAAAACACACTGAAAATTCATCATAAGCCACCCCTCAAAAGTGAATTCATTATGTTTTCTTTTGAGTCTTAGAAGATGTAATGAGATGAACCAGGGCTTATGATTCCACTATTTCATTACTCCCATAGAACTAGACTTAGGCCAGTCTCCTTGCTTGTGGCAATTGAATGGAACCACTAGCAAAAGTTAGGTTATTTCAATTTTTTTCCCAGATAACACAGGAATGGCTACTATACAGAGTCACAGAATCGTCACTTTTATGGAGTCTCTGGATATTTACTCCAAACGTCCACTCCTCTGAGAGCTGAGTCTGGTCTTGTATGGATGGAGCAATCCTGTGCAGAGCAGGGAAACATAGAAACTCAGCTAAAGGGACGCATAGATACTGTATTTCCCTTATTTTACAAATGGGAAACTAGGATTGAGAGAAGAAAAGCGACTTGCCCAAGGCCACAGATAGTCAGTGATGGTGCTGACAGTAGAACCCTGGTATTTTTAAAATAGTAGCCCAGTGTTCTCTCTACTACATCACAGTTTATGGGGGCGAACAACAATGCTCTTTTGTCTCTGCAAGGTAGTGAGGCTCTCAGGGCTTACGATTCCACTCTCCTACTCCATCCTCACCCTTACTTCCCAAACTAGCTGGTCTCCACAGTGCCATAAGGAAGCCAAAGAGATGACATGATAACCAAAGCAAGATATCATCTCCCCACTCTTACACAACACATTCTGTTATGTGATTCCCATGTTCATTTTGGGTTGAGTGGTCCAGGAGCACATTGTTATCTGGAATCTTCCTCCCTTCCAAGTAGGTAAAGGGATCAGAGAACTAGGCTTCTGCTTTTGATATATTTTAGACTGCAAATATTAACTTAAACAGGGGAAATGTAAATAATTAAAACATATATTTGGCAAGCTTTCGGTAAAAGAAAAATCAACATTCTAGTCTGCAGATTATTTAGACTTCTCTCTACTGTTATCTGCTTTTCAGTTAGTTTACCACTTTTTAGCCACAGTTCTACTAGAGGGTAGAAAGGGAAAGGGAAGGAAAATAAGCAGTGAATTCAGTCATTTCTATGCAACTCTAGTACAAAATTTAGTGAGGTTGAAAATTGAAAATAATAAGTCATGAGTGTTTTGCAAGAGATCTGATCAATGGGTTTATAATTAATCTGAGAGGAAGTTGAAGAGCCTAAATTAAAACTAGTAAAAGAAACAATGGAGGGAAAATAGATATGCTGGAGAAAGATGAGGAAGAATTGGTGGAGGTGCCCAGTGATTCTAATGAAAAGACAACATGGATTAAAAGGGTAGGAGCAATGTTTGAGGCCTTGCCTATGTTACCAATACACAGTATGAATCACAAGCTGCACATAAGATTTTAATATAAAGAGGAAAACATATAATCTCCAGATACACACCCAACAATACAAAGACAAACTTCACAACGAAGTACTATGCAGCTGTGAAAAAAAAATGAGGAAAAGATCTCTATGAACTGATATAGAGTGATTTCAAGGAAATATTGTCAATTGAAAAAAGCAAATTCCAAAAGTATATATGTATTTGTAGTAACATATGCAGTACACCACTTTTTTGAGAGAAAGAAAAATAAGAAAACATGCATATATTTGCTTGGATTTACAAAGCAACAACAATAAAAACAGGAAAGATAAATAAAAAATTCATGAAGTTGGTTATCCACAAGGGGTAGGGGGTGGAGGAACAGGATTAAAAGGATGTGGGAGGAAATTACATTTCTCTGAATGTACCTTTTTGTATAGCATCCTCTTTGGGAAACACAATGTTTTACAAATTCAAAAAAATAAATCAATACAGATGGGAAAAGTGGGGACTAAAACTGAAGGCAAACTGAAACAAACCCAACTGCATTTCAGATGAACAGCATAATTACACCAATGTGGTGGGGGTGGGAGGAAAACCTCAAACAAATCCTGAAGTATTGTTAGCCAGTTTGTTTTTGTAGTGGCATGGACAAAGCAATTCAGAAACTATTTTAGATGTATTATGGGATTGAGCAAATGAGTACATGTGTTGATGTTGGGAGCCAGGGTTCATACTGTGGAAGAAGGAACATACAAATACAGAATGCAGAAAGGCAGGAAAGAACCTGTGGGATGGACTGGAATTTAAGGTATTGATGTAAACTCATGATTCCTAAAATATATATATGTTTGTGTATGTGCACATAAATATGCACATATATAAAGTATGTATGCATGTATTATTTATATATGTGTGCATATGCTTACATATATGGATGTTTGTGTTTATATCTAGCATATCTAGCACTCAGGTCTTGGTCTCTAATATTGTCCCACTAAAAGAAACCAGGGTTCCTTGGAAAATAATGACTGATTTCAAGGCTGGCACAGAATAAGGTCAAAATGAGCCTAGAACATTTTGTTATGCCAGAAAGTAAGGAAGTGCTCAAGAAAATGATGGGGGAATATTATAAGGACCCAGAAATCACCTTGAAAGGCTCCCAATGGCTAAATCTTGACACTTTGAACACCAACACAAGTAAGGGCAGTAAATAATTATTAACAATTGAAAAAAGATAATTCATCAGCCCATACTGATATATAAACAAATGGGAGGAAATGGGGAGTGGGACTCTGGCTTATAGTAGAATGCCAAGTGCCAACTTGAAAATGTGGGAGGGAATACTCAACTGGAAAATCATGATTTTGCAATCATCATATTAATGATTGATTCAGGCAAGTATCATCAACTGATAATAAAACAAGGGTGGGGGTGAGGATGAGATGGTTTGATGAAGAAGCAGGGTATTTTTATGGTTTTAAAATATACCACACAGATTGCTTATTAGTGGCAAAAGGAAAAGTAGTAACTACAGTGAATAAATCAGACAACATCTTGAGTAGGTGATCAAAATTAGCATCATCAGTGAAGGGCAAGTGGACATCATGTGTCTCCAGATATTATACCCTAAGAAAGAACTGTACTGCTAAATATAATCATGAGAAAACTTCAGAAAAAATCAAAATAAGGGACAGTATAATGAAGTATAATAAAGACATAAAAGAACACTTTTTTAAAAATGTCAATGTTGTTCAAGACAAAGAAAGGCTGAAGAAATGTTCTGGATTAAAAGAGATATGGCAAAAGAGATATGACAATTAAATGTAATACCTGACCCTAAACTATAAAGGACAGTATTGGGTTCTTTATATGTCATAAAGAATATTATTTGGTCAAATGTCAAAAATTGGAATATAAATGGTGGTTTAGATAAAAGTATTGCATCAACGTTAAATTTCTTCAAGTTGGTAACTATACTGTGGTTATGTAAGAGAATTTCCTTATTCTTAGGAAATATACGCTGAAGAATTCAGAGGTGAAAGACCGTGATGTATGCAATTTGCTCTAAAATGGTTCCAAAAAAACAGGGAATGTTAGCAAATGCTAGAGGAAATGGGACAAATATTAACAGTAGGTGAATTTGGGTAAAGAATATATGGGTGTTCGTTGTGCTAGTCTTGCAAGTTTTCTGTGATTTTGAAATCATTTCTAAATTTAAAAAGGTAAATATATGATCCTTTAGGTATTACTGAGATTTAGCAAGATGGGACTTATGATTGAATTATGTCAGTGGAAGTATACCTCTTGTTCAAAAGGGAAAAATTACAATATGGAAATCCCTGAACCTGAGTGTAAATGTGTGGCAGACAGTATTTGCATGAGAATGAAAAGGAAGGGAAACAGAAGTTATGTCTTTCTGGTAGTATGTTATGGTCTGCCTGGCTAAGCAGAGTTTACGGCTAATGCTTTTGTAATGCAAAACACAAAACTCAAACAGAGGAAAGATAATACAGTAATCAGAAGACAAACACACTCAAATATCTGTTGGAATTCTCATTCACCTCATAGCATAATCTGAAACATTACTGGTTGTGATCATTTCAAATCTTAGAAGAGGTGGGAAGAAAGTTAAAAATCAGGAAATAAAGTTGAAAGAAAAGGTGAAGGGGGAATAATCCTCACCAACAAGAATGAAATTTCTGGATAAAGAAAATGTGAAAAAACATCAAAGGAAAGTAGCTCTCAGAACGGAGGTTCAGTCAACTGTGGCAGGCCAGACTGGCAGGTAGGATTGGGATCCTGAATCTTCAAAAATACTTATTCCTAGTAAAATAGTTTCTCATTGCCATCCAAAATTTTGCTTCAGGCCTCTGCCCTTGTACTTGTTCTAACAAAATTTTCTATCAATAACTAGAGGAAGAAATAGAAGGCAGGCTGTGAGGGTGAGCAAGTATATTTGAAGGTAGAATCTGTATCCCAAAGGATTTTAGCATGCTGAAATGAAGTGGCAGAACTAACCAGATAAAATGTACTGGGGGGGTGGAGCCAAGATAGCCAAATAGGAACAGCTCCAGTCTACAGCTCCCAGCGTGAGTGATGCAGAAGACGGGTGATTTCTGCATTTCCATCTGAGGTACTGGGTTCATCTCACTAGGGAGTGCCAGACAGTGGGCGCAGGACAGTGGGTGCAGCACACCGCACGTGAGCCGAAGCAGGGTGAGGCATTGCCTCACTCAGGAAGCCTAAGGGGTCAGGGAGTTCCCTTTCCTAGTCAAAGAAAGGGGTGACAGATGGAACCTGGAAAATCGAGTCACTCCCACCCTAATACTGCGCTTTTCCTACAGGCTTAAAAAACGGCACAGCAGGAGATTATATCCCACATCTGGCTCAGAGGGTCCTACGCCCACGGAGTCTCCCTGATTGCTAGCAGAGTAGTCTGAGATTAAACTGCAAGGCGGCAGCGAGGCTGGGGGAGGGGCACCCGCCATCGCCCAGGATTGATTAGGTAAACAAAGCAGCCAGGAAGCTGGAACTGGGTGGAGCCCACCACAGTTCAAGGAGGCCTGCCTGCCTCTGTAGGCTCCACCTCTGGGGGCAGGGCACAGACAAACAAAAAGACAGCAGGAACCTCTGCAGACTTAAATGTCCCTGTCTGACAGCTATGAAGAGAGTAGTGTTTCTCCCAGCACACAGCTGGAGATCTGAGAACAGGCAGACTGCCTCCTCAAGTGGGTCCCTGACCCCCAAGCAGCCTAACTGGGAAGCACCCCCCAGTAGGGGCAGACTGACACCTCACACGGCCAGGTACTCCTCTGAGACAAAACCTCCAGAGGAACGATCAGGCAGCAGCATTCGCGGTCCACGAAAATCCGCTGTTCTGCTGCCACTGCTGCTGACATCCAGGCAAACAAGGTCTGGAGTGGACCTCTAGCAAACTCCAACAGACCTGCAGCTGAGGGTCCTGTCTGTTAGAAGGAAAACTAACGAACAGAAAGGACATCCACACCAAAAACCCATCTGTACATTACCATCATCAAAGACCAAAAGTAGATAAAACCACAAAGATGGGGAAAAAACAGAGCAGAAAAACTGGAAACTCTAAAAAGCAGAGCGCCTCTCCTCCTCCAAAAGAATGCAGTTCCTCACCAGCAACAGAACAAAGCTGGACAGAGAATGACATTGATGAGTTGAGAGAAGAAGGCTTCAGACGATCAAACTACTCCAAGCTGCAGGAGGAAATTCAAGCCAAAGGCAGAGAAGGTAAAAACTTTGAAAAAGAATTAGACGAATGTATAACTAGAATAACCAATACAGAGAAGTGCTTAAAGGAGCTGAAGGAGCTGAAAGCCAAGCCTTGAGAACTACATGAAGAATGCAGAAGCCTCAGGAGCCGATGCAATCAAATGGAAGAAAGGGTATCAGTGATGGAAGATGAAATAAATGAAATGAAGCGAGAAGGGAAGCCTAGAGAAAAAAGAATAAAAAGAAATGAACAAAGCCTCCAAGAAATATGGGTCTATGTGAAAAGACCAAATCTACGTCTGATTGGTGTACCTGAAAGTGACAGGGAGAATGGAACCAAGTTGGAAAACGCTCTTCAGGATATTATCCAGGAGAACTTCCCCAATCTAGCAAGGCAGGCCAACATTCAGATTCAGGAAATACAGAGAATGCCACAAAGATACTCCTCGAGAAGAGCAACTCCAAGACACATAATTGTCAGATTCACCAAAGTTGAAATGAAGGAAAAAATGTTAAAGGCAGGCAGAGAGAAAGGTTGGGTTACCCACAAAGGGAAGCCCATCAGACTAACAGCGGATCTCTCGGCAGAAAAACCAAAATGTAAAAACCATCGAGGTAGAAAAATGCATCAATAAGACAAAAAAAACTAAAAAGATAACTTTAAATGTAAATGGACTAAATGCTCCAATTAAAAGACACAGAATGGCAAATTGGATAAAGAGTCAAGACCCATCAGTGTGCTGTATTCAGGAAACCCATCTCACATGTGCAGACACACATAGGCTCAAAATAAAAGGATGGAGGAAGATCTACCAAGCAAATGGAAAACAAAAAAAGGCAGGGGGTTGCAATCCTAGTCTCTGATAAAACAGACGTTAAACCAACAAAGATCAAAAGAGACAAAGAAGGCCATTACATAATGATAAAGGGATCAATTCAACAAGAAGAGCTAACTATCCTAAATATATATGCACCCAATACAGGAGCACCCAGATTCATAAAGCAAGTCCTGAGTGACCTACAAAGAGACTTAGACTCCCACACAATAATAATGGGAGACTTTAACATCCCACTGTCAACATAAGACAGATCAACAAGATAGAAAGTTAAGAAGGATACCCAGGAATTGAACTCAGCTCTGCACCAAGCAGACCTAATAGACATCTACAGAACCCTCCAACCCAAATCAACAGAATATACATTTTTTTCAGCACCACACCACACCTATTCCAAAATTGACCACATAGTTGGAAGTAAAGCTCTCCTCAGCAAATGTAAAAGAACAGAAATTATAACAAACTGTCTCTCAGACCACAGTGCAATCAAACTAGAACTCAGGATTAAGAAACTCACTCAAAACCACTCAACTATATGGAAACTGAACAACCTGCCCCTGAATGACTACTGGGTACATAACGAAATGAAGGTGGAAATAAAGATGTTCTCTGAAACCAACGAGAACAAGGATACAACATACCAGAATCTCTGGAACACATTCAAAGCAGTGTGTAGAGGGAAATTTATAGCACTAAATGCCCTCAAGAGAAAACAGGAAAGATCCAAAATTGACACCCTAACATCACAATTAAAAGAATTGGAAAAGCAAGAGCAAACACATTCAAAAGCTAGCAGAAGGCAAGAAATAACTAAAATCAGAGCAGAACTGAAGGAAACAGAGACAAAAAACCCTTCAAAAAATTAATGAATCCAGGAGCTGGTTTTTTGAAAAGATCAACAAAATTGATAGACCACTAGCAAGACTAATAAAGAAGAAAAGAGAGAAGAATCAAATAGATGCAATAAAAAATGATAAAGGGGATATCACCACCAATCCCACAGAAATACAATCTACCATCAGAGAATACTACAAACACCTCTATGCAAATAAACTAGAAAATCTAGAAGAAATGGATAAATTCCTCGACATACACCCTCCCAAGACTAAACCAGGGAGAAGTTGAATCTCTGAATAGACCAATAAAAAGGAACTCCTAATCATTTTAGGCCACATCATCCTGATACCAAACCGGGCAGAGCACAACAAAAAGAATTTTAGACCAAACAAATCCTCAATAAAATACTGGCAAACCAAATCCAACAGCACATCAAAAAGCTTATCCACCATGATCAAGTGGGCTTCATCCCTGGGATGCAAGGCTGGTTCAACATACTCAAATCAACAAATGTAATCCAGCACATAAACAGAACCAAAGACAAAAACCACATGATTATCTCAATAGATGCAGAAAAGGCCTTTGACAAAATTCAACAATGCTTCATGCTAAAAACTCTCAATAAATTAGGTATTGATGGGACACATCTCAAAATAATAAGAGCTATCTGTGACAAACCCACAGCCAATATCATACTGAATGGGCAAAAACTGGAAGCATTCCCTTTGTAAACTGGCATAAGACAGGGATGCCCTCTCTCACCACTCCTATTCAACATAGTGTTGGAAGTTCTGGCCAGGGCAATTAGGCAGGAGAAGGAAATAAAGGGTATTCAATTAGGAAAAGAGGAAGTCAAATTGTCCCTGTTTGCAGATGACATGATTGTATGTCTAGAAAACCCCATTGTCTCAGCCCAAAATCTCCTTAAGCTGATAAGCAACTTCAGCAAAGTCTCAGGATACAAAATCAATGTGCAAAAATCACAAGCATTCTTATACACCAATAACAGACAAACAGAGAGCCAAATCATGAGTGAACTCCCATTCACAATTGCTTCAAAGAGAATAAAATACCTAGGAATCCAACTTACAAGGGATGTGAAGGACCTCTTCAAGGAGAACTGCAAACTACTGCTCAATGAAATAAAAGAGGATACAAACAAATGGAAGAACATTCCATGACAAACCTGACAAAAACAAGCAATGGGGAAAGGATTCCCTATTTAATAAATGGCGCTGGGAAAACTGGCTAGCCATATGGAGAAAGCTGAAACTGGATCCCTTCCTTACACCTTATACAAAAATTAATTCAAGATGGATTAAAGACTTACATGTTTGACCTAAAACCATAAAAACCCTAGAAGGAAACCTAGGCATTACCATTCAGGACATAGGCATGGGCAAGGACTTCATGTCTAAAACACCAAAAGCAATGGCAACAAAAGCCAAAATTGACAAATGGGATCTAATTAAACTAAAGAGCTTCTGCACAGCAAAAGAAACTACCATCAGAGTGAACAGGCAACCTACAGAATGGGAGAAAATCTTCACAACCTACTCATATGACAAAGGGCTAATATCCAGAATCTACAATGAACTCAAACAAATTTACAAGAAAAAAACAAACAACCCCATCAAAAAGTGAGCAAAGGATATGAACAGACACTTCTCAAAAGAAGACATTTATGCAGCCAACAGACACATGAAAAAATGCTCATCATCACTGGCCATCAGAGAAATGCAAATCAAAACCATAGTGAGATACCATCTCACACCAGTTAGAATGGCGATCATTAAAAAGTCAGGAAACAACAGGTGCTGGAGAGGATGTGGAGAAATAGGAACACTTTTACACTGTTGGTGGGACTGTAAACTAGTTCAACCATTGTGGAAGTCAGTGTGGCGATTCCTCGGGAATCTAGAACTAGAAATACCATTTGACCCAGCCATCCCATTACTGGGTATATACCCAAAGGATTATAAATCATGCTGCTATAAAGACACATGCACACGTATGTTTATTGTGGCACTATTCACAGTAGCAAAGACTTGGAACCAACCCAAATGTCCAACAACGATAGATTGGATTAAGAAAATGTGGCACATACACACCATGGAATACTATGCAGCCATAAAAAATGATGAGTTCATGTCCTTTGTAGGGACATGGATGAAACTGGAAATCATCATTCTCAGTAAACTAACGCAAGGACAAAAAAGCAAACACTGCATGTTCTCACTCATAGGTGGGAATTGAACAATGAGAACACATGGACACAGTAACGGGAACATCACACTCCAGGGACTGTTGTGTGGTGAGGGTAGGGGGGAGGGATAGCATTAGAAGATACACCTAATGCTAAATGACGAGTTAATGGGTGCAGCACACCAACATGGCACATGGATACATATGTAACAAACCTGCACATTGTGCACATGTACCCTAAAACTTAAAGTACAATAAAAAAAATGTACTAGGGATAAATGCAAGGCTTTGTATTTTTGTTTTAGACATTCAATTGTATAAGAACAGAATTTGGAATACATAGCAAATTCAGTTGATCATATGCTCAGTAAACAGTCGGTAGTCAAAGTGGCTGCTGAAAAAAAAGGTACAGGGCAAGGGGGAATCAGCTAATGTACAAGAGAAATAATCCAGCTATCCTCTGCAGTGCTCAGACCACTTTTGGAGTACTACATTCACTTCATTGACAGAACATTTTATAAAGCACAGTGATAAACAGGAGCGTGTTCTTAAAAATGATACTAGGATAGCAAAAGAGCTGAAACTATGCCATATGAGGAGCAATTGAAAGAAAGGAAGATGCCTAGCCTGGAAAATAGAAAATTTAGAAGGACATAGGAACTAACTAAAATTATCTGAAGAACTGTTATGTGAAAGATGGATTAGGTTTGTTAGTGAGGCACAAAAGGTCAGAACTAGGACTGACTGGTTGCTGTGGTTTACTTCAAGGAGCATTAAACTTGAAGTCTGACAGGCTCAAGCTGCAACCTTGACTCCATCATTTCGTAGCTCTGTGACTTTGGGCAACTCACTCAACTTGAGCCCCAGTTTCTTCATCTATAAAGTAGAGTTAATAACATTTCATAAGGCTAAGTAAGCACCCATAAGGACTCAATGAGATAATGTATGTGGGAGCATTTGTAAATGGTAGAGCATAATACACATGTAAATTATTATTGTCGTTATTATTTACTAAAAGGAAGAGTTAAGCCTCTTATAAGGAAGCGCTGGCCATTATTTATAGCTGCACAATAATCAAATGGGTTGTTTTGTTAGAAGTGAGGTACCTATCACTGGAAATGTTCAAGCAGAGACAGGATGATTATCTGCTGGGTGTCTGGTAGGAGGGAACAAGATTAGACTAGATGACTTCTAAGGCCCATTCCAATTCTAAGATGCTATGATCCTATCACTGTTAAGAATTATCCTTTAAGCTTTTCTTTACAAAGGACTATATAACCTTGAAAATAGAGGTGACAACCTTTAGATCTTTGTCACTTCTCAGACTTCTTCTTAATTCCTGGGAGATGACTGTTTTCCCCATATCAGGAAAAAGAAGCACAGTTGTTGGCACTAAGACTTTCCAGAGTAGGAGAGATAAATAAATCAGTGAAGCATTAGAGTTTGTGACTTCACAATCTGAAGAAACACCCAGGAACATAGCTACATGGGCCAAGTGGTTTAGGTTGGAGCTGCACGAGGCAAATGTTTTTTAAAGTTTGATCACCAAATGTCCTCTCATCTCCCCACCCCACCTTGTTACAAAACAGAATTCTGCCCCAGATTTGTCACAAAACAGGAAAAGGAAGCCTACTTGAAGGGGTTAGTTGGAAAAACTACTCTCATGTTGGCCTGTGAAGTCAGACACAAAAGCAGGAACAAAAAAGTAAAAGAAAATACTAATTTGCAGCTATGGAGATGTTATTTTAGGTTGGGAATCTGTTCCAGTCTTGAATCCAGCTTTAATTTTGCTTTTGTTTCCATTTCCACCATCCCCCACCCCCGCCCCCACTGCACCCAGGGCATTGAGGGGAACTTTCAGCTCATCCCCTCTTGACTGGCATGAGTGAAGTTCCTATTCTGCTTTGTCTTGCTCCAATTCACCAGAAAGTGAAACCATAACATGTGAGCTAAACAACAGCTTTGTTAACCTTTTTCATTTTGTGGCCCACTGGCATGTTTTCATATTTAGCATAATTCTTGGTGGAAAGGAAGAAGTAAAGGGAAGAGTGACAGAGTCAGGAGGCTTGTCACCATATTCACTGATAGAGGTAGGTTTGGTAAAGGAAAAGTCTTTGAACATAATGTATTTTACCACGATAATGAAGTAGAAGAAGAGTCAAGGAGAGAGATGTTCGTACACACAGAACCAGCAATGATGGTGGCAAGGAACAAGTACCAAGCTGTACTCTCCTTGGGAAAGTGGAGTGACATGGATTAATTGAGGAAAGGCTAACGGTTACATAAATGAATGGGAATGGCCCCAGCAACTGCCCAGCAAGGAAATATACAACTTGCTTGTTACCCATCAGTAAGGTCTTTGCAATGCCCTGGGGAGCTTACACTGTCTATGAAACACTATACTAAACAACCTAACATGTCTTACAAACACTTGCCTCGTGGCGCCCCGGCCAATCTTGAGCAGCTTACTGCTTCCTTACATTTCCTTATCTCTGGCCACAGGCCCCAACTACACCATGACTTACTGATGAAGTTAGCCTGGCCAGTGAATATGGTGTACTGAAGCTCATAGGAGCTGATGCTGAACTCATCATCCGAGATCCAGTGGACTGTAATGGTGTCATGGGAGGCAGTACAGAGTTCTTCTCGGATAGATGGTGGGTTTGGGGCTGTAAGGAAAGGTGGAAAAGAAAGTAAGGAAAACATACTCTCTCTTCTGGAATTTTACAATTGTTACTCTTCCTGCGTAACCCAACATCTCTTGAAGAGATTTTCTTAGTAGGGAATCTTTAGATTGCATGAACCATGCAACCTGAAGCAAAATGCTGGGATCTCAAGCTCCCTAAAACCACTTTTGCTGCAACAATAAAAATATTTTAGACAAAGATATAAGCCTAAATTTTTATGATGATTGCCCCAGCTGTCTAGTCTGCCTGCATAAACACTTATGTAGACATTAGAGTAAAGTGATTATATGGTTTTCTTAACATATGGTCTTCAACTTATTTTTTTTAATTTCAAAATGAGTATAT
>NW_026652282.1:89930675-89938346 GCF_009828535.3 Hylobates moloch | reverse complement strand
TTTTGCTCTTGTTGCCCAGGCTGGAATGCAGTGGTGCAATCTCGGCTCACTGCAACCTCTGCCTTCTGGGTTCAAGTGATTCTCCTGCATCAGCCTCCTGAGTAGCTGGGATTACAGGCACCCACCACCAAGTCTGGCTAATTTTTGTATTTTTAGTAGAGACAGGGTTTCGCCATGTTGGTCAGGCTGGTCTCAAACTCCTGACTTCAGGTGATCCACCCACCTGGGCTTCCCAAAGTGCTGGGATTATGGGCGTGAGCCACCGTGCCCAGCCCCATTATATATTTTTAGCTGTATAGTCAAGTGCAAAATAATGAGTTCCCTCATCTATAAAATAGGGGTGATAATTAACTTATAGATTTGTTGTAAGGATTAAAGATACAAAATTAATATACAGTGTCTAGAATAAAGTAGATGTTCAATAAGGAGCAGCTATTTAATATAGTAACAAAACAGTTGCAAAAATAGTTTGTGTATATTTTTTTTCATGAAATGATCATTAAATAATCCTGAAAGTAGCCAGCATTTTTAATAGGCTGGTTGTATCCCTCATTTTCTAAAATTGTCTGAGAGCCAGATATTTCTTACATTTTCCTTCCTGATCTACTAACTCCTAATTTTCCTTAAAACCATTTTGGTCGTACTTATACCCACATAAGGCATTCTCTAATATTCCCTAATTGTCACCTGAGTTCTACTCTCATAACAAGCAACAATACATTACTGTTAGATTCATAAGGACAAATCTATCAGCAATTTCTTGTGTTTTACTCTTAAGTACAGATGGTATACCCATTTTGACCCTAGAAATAGTTAACAAATCATAAATTATCTTTTTTTCTGTTACATGAACTAAAATATATTGTCTGAAAAGATACATGCATCATTTTAAAGATTTTAAAATACGTAAATTATAAATATTGTCTTTTTCAAATTATTTTTAAGTAAAAGCATACCAGAAGAAAAAAAACTAAATGGGAAGAAAAGCACAGTATTTTCACACCTGTTAAATAATCTAACCCCTCTAGCAGTTTCTTTTCTCTGGAAAAATCTAAAGCAAAGTTTTCAAAGGCATCATTAAAATTGATGTCTGGAATCAGAACTTGAGAAGATGCAGTTGCCATAGCGACCCTGAAAGAGAGAAAAGTACATCAATATACATCAAAATAGATTGCAACCTTCACCCAGTGTTTGATTTCTGGTTTAACAAGGTGAAAATAAATGACTTGTAAGTCTTGATTTATTTAGTGAAAATATCATATCTGTGCCTTTCCAATGGAAACCATTTAAATTTTAATCATCAGGAACCAGTTAAGAGTTATACCATATTTATTCACATATGTTCACCCCTCAAACACACTCCCCCATCCGGTCTTAATTTTGAGAAGTAAATACAGGATTTTTTCCCCTCTGCATCATTTTCCATCTGGCAGACAGCATCAAAACTAGACCTTTAAAGGCTTAGTAAAAACAGTTTGAGAGAGATTTTTCTTTTTTGTTTATGCTAGTCAGCAAGTCAGCATGCTAGGTTAACACCTTCCCTAAATATATCCTTTGTATGATTTTTTTTTTTTTTGAGACAGAGTCTTGCTGTGTCACCCAGGTTGCAGTGCAGTGGCGCCATCTCAGCTCACTGCAATCTCTGCCTCTCCGACCCCCTTCCAGGTTCAAGCAATTCTCACGTCTCAGCCTCCCTAGCTGGCACCCGCCACCACGCCCAGCTAATTTTTGTATTTTTAGTAGAGACGGGATTTTGCCAAGTTGGCCAGGCTGGTCTCAAACTCCTGACCTCAAGTGACCCACCCGTTTTGGCCTCCCAAAGTGCTGGAATTACAGGAGCGAGCCACCGTGCCTGACCTATGTGATCTTTTATAATATTTATATTTCACTTTATTATCCTTAGATTGTATAGTGCTATGATAGTTTTTTCTTCTCAACTAATTCTAAGAGTCTTAAGAGCAGGGTTCATATTTTGTACCTCTTAATGTCTTCCATGGCCCTAACACAGCATTTGACACATAGTGAAAAAATAATTGTTGAATGAACAATTGAATGACTAACAACAAAATAACTGCTAACATTTATCAAGTGCTTAGTATATACAATGCTCTGTGCATTCACTTTACATACATTATCTAATTTACTCTTTACCATAACCCTATGTAGTAGATGTTATTTCCATTTTGCAAATGAGAAAGTTGACAACATTGAAATGCTAAGTAACTTGTCCAAGATCACACAACCAGTAAGAGTCAGAAATATAACTGAGCCCATGTCCATCTGATTCTAAATTCTATACCCTTAACCATTTAGACTGTTCTTTTCTTAAAAAAATTGAGGTATATTTTACATATTTCAGCAATTCTTAGCCATCGTTACACATCAGGATTATCTGGAGGAGCTTTTGCCAAAATATACATGTTTTAGTCCTGTGCAAGATCTTCTAAATCAGAGCCAATGAAGATCCTTGAACATGTAAATGATGGTGAGGAAAGAAAAATTCACTTGGCAACAATACGTAGGTTAGAGGAGAGAGAAAAGGCATCTAATGTAGGAAGACCAGAGAGGAAACTTTTATGGTGAACTAGCTGTAAGGGAATGAGAAACTGAAAAATACATACCCTCATGTACATATACCCTGCTATAGATCTACCAACAACATCCCTTATTGTTTCTGAAAATAGAGATGTTTCAGGGATAAACTACAGGCCAAATGAAAGACTAGCTCAGTACAATCATAAGGTCTCACATGAATAGCCAGGATTTGGTGAGTAAGGAGACAACAACTTCTTTAGGATAACAGTTAATCTAGAAAATTAGCTCATGGAATTTCTTTCTGGCCTCTCCAATCTTCTTTATTTCCTCCATCCATCTATCCAATACTTATTAAGCACAACTAATGTGCCAGGCACTGTACTGGGCACTGGAGATACACAAAGTGAACAATTTTTGTTGTGGTTCTTGCCCTCAAGAGCTCACACATCATGAAGGAGAAAGACATTACATGGGCAATAGAAGTGCTGCTACAAAGGGAGTAGAGCATACACAGGAGTTATCTGAAGAGACTTGGGAGCTAAGGGAAATCTCCCATGAGTAAGTCGATTTTAACCAATGACCTACGTAATGAGTAAGAGTTAACTAAGCAAAGACTATGTGGATGTGTGTGTGTTCTCTCTTGTTTGAAGCCTGGAGAATGAGACAAAATCATGCAGGACTTTGTAGGCCATGTTACAAACGTTGGATTTTATCTTAAGAACGATGGGAGTCACTAAGCATTTTAGGTGGGGAAATAATATGCTGAAATTCATGTTTCAGGAATAGTACTATGGCTTCAGTGGAGGGATTGGAAAGGGTCAAAATTGGAGGCAAAGAGACCAGATTTTAAAGCATCTTGGAATAAGCATGAGTGTAAACAAATAGGACAAAAAGGGTTAATTCACAAAGCATCAAAGAAAACAAAGTCAAAGCAAACAAATGGCCAATAAATATATTTAAAAAGTCCAACTTTATGAGAAATCAAAGAAATGTAAATTAAAATGAGATAGAGTTTAAATTACAAACAAATGACAGCATAGGAGCTTTTATGCCTATAGTCAATAATGCCTACATATTTGTATTAGAATTGAAATTGATACATATTTTGAAGTCCAAATTAGCATTAAATTTCAAAATAGCTTAAAATATAAGTCTTCTTTGACACCACAGTTCTATTTCATAAAATTTTTATTATGGAAATAATTGAGATGTATGCAAAGATAGAACTACAAGGGCACTCAACACACCATATGTAGCCTAATTGTCTAACAGTAGAGACTGAGTTAAGTAATGTACTATACATCAAAAGATAAAATAACATGAAGCAATTGGAAATCAGGTTTTATAATATCCAATGATATAGAGAAAAGTTTGTGATATATTGTTTCAAATGTAGAGTATAATACAGTATACATAGCATATCATGTTTGTGAAATATATCTAAATAGAAATATTAGAATACTATATTCCTAAATGTTAACGATGGACGAAAGGTTAAGAATGGGTTAAAAGTGACATGGTGGGGTGTGTGTGTGTGTGTGTATCTGACTGTCTGTGTTCTTTTATTTAAGCAAAACACAACATTAGCTATCTTTTTGCAGTCTCTCGAGGCCTTGGTCTCTATTGCAAATAATATAAGGTGTCATTTGTAAGGGGATAAAGCATATCTCTCCCAGCTAAAATTTCATTTTAACTGAAGTCATGGTGCCTTAACACAATACAATGCATAATGGTGGGGGAAAATTTCAGACCCTGTGGGAGACCAGTATTGAAGGTGGGTAGATGATTCTCAAGTCATACTACACAGATAGTCATCTATTCCACCTACACCTCAGGTTATACCTGAGCCTATGAAAAGAAGATTCAGATAAAGAGTTGGGAATCATAACCATCTAGATGGTAATTGAAGCCCTAGGAACCAATGAGTTTGCAACAAGGAGAACGTGTAATGAGAGAAGAGAATAACCTAAGACAGAATCACAAAGAACAATAGCATTAAAGGAATAGGCCAAGGAAACATTGTTCACAAAGGCAAAACAAAACAAAAACAGCAAAGTAGGAAGAAAACCAGGAGTGTTCATGGAATGTAAGGGCAAAGAAATTTCAAGTAAAAATGATCAGGAGGACAAATGCTACTGAGAGGTCAAGTAAGATGAAACAAAGGGGTGTCTATTATATTTAGCAACAAGGTATTCATTTGATGACCTTGAAAAGAATACTTTCAATGGTGTGGTAGTGGGACAAAACATTTCAGAGGGTTGGAGAGTAGAGATTATTAAATACAGTGGTTTGAATATATGTTTTATTTTTGCTTTCATGAAATCTCACTGAAATAACAGTCAAAGAATGAAATGTCATAAACCCACAAAGACAAAGAGAATAGAAAAGAGATGCCAACAAGTAAAAGATTGTCAACAAATGTTTGGAAGCTAGAAAGGGATGAATGTGTGGTAACCAATAACAGACCAGAGAAAGCTAGATCAGGAAGCCAACAACATCAAGTTGATTTAGTGCCACAGAAAGTTGAAAGTTTGCATGAGGAACAACTAGATCCACAGATCCATGCACACTAAACCAGAGACTACCATTCCCTCATTCTGGCAGGATATGTGAGGTTTACTTTCTGCTGAGCTTTGACATTATACTAAAAGCAGTCTTAAAACTCTCAGCCCCTTTTCCCTCCTTGGCTCCCAGAATGCTGGCAGCCAGGCTTATACCTTCCACACCACTGCCCCTCCAATCAAAAGCAGGAGATTGGAGGATTCCATCCAAGGGAAATTGACCCGAGAGAAAAGACCTACAGAACTGACACTTGGGAGTCCATCAATAAAATGCTGGCATTCCACCTTATAATCCTATAGCAAAGTTCACCAACCCATAAATTATTCCCATCCACTCAGAGTTTCCAGTCATCTTTTAGTGCTTAAACTCAAACACACAGCCAGTAGTTTGCCAGATATTTAGGAAAAGACAGCAATTTAAACTAACAGAGAAAAGGAACTGGGAGGAAACCCAGACAATGCAGGGTTTAGAAGCAAACTTTTAAAAATGATAATATTCTCAAGAAGAAAACCAAATAGTTCGTATCCACAAAGCAAAAACAGAATGCTAAAAAAGAAACAAGGATGAAGGATGGGCTCTTGTGAATAAAATTAGGAATGCTGAAATTAAAATTTCAATAGAAGGATTTAATGAAAAATTAAGGAAATATCTTAGTAAAATAAGAAGACAAAGTAATGGAAAATGGAAAAGATAAAATTAGAGAAAAAAGTCTAGGATGTCCAACAGTTCACTAATCAAAGTCCCATAAACAAAGAAGAGAAGGAATAAAGGGGAGGAAATTATTAGCAAATAATACAAGAACATTTTCCAGAGCTAGAGGTCACCAGTCTTTAGATTAGAAAGATTCACTGAGTGCCCAGGAAAAATGAATGATAAAAAGTCCACAACGGGCCAGGCACGGTGGCTCACACCTGTAATCTCAGCATGTTGGGAAGCCAAGGTGGGCAGATTACTGGACATCAGGAGTTCGAGACCAGCCTGGCCAACGTGGTGAAACCTCATCTCTACTAAAAATACCAAAATTAGCCGGGCATAGTGGCGTGAGCCTGTAGTCCCAGCTACTAGGGAGGCTGAGGCAGGAGAATCACTTGAATCTGGGAGGCGGATATTGCAGTGAGCTGAGATCGTGCCACTGCACTCCAGCCTGGGCAACAGAACAAGAAGAAAGAAAGAAGGAGAGAGAGAGAGAGAGAGAGAGAGAGAGAGAAGGAAAGGAAAGGAAAGGAAAGGAAAGGAAAGGAAAGGAAAGGAAAGGAAAGGAAAGGAAAGGAAAATCTATAACAGAGGCAAATCTTGGTGAAATTTCAGAAAAACTGGGTTAAAGATAAGATCTTTAAAACTTCTAGATCGTAATGGCTATTATTAAAAAGAGGAAGGATAAGTGCTGGTGAGGATGTAGAGAAAAGGGAACCCTTATACACTGTTGGTGGGAATATAAATCAGTACAGCCATTATAAAAAACAGTATGGAGTTCCTCAAAACACTAAAAATAGAACTACTGTAGGATCCAGCAATCCCACTAGTCAGTATATATCCAAAGAAGTTGAAATCAATATGTCAAAGAAATATCTCCATTCCCATGTTCACTGAAGCATTACTCAGAATAGCCAAGATACAGAATCTACCTAAGTTTCTATCAATGGATGAATGGATAAAGAAAATGTGGTATAGATACATAATGTAATACTATTCAGCCACTAAAGTCAGAGGAAATCCTGTTATCCTTGACAGCATCAATGAACCTGGAGGATGTATGCTAAGTAAAATAAGCCAGGCACAGAAAGACAAATACCATATGATCTCACACATAGGTGGAATCTGAAAAAATCAAACTCATAGAAATAGAGAGTAGAACGGTGGTTACCAGAGGCTGGTAGGAGGAGGAGGGAATGGGGAGTTGTTGGACAAAGGGTATAAAGTTTCAGTTAGAGAGGACAAAATAAAAGAGGATACAAACAAATGGAAGAACATTCTATGCTCATGGGTAGGAAGAATCAATATCGTGAAAATGGCCATACTGCCCAAGGTAATTTATAGATTCAATGCCATCCCCATCAAGCTACCATGACTTTCTTCACAGACGTGGAAAAAACTGCTTTAAAGTTCATATGGAACCAAAAGAGAGCCCACATCGCCAAGTCAATCCTAAGCCAAAAGAACAAAGCTGGAGGCATCATGTTACCTGACTTCAAACTATACTACAAGGCCACAGTAACCAAAACAGCATGGTACTGGTATCAAAACAGAGATATAGACCAATGGAACAGAACAGAGCCCTCACAAATAATGCTGCATATCTACAACTATCTGATCTTTGACAAACCTGACAAAAACAAGCAATGGGGAAAGGATTCCCTATTTAATAAATGGTGCTGGGAAAACTGGCTAGCCATATGGAGAAAGCTGAAACTGGATCCCTTCCTTACACCTTATACAAAAATTAATTCAAGATGGATTGATTCAAAGACTTAAATGTTAGACCTAAAATCATAAAAACCCTAGAAGAAAACCTAGGCAATACCATTCGGGACATAGGCATGGGCAAGAACTTCATGTCTAAAACACCAAAAGCAA
>NW_026652282.1:89910941-89930275 GCF_009828535.3 Hylobates moloch | reverse complement strand
ACCATGGAATACTATGCAGCCATAAAAAATGATGAGTTCATGTCCTTTGTAGGGACATGGATGAAACTGGAAACCATCATTCTCAGCAAACTATCGCAAGGACAAAAAACCAAACACTGCATGTTCTCACTCATAGGTGGGAATTGAACAATGAGAACACATGGACACAGGAAGGGGAACATCACACTCCAGGGACTGTTGTGGGGTGGGGGGATGGGGGAGGGATAGCATTAGGAGATATGCCTAATGCTAAATGACGAGTTAATGGGTGCAGCACACCAACATGGCACATGTATACATATGTAACAAACCTGCACGTTGTGCACAAGTACCCTAAAACTTAAAGTATAATAATAACAAAATTTAAAAAAAAGACAGGAGGAATAAGTTTCTGAGATCTGTTGTGCAGCAGTGTGAATATAATCAATAATAATATATTGTATGTTTCAAAATAACTAAAAGAGTAAATCTCAATGGCTGACCACAAAAAATGGTGAGGTAATGGATATGTTTATTGGCTTCAGTTAGTCATTCCACATTGTATGCATATATCAAAACATCACATTGTAACCCATTAATGTGTACAACTATGATTTGTCAATTAAAAGTAATATTAACTTTTGTTTAAGCTTCCAGATTTTTAAATATAGGTTATATTCAAAAGATCTGGATTCAAATCGGCAGTGAACTTCTCAACAGAATAATGGAAGCCAGAAGACAATGAAGTCATGCCTTCAAAATTTATTTCCAACCTCTCAAGTGTGAAAATTAACTTGAAATATTTTTAGGCAAAAAGTTCTTGAAAATTTACTTCCCATGTACTCTTTCTTAATAAACTATAGGAGAGTTTGTTTGAAAAGCTTAAGGGAATCAAGTGGTACAGGAAGGGGAAATCCAGGCAGAGTCCAATGAGTTCCCCAAAATTAAGGAGACAGAACTGAGAATCCAAGTGGACGAAGTTGGCTGGAGTTCACAGGACATAGTACCAGAGAGGAAAAAGATGCAGAGAGAATTCTAGACACCTTCAGAGTTTCCCTCTAGTAGTCAACAGAATACTGATCAACAAATGCATGCGAGGAAACTGCATAATGCTGGGGAAAGAGCCACCCAAAAAGATAAGAGGGAACAATCCCTGGTGCTCACATAGGTCTAGCAATAGTGTCTGTTCCTACCAGCTAAACTGGAAAATCTCATGACTCACAGGACACTGGATAGAGTACTCAGAAGGGTTTTGCCTCAGTAGTGGGGAAAAATTGTCTCTAGACTAAACATTGCTCTGATCTCACCTATCAAATCTGAAAACCAAGACTTGAAAGGATCGAGCTGTTTTCAAGTAACTTAATTGTGTCGCAGAACAAAGTTTAAGAATATTTATAGGAATACAAAAATATACAGCATCCCAAAAGAGAAAATTAACAAGTCTGACATCTAGTAAAAAATTACCTGATAGGCAAAAAATCAATAAAATACAATCCATAATGAGAAGAAAAGGCAACCAATTGAAACGGACCCAGATATGACACAGGTATTAGAATTAGCAAGCAAGGACATAAAAGCAATTATTTTAACTGTATTCCATATGTTCAGAAAGCTAGAGGAAAGGCTAAATATCTTTTTTTGTTTTCAGAGACAAGACATTGTCCTGTTGCCCAGGCTGGAGTGCAGTGGCAGCATCATGACTCACTGTACCCTTGAACTCCTGGGCTCAGAAGATCCTCTTGCTTCAGCCTCCCAAGTAGCTAGGACTACAGGCACATGTCACCAGATGCAGGCTGTTTTTTTTTTTTTTTTTTTTTGAGATGGAATCTCGCTATGTTGCCCAGGCTGTTCTCAAGTGATCTTCCCACCTCATCCTCCCAGAGTGCTGCGATTAAAGGTGTGAGCCACCACGCCCAGCCTGAATATCTTGAGATATGGAAGACATTTTTTAAAAGATCCAAATCAAACTAGAGATGAAAGCTATAATATCTAAGATAAAAAATACACTGGAGGGGTTAACAGCAGATTAGGTATCACAGAAGAAAAGGCTAGTGAACTTGAAGATATATCAATAGAAGCTATCCAAAATGAAACACACTTGCATGTGTTTTCACAATGGCAAAAAAATAAAAAGATTGCAAAACAAAAATAGAGCATTGGTAAGCTATAGGACAATTTCAGGCAGCCAAATATACATGTAATTGGAATCCCCAATGGAGAGGAAGGAAGTGGCATAAAAAATATTTGTAGAAGTAGTGGCAGAAAAAAAGTCCAAATTTGCAGAAGTTAATTGATACTGTCTAAAGTTGAAAAAAATTAAAACTACCAATGTAAGGATGTTATTTAGAAATGTAAGGTCATGTCGATAAAAACACCTGATAGAGCTGAAATTGCTTGGCTTTGTTGTAAAAGTGTAGACTGTGGCACTGGATTCCCTAAATTTGAATCTTGCCTGTGCCCCTTACTAGTTGGACAATTGTAAGCAAGTCATTTAACTGGTCTGAACATCGTTCTCTCATTTATAAAATGGGGATAAAAGTAATATCTACCTCATAAAGTTTTTTTGAGGATTAAGTGAGTTAATACTTATGAAGGCTTAAAATAATGCCCAGTACAAAGTAAGAACTCTATTGATAATAGTATTATCAGAGAGCAGACATTGAGAATGAGGAGATTGCTATTTCTTGCAATATGACTTATAATAATATTTTACTTTCTAACTATGCACAAGGGTATTACTTGGATATAAATACATTTTAAATATTTCAGAAGAGTAAATTAGGGGTGAGGAAATGTAAAATTTTTCGCGAAGTTTGCTGTGCAGGGAAGGAGAGGGACAGGTGATAATTGGAGGGGATATGAAGTAGAGGTAAGTCATGGGTTTTTTTTGTTTGGTTGGTTTTAGGTAGGAAAGACATGAGTGGGTTAAAAATGGATGTGAAGTCAACTGTAGAGAGGGATAAATTGAAGCTATGGAAAAAAGAGTGTATTTGGCCAAAGCACAAATGAAGAGACATCTCTTCCATTTTAATCAGAAGGAAGGCAGAAGTAATGGATGTGGACCTGAGTGTGTTCAGAAGTTTGATATGAGAAGTTGAATTCATTATTTCACACTTACTGTTCTTTGTAAAATAAGAGGGCATTTACTGAGCATAAGCAGAAAAGAGGCAGAGTTGGAATTTTAAGGTAAGTACAAAAGGTTTGAGATAGCCATTATGATGACAAATTAAAAAGAAAGCTGACCAAAGCAATGCAGAATTATTTCAGGTTAGCACTGAAGGCCCAGGTGAGGTTTAGAAGCTATACATTTGTGATGCAGTAGTACCGACCTCTTTGGTTATGTGATTTTCTTCAGTAGGGTGCTGCAGCTCAAATATGGGAATGGAATAAGTGGGACTGATTCAGGGTTAGGATTTTATCAGGTTGGTATGTTAAAAGGACAATGGGGCAAGGGGATTGAGAATATTGAAAAGAGAGTATCTGAAGTGAGAAATCACAGATACTAAATAGGCTAAAGAAAGAAGCGAAGACAGGAAATAGCTGGTAGGTCAGAAGAAAGTATAGGAGTCAGCCTTAGCAGTCTCAACAAAGTTGAAGTATATATGTATTTGAAGAAAAAAAGAATTGTTGGCCGAGGGCAGTGGCTCACGCCTGTAATCCCAACACTTCGGGAGGCTGAGGCGGGTGTATTACTTGAGGCCAGGAATTCGAGACCAGCCTGGCCAAGATGGCGAAACCCCATCTCTACTAAAAATACAAAAGTTAGCCAGGCATGGTGGTGCATGCCTATAATCCCAGCTACTTGGGAGCCTAAGTCAGGAGAATCGTTTGAACCTGGGAGGCAGAGGATGCAGTGAGCCAAGATCGCACCACTGTACTCCAGCCTGGGCAACAGAGTGAGACTCTGTTTCAAACAAAACGAAACAAAAATAAGAAAAAAGAGTTGTTAAGTAGAGGTTATAGTTAAGAACTGGGGTGTTTTAAGTTATGATTTCAGTGCAATTCTGAGTGATGTTGAAGTTCAGCATGTGGTCCATGAAAATGGGTGAATGAGGTGGAGCCCTGAGGTGAGAGTCACTGTTGGAGGGGATGTTAAAGAAGCTAGATGGCTAAAGCATTAGATGAGTCAGCCATGTGGTTGTTGCTGAAGTCACCCAAAATGATGGCAGAGGCAATGGGAGGAATACTGTGAGCCTGGAGCCAAGGTCTTCAATGAATGAGAAGGAGATATATGGAGGTCAAATCTGGCCTCATGAGCTTCTGCAGCCCCTTGAAGTTTTGGTGACTATACTGAACAATGTTTCACTTTAGACCCTGGATTTTTTGCCAGTGGTCTATGGATGGGCTTCTAAGGATCTGTGAGTCCTCTGAAATAGTATAGAAAATTATCTGTGTATATTTATTAAATGCATTGTTTTTCCTCTGGAAGAAGGCTCATGACTCTCATCTAATTTAGAAAGGGGTGAGTGATTAAATAAAGGCCTAAAAATTACTGCCATAAAGGATTTATGTGCAGAATAACTAAATGAAAGCAATAGAAACTGCATGCAGACTGAGAAGAGCACACACCTATCAATATAGCTAAAAGTTTCTCTACCCTTAAACCAACACCATCACAGAAAGCTCATGTGCTGAGTGAGCAGCAGGGAGCTATGGCAGTAGCTAGGGTTAGTACTTGACTGTGCCTTAAAAGAGCTGATAGACTGCAGAGACAGAGACAAGGGTCCAGAAATCCAAAGGGTAATTTACCACTGAGGCTCAATAACTACTTAACTGGTAAAATCTTCAGGTGGCAGCTGTTAGATACATGCCTGAACTTTAAGTGACTTTAAATTGGCCTTTTTCACAAAAGCAGGCATTTCCCAAGAATATAAGGAACCGACCTCTCAGCAATATTTTTTGCAGACTGTAGAAACCGTGCCTGGTCATTTTCTTTCAGGATATGCTCAGCTTGGTTGATGAGGACTGTTGACCGTTCAAGACACTGGCGGCAATTAGCAACCTGCTGTGCCAACTTTCTCAGTTTCATAACCTTTAAGGAATTAGTAAAAGAAAAAAATAAGATAAAACTTTCAGTGCTTAATTAAAAACAATAAAAAACAACATGAAGGAGGTATGCTGCAGTGATTCTAAAAATAAGGTTTGTTAATATTCCATGGTCCCTGTACTAACCACTCACCATCTCACCCTACCCACTGTGTCTCTTGTGCCAACCCCTCCTTCTCTTGTCTACCACTTACATACTTAGGCTGCAACACAGTCATATACTCTCGGTTATCTACCCCCTCTGTGTATTAGTAACATTAATTTTTCTGATTATAAATCAATGCATGCCCGTTATAGAAAATTCAGAAAATAAAAAGTATAAAAGAAACACTACCACCCAGAGATTATAATTGTTTACATTTTTGTTTGTTTACATTTTGTTGTCAATATATTTTCACATATATGTTTACTAAAAAGTACCATCTTTTTCTTTATGAGTATCTATAGTTCTATGTATATATTTCTCTAAGTGTCTTTATGCATACCTGTGTGTTCACAAATCTGTATTCTTGGAAACTTTAGTTCCTGGATAAGCTATAACCACTCAGCATGGCACAAATTATTAGTGATCACTCTAGCCTCTCAAAACATCTCACATTATACACACAGCATGAACTTATAACCACTAACACTGACGAGCAAGCCAACAAGCCTAAAACCATATAGCTGTATGGAGGCTCACACTTGACCCTTATGATCATGATTCTTCAGTTCCCAGGCTAGAAACCTGAATGTCTTCACTGAGTCTTCCCTCTCTCTCATTCATCTTTTATATTTAAAAGTTCAATGTTTCCTATCATTTTCTTTCTAGCAATGCCTGTTGTGTTCTTCCCTCCCATTTGTGCTGCCACTACTCTGGTTTAGGTCTTTATCAACTCTTACAAAGCATCATTCCATAAGTCTCATAACTTGCTACCCTGACTTTGGTATCATCCCATTCTGATCTACCCTGCATACCTCTGCCATATCAATCCGTCTTTCTCCCTTCCTAAGAAACTAGAATGGCTGCCCAATACTTTTCAGTTTAAGCCCAGAGTCCTCATCCTGGAATTCGTGGTCCATAATCCTGACTCACATTTCTACCATTACTTTTTTCCTTTTCGTTGAGTTATAACATACAACAGTAAAGCACCCAAATCCTAAGTGTACAGCTCAATGAACTTTTGCCTACACATACACCCACGTAAACCAGGTCAAGATATAGAACATTTCTAACACCCCAGAATGGCCATCGTTTTTACTGGATTCAGAGCAGTAGGCCAAACATCACTTCTTTGCCTCTCTCCCTATAATCTCATTTCTTCTTGATTTCATGATCAGACCGGAATCATCTGGATCAAACTTTGATATTTGTAAAGTCAACTCTTCCTTGGATTCACTGAAGTGCTGTGCTTTACCTTTGTCTCTTTGATTTTGACAGCGATCATTTGCTTCCTCTGCTGGATAATCTCTACCAACTCGTCACATTCTTCCATAAGTTTTGCCTCATGCATAGCAGTATTCACCTGCCAAGAAATTTCAGAGTATTACACAGTGATTGTTGCCTTTGTCCCCTGCTGGCTCTAAAAGGTTCGGACTGACAGCTAAGCATGCACAACTTCTTCCATACCTCCCTCATAAGATCCACTCCTAGAGGAAGGGTAGAGATGATGATATTAATGATGCAAGGGCATTGAAGCACCACAGTTAGGAAGCTCTCCAGGCCTCTGGTAGATCATGATGGTTAATGGAAGGCTGGGCAGAAGGACAGATGAGATGGGGGCATGTTATTCCCACTGAACAATTCCCTTTACTCCAGTACCCTTTCCTCCTGCTGTTCTTTTGGAAAGAGGGTAAGGAGATTTATGTATGTCAAGAAAAGAGTATCCTCCTCCACAGGCACAATATTAAGATAACATTACAACAATATATTGTGCTAACAAAAATGTTTTCAGTTTTCCTTGTTCCCTTCTAATTTTTCACATTAAATATATCATTAAACATATATTCACGTGTATATGTTTTTCACATAGTTGTCGTGTTTTAGTGGGTATTTCTTACCTTGGGCTGTCCAGTATCTGAATACCTTTCCTATTTTGGGATACTGGCTACATCAAAACATCTTTACTGCAAAGTCAGGGTTGGAAAAAAGAAACTACCATTCTTCATTTTCTTTCCATGGATTGATTTCTCCTTCTCCTCATCTCTATTATTATTGACACTAGATGGTACAGAGCCCCCAGGAGGGGCTAAAATGACAACAGGGGATTTTGGGGCTGCCCAAGTATAACAGGAAAGGAAGGAGAAAGGAACTAACATCTTTTTAGTACTTAACTTGCCAAGCACTTCATAGGTAAATTATTTCATGTAATTATCATAGCAATTTTACAATATAGGAACCATGTTTATTCCCATTTCACAGATGGGGAAACTGAGGCGTAGAGAATTTTAGTGACTTGCTCAAAAATCACACAACTAGTAAGTGGTAAAACCAGAATTCAAACCGAGTTCTGTCAAGTGAAACCCCTGGGCTGGCTGGGTGGGCGGGCGAGGTTCAGTTCCATTTCAGCAGCACACAGAGCAGTCATACAGGGAAGCACAAGCATTCCAAGAGTCTATTCAAGGATCACTCGAGCAGAGCTCTAGAAGGCTGAGGAACAGACAATGGGTTACTTGAGAGCATCAAAACTCAAGGGGCTAGATGTGCTTCATTAGCAAGATAGGGTTGCATTTCCAATTCCTATCCCTCTTCAGAGGGTTCCTCCATATTCTCCAACCCGAGCAAAATACCTGTCACTGGACCCTACTACCCCCTCTTTCATACTTGAAGCTCCCTGATGGCTAATTTTCTGTTTCCTACTTAACTGAAATAAAATATGTCTGTTGCTGAGTGACAATCTTATGTTGCTTTTTTCCATTTTCTAGGGCAATGCCACAATGGGGGCTTCTATTTACTCTGAATGGCACTCTAGCCATTCTACTTTTTTTTCTCAGATACCTCACCCTTTCCCTAAATTGGATCTACCTTTCCAAGGCAGATATCTTACCAGCTCACGAACTCCTTTATCTGAGACTAAGAGATTCATTTAGTTTTCTCTGGGTCTTTGCTTATAGTATCTAGAAACTTAGACACTTGCCATTTATAATTTCTTTTTTAGGTGGCTACTGGTGTAGTACACAATGATGTCGTACCTGGTTTCTTAAAATGTAATCCTTGGACTAGCCTTTACATAACACTATATGCCAGGCATTGCTCTAATTAGTTTACATATATTGGCTCTCTCAATCCTCAAAACAGTCCCGAGGTAGGTACCTTTATCTACATTTGACAGATGAGGAAAACTAAGCACAGAGAGATTAAGTGACTTGCTTAAGGTTACACAGTTAGTATGTAGCAGAGATGAGATTTGGGCTGAGAGAGTCCAACACTAGAGCACTAGAGACTACACGTTTAACCTTACACATATGCTGCCATCCAGTTGAGTGTAACAACACCCTTTTCTTCAATTTCTGAAAATCGTCATCTCTTTCAAATCATCCATCTTTATTCTGTCATCCGTTTCTCATTAGTCACTTCAGACTCCTTGTTATTCCCCTAGAATGCCACGCACTTTCATGTCCTGTGCCTTTGCCCGAGACTGTCATTTTACTCGGAAAGTCACTTCCCCATCTGTTTATTGAACACGTTTCTACTTATCTTTTAAGGCCCTTCTCAAAGATCATCGCTTCTGTGCTTGGACACAAGCAATTGATCCCCTATTTATATTTTCACATACTCTATATTTAGTTCAATTATACCATTTCCTATATTTTATCATATTAGTCTGTCTTCCTCACTCCATCATGAGTTCTGGAGGGCAAGAACTGTGTCTTATGTGACTATATCTATCTCCAGTATCATGATGGGCACATAGTAGATGCTCCGTAATTATTTGTTGGATTGAATTAAATGTGAAAAAAGGTGTCTTTTACTCCTCATTAGACATTTCCACTTTGTTATTCAAGTTACCCTAAACTCAGTAAGTCTAAAAACAAACTTATCGCCTTCTCTCCAGATTTGGCTTCCACCTCTGATTTTCCTATTTTCGTGTCAATGCTACTATCATTATTGCAGTTACTCGGGTTCAGTAAACTCTGACTGCTACTTCTCCTTTGTCCCCATATAAATTCACAGCAGTCCCAAAGTCCTTCCCTCCTTTCCTTTTTAATCATGCTAAATTTCCTCGGTGGCTGGTCCAAGTGCAGTAGTGTTTACAACTAACTGATCGCAAATAGTTACAGGTTTCTTTGTTCCTTCTCCACTCCCACTGCTTCACTTGACTACCCTTAAACAAAGTTATTCATTAATATAGTCAGGATCTGAGCCAAAGAACCAATAGGTTGAAACCCTTATCACCTATTGTGATAGGACTGTTGTTGCACAAACCTCGTTAATTAATCTCCCTACCTCCAGAATATTTCCTTTGCTACCCATCCTCATAATCTTTCCTCTACTCTGAAGCCAGGAAAAATCATGTCTTCATTACCAGACATCTTATCAAGCATTTTTTCTGGCAAAGCATTATGCTAAGGCCCTGCCCTCAAAAAATTTGCAATCTGGATGGGGAAGAGCCATATACATATAAAAGAAACCAATCAAGGTAGCATAAATTAAATACTGAATGGGTGATGTAGACTATAATCTACTGAAATTAAAAGGAAAGATTACTTTTGGTGGGTAAGTGGAGGAAAGATGCATGGATGAAATGGAACTTGAATTAAACCTTAAAGATGGAATAAGACTTAGATTAAAAAGGTGTGAAGGAGAGAAATTTCAAGCCAAACAAATGAGATTGAACTTTATTTTTAGGCAATATGGTATCTTTAAGTAGTATTTTTGAGGGGAGGAAAGGTAAGGTGGTGCGAGAAGTACCACAGTGAACTTGTTTAAGAAGATGAACAAGGGCTGATTTGATGGAGGGTAATAGTAAACCTGAGGACTATTTAGGAGGCTATTGTGATATGGACAGGGCATACCCAAGGAGAATATCAGAAATAGAAAGGAAATATCAAATATAAGAAGCACTCTTTTGCTTACATATCTTCAATTAGACAGCAAGCTCCTTGAAGGAAGATTTTACACTGCTTTGTCTCTCCCATTATAACTGGTACAAAGCCTTACAACAAACATTTACTGACTGATTTAGCACAGTAAAAAAAAATCAAAATAAGAATGCCAAGCATTATAAAATATACTCCAGTGAGTGTATTTTGTAGAGAAAATATAAGGTGAAATGAGGGAGCTAGGGTGGGAATGTTTTTTGGACAGTCACATCAGGGGAGGTAAAACCAGGCACAATTAATAGAATGAAAAGTTGGCTGAAGAGGCACAGTTCCAAACTAAAGGTAAAGCAATGACATTAAAATCTTTTCATGTCAAGAAGCACCCCAGAAGAGCAGGGTCCTTAAGTGTTTTCTGAACAGGAAATACTTCAGGGAAAACCGGTCTTTGTGATGTGAATAAAACAACTCAAATTGCTTGTAAGACATTTGAAAGCCCCTGGTATTTTCTTTGTTTGAAGACATAATACATTGAGGTATTTCACTTGCTTATTAACGCTTAATTGAAAATAACTGGGTTACCTTAATAAGCATACTTGGCTGGTTGGTTGGTTTGTGGAAGACCCTAGCTCTTTATTTGACATTCGCTCTTTGTATTAGGTTAGTGGTTTTGTCTAAATGGCTTTATGTCTGTGGAAAAAAATCTGTCCTCCTTGAAAATACCATTAGGTCAATCTTGGCAACCTACTTGTATAAATCCACCCACCCCAAAAAGACTTTTGGGAGGCAGTTTGTGATGTTTATGACTAAGAGTCTTAGCCTCAATCTTCCAAGTCCTAAACACTAGGCAACACAGGATCTCAGGTAAGTCTCCAGGTCCTCTTCTCTGCTCTTTGCTCTTTTACTTTCTTCTTAAGGCAGCAAAAATTTGACTTGCATATTTCTTTCCAACTGCCCATCCTACCCTATTACCTCCCAGCCCAAAGATTGACTGTAGAGTAAGACCTAGTCTTCCCCAATTTCCACCTATTCTTAATACAAACACATAAGGCCCCTGATGGAAGGACTTTACCACTGTTCGATACAAGGAAATAAATAGGTGGGAGTTCACCAAAGCCATAAGTTGCAAAGATTTAAGAAACTGCAAAAAGTTATTTTGGCAATTGCTTCTCTTCTGTATTGAAATGTAAATGGACTAGACCTTTTTACCCTTAGCTTCTTTCAGAGAGCTTATTTGATAGTTAGGGCTTTTTTTGGTGGGGGGGTAGGGGGCAGGGGAGATATTCCATTGCTCATTCTACAGTTATTTTATTCCTGGGTTTAAAGTTCATCAGCCTTCCCTCCAACCCACTCCCACGATAACTTCCCCACTTCCACTTTCACCTCAGCTTAGTCACATCCATCAGTCCTATAGAGCATGGCACAGGAGTTCAGAAGGCACTGAGATTTCCTGTTCAGATGGAACAAGATATATGAAATAGATGATCCCATATACCCAGACTCAAGTGAAATGCAATAATTATAATAACAATAATTATTATTATATGGCAAGGAATTCCTCACTGGCTTCTCCATCTCAGTGCTCTCCACTCTACAAAGTAAATGCCAATCTAGTTTATTCTCTGAAATCTTCTGCCCAAATAGATCTCCCTTCCACCAGAATATTGTGAAATTTTGGCATTAAAGATCATTTGGGGAAGTTTTTATTTCAACAAACATTTATTGAGTGTCTCCCACATACCACAGTATATCCCACATGTATCCAGCATAGTGCTGGGTTTCCCTGAGTGGGATATAACGATGAAAAAGACTCAGCTTCTGCCTTCGAGGCACTTACAGTCTAGTAGAGACTATGAGTGTGAATACAACTAATTATAATTTAAGGACCAGCAAAACAAGTAATGTAATAGAATACAATTAAAGGTGTATGAGATCATAGGAAAGAGCAAATTTAGAAAAGGACAATCAGAGGATTAGATAAAGTTTCATGTAGCTGAGCTGGTCTTCAAGGATGAGCAAGACTTGGGCAGGTAGAAATGGAGCTTAAAGGGAGACAAGTTTAGGCAGAATGAATTACATGAATAGCATGAGCAAAAGCATAAGCAGAAAAATAGAAAATGTGCTTGGTTAAAGCAGATCAGCCTGACAGATGTAATGGAGGCAAATAAGGCTAGAAACAAGGGTTGGAGATGTATTATGGAGAGCTGTGCTGTCATTTTGAGTCTCTGAAAGTACTTGGATAAAAATGTCAGGATCTTAGCATTATAGTAACACCTTAAGAATTGTTAATTGACATCTTAGTTGAAAGCAAGGTGAAGAGAGAAGGCAGACACAATACATGAAGAACTGGGAGGGGGACACAACAAACTTTCCACTTCCTATTATTGCCCAGGACCACTCAGATGATCACTATCCCACCTTCTCAGACTCCATAACAGAAAAAAGAGGCTGAGTTGGGCTTTATTTAATAAGCAGTCACTTTCTGTGCAAAGGAGATGAGAAGGAAAAGTAAGAGGTAAATCGGACATCTGATGAATTATCAAGAAATTATTATGAACAGCCTTGTCACCTTACTGAGCTGCAAATAATTCATTACTTTCTTAAAATGATGCATTTAAGAAAACAATGTTTGTGAAGCAGACATAGCATTTGCTGTGGCAGCATCAAAGCCAAGGTGTTAACCCACATCACACTTTAAGGATCCTTCTCTCTCTCTCCTTCCACTCTCACACTCTCTCACACGCACAGATATACACACACATCACTACCACTAGCACTAACATCATGATCACCACCAGCACTATAGCCCTGTTATATCGGGAATTTTCAAATGTATAAAAGGAAGAGGAAGAAGAGACGATCTTCTTTTTTGTTTTCTAAAGGTAAACACTGCAACATTTCAAAGATGGTCCTTCCAGCTTTACGTAAATATGACTAAATGAAGCAGGGATTTTAAAAAATTGGTTATACCTGTTTCTTTAGATTTGAGGGAGGGTGGTCACTTAAAGGAGCAAGAAATATATGAAATTATTAATAGAATTTTTAGTCACCTGTACTGGAGTAACTACAGTTTAGCAAGCAAAAAAAAAAATACTGAGACATAGTTAAGCAATCTACAGCTTCGGTGTGTAATTTTTTTGGCCAGGGAGGGGGTGAGGGATTAGGAGGGTAGAGGTAGCTGGGAGATTGGCTGTTAAAGTTAGAAAAGTAGTGTGGATGGGGAGGTGGCAGCCAAGCCATTTCTAGAAGTATAACTATCGTAGTGAATTGGGCTCAGGGACTCATGCTATGTGAGGCCTTCAGATAGACATTGACTGACAGAAAAGTTTTCTATCAGCTTGTGGGAGGAGTACATAAGAGTTAATACTTTTATAGTGCTAACCACATGTTAGGCACTATTCTAATTGCTTCATGTATTTTCACTTGTTTACTTTTCCCATTAACCCCATAAGGTAGGCACTATTATTACCATTCCCATTCTACAGAAGAAACCGAGAAAACACAGAGGTTATGTAACTTGCCCAAGGTCATATAACTAGTAAATATCAGAGCCAGGATTCGCACTCAGGCAGTCTGGCTCATGTCTATGATTTTAACCACTGTGTGTGTGCGTGCGTGTGTGTGTGTGTGAGACAGAGACAGAGAGAGAGAGGCTGTGCTCACAAATATATACTTCTTTTTCCTTTAGAGTTGCCTCTCACGACAATCACAATCTCTAGAGTTAACCATTGCAAATATTTTGTGTATTTCCTTCCTGACTTTTGAAGAAAAAAGTACCTGTATAGAAATACATAATACAACATATTTTAAAAGCATAGACAGTTCACACACACATATATACACACACATATATTTTGTATGTACTTTACCCTATGTCTAACTAATAAAAATAATGGAGACAGAGGGTGAGGACAATCTGCTCCATATACATGCCTTAGGAATGGCATTATGCCGTGTGGCAATTCTGTGTTGATTTTGGAGTCCTTTCTCCTCAGGGAACAGACAACCAAACCTTTATAGCCTTAGGCTTAGTTACTGTCTCCCCCATATTCTCTTTGTAAGCAAAGTAACTGTTTATTTTTTATTTTTTTAGATAAAGTCTTGCTTTGTTGTCCAGGCTGGAGTGCAGTGGCGTGATCTCGGCTCACTTCAACCTCCACCTCCCAAGTTCAAGTGATTCTCCTGCCTCAGCCCCCAACCCCCCCCCAACCCCGCCGAGTAGCTGGGACTATAGGCGTGCATCACCATTTCCGGCTAATTTTTGTATTTTTAGTAGAGATGGGTTTCATCATGTTGGCCAGGCTGGTCTCGAACACCTGACCTCAAACGATCCATCCACCTTCGGCCTCCTAAAGTGCTAGGATTACAGGTGTAAGCCACCACGTAACTGTTTGGAACATGGAAGAAAAAGGTGGGAGATATAACCTAGGTTTTTCATCTGATATTTTATGTACATAGCTATAAAATTTTTTGTGAAATGAGGCAGAAACCTCCTTTGTATCTCATCAGAACCATGTAATTAGATCTTAAAAAGACTGAAGAAATAATCGATTCCTACTCCATCACTTCAGAGATAGAAATATGGGGCCTAGAGAGGGGAGAGGCTCATCCAACATCGCATTGCTACTAAATGACAGGGCAAGGCTTGAGCCAGATCTTCTGAGTCATATCCAGTGTTCTTTCCAATCTACTGCTTGTTTTGTGAAGCATGGCACTTGCTTATAGATCCCTCTGAAGAAATAAAACTGTCTAGCTCTCATCCTTGTGTATTTACCCTAGAAATATGAGCATTTATGTCCACACAAAAACCTTACATGAATGGTCATAACAGCTTTGTTTCTATTAGCAAAAAACTGGAAACAACTGAAATGCTCTTCACTGTGGGCACATATAAACAAATTGTAGAATATTCACATAGTAGAATACTACTTAGTAATAAAAAATCAAAAACTATTGATGTACACAACAAATTGAATGGCTCTCGGGGGCATTATGATGATTGACATAGCAAATCACAGTATTTTACATACTATATGATTCCATTTACATAACATTCTAGAAATGACAAAATTATAGTAATGATGAACATATCAGTGGTTGCTGGGGGACAGATGTGCCCATAAAGAAGTAGCACAAATGAGTTTTGGGGGGATGATAAAACAATACTGTCCTAATTACAGTGGTGATTACAAGAATCTATAAATGTGATAAGATTAATAGAACTATCCGCCCCCCCTCAAAAAAAGTTGAGTGCGTGCAAACCTGGTGAAAATCAAATGAGGTCTATAGTTTGCTCAATAGAATTACTGTACCAATGACAGTTTCCTAGTTCTGATAGTTGTGTGGTTATGTAAGATGCTAACATTGGAGAAGGTTAGTTAAATGTATGTGGGAACTCTCTGTATTATTTTAGCAACTTTTACGTAAGATTAAACTTATTTTTAAAAAGAAAAAAGAAAGAACTCTCTAAAAGTCCCATAATGTTTTAGGCAGGCCTGGTCAACCAACATTTCTGTAGTTTTCTGAAGTTCTAATACATCTTCAGGCCTTTGCTCAAATGACATTCTCTCTCTCTCTCTCTCTCTCTCACAGACATACACACACGCACACACACACACACTCACCCCACTCTGTAACCTAGTTTATTTTTATCCCTAATACTTATAATCCCTAATAAAAATATGTTTGTTTATTGTGTGTCTCCTCCCATTAGAATGTAAGCTCCTTAAGTTTAAGCACTTTGTTTTGTTCACCGTTCTAACACCTAGAATAGTGCTTGTCACACAGTAAATGCTCAGTAAATATTTGTTGAGTGAATGAATGTGTGTAGGCCTTGAAATAAAGGTATTATGAAAAAAGGTATTGTATACTATGTTACATTTCTTTATTACAGGAGACAAATTTCTCTTTCATTTTATTTTTGTACATTCAAAATAGTTTTATCTGTTGTGTCATTTAAATATTGTTTTCTGAATTATGAAAGATTTGGAGAGACGTTGGAATAAAAACACCTCTAGGAGACCTAAGAGATCCTAGGAGACCACATATTCTGAAATATTTCCTTTCCCTGTGTTAAAATAAAGAAAAAGATGCCTTTCCTAGGTGCTTTACTCACCTGGGCTTTACTTACTCCTATGATGCATAAAAGATTGTACTTACAACATCTGGCCACCAGATGGCACTGTTTATCCAAATATCCTTTCTCAGTACCTATTCGTGTATCAAGCCATGTGCTGGGTATAAAAAAAAAAGGATAGGACACCATACTCGGCCTGAGAGATTAGTCCGGTGGGGAGACAAATCGGTATATAGAAGTGCTATGACGAAAGTATGCACAGGTTACCCTGAAGACACAGAGGAGGAACACCTGAACTAGATGAGGGAGGCAGGGAGTGAGGCTTAGAGCATGGGTGATGGCTTCTTGAAGGAGGTGAAGGCTGAACTGAGCAGTACTCCTACAGACGGAAAATCGAAGGAGTGTAGGTTCTGTGAAGACAGGTGCCACGTTCACCATTATGTTGCCAGTGCCTGGCCCAACACAGAAATGAGCTTAAATATTTGTGGAATGAATGAACAGCATATAAAGTACAGATGGCAAAAGGGCATCACTGGATGTGCTAGTACTCTATATTATCTTCAACTTTCAGAATAACTCTTCAAACTACATACTATCATCCTATTTTTTAGATGAAGAAAATGAGGTTCAGTGTACTCAGCTTATAAAACAGAGCCAGACAGACTCAAGTCTATCACTTTTCTTTCCACTTACTGTCTCCCAGTGAGCATATTACTATTAATAAGTCAACTCATATTCTGTTTAAAAGGATTTGGAAAAGTGCTTCACAATATTGACATTCCTCCAAAAACAAGATAAAATATATTTACTTAATCGTTCCTTTTTAAAACTTTTAAATTGATTTGTTTATTTTCATGTTAAAAATAGAATCAACTAAAAAGTTAAAATAATGGTATATTCTCAAATCAGCTACCCAATTTCTTTAAGTAATAATGAGACATATACATGCCTTTTCAAGACAGGTTAAAGAATCAAATAGCAGATTGTTAACCTGAGATATTAACAAAACAAAAACATTCTAGTAATATTTCAGCTAATATGCAAAATTCATAGTTTCATATTCTAGCAGTAAAAAGAAGCACTGACAAAGATTGTGTTTTTTACATGAAGTGAGAAGATCTGTGTAATACTACATTACAAGATCAAAAGGACATTAACTGTTTTACTGCTTTATAATGTTTATGGGAGATATTTCAATAATAGCACTGCTTTTCAGAAAGCCATAAGAACATGAAAGATTATAGACAGACATCACTCTTACCATGGAGGATACGTCCAATTCTTGAAGCAGTCAACACTCATTTATGTGGATACATTACAGGTCATTTCATATTACCATTGAACAAATTTTACTGTTATTATGTGCTAGGCATTTTAGTAAGCACTTAGCTATATGCAAGATAGACAAGGCCTCTGCCATCATCTCGTGAATCTTATAATGAGCAGGGAAGCAGATACTGAGCAGTTACCTGTTTGAGGAGTGCCACAAGAGGTTTATCACGTAATAAGGATAATCTTTGGGTGCTTATAAGATGGGGATTTAACCAACAGTTGTCAAGTGGGGAGCTTAGACGGTCAAGGAAGGCTTCCTAAGGATGTGATATTTTTAAGGAATGAATAAGAGTTAGAGGAAGGGGAGATTCACAGCAGAGAAGATGAAGACAGCAAAAAGGTCTAGAAGGCCATGCTAGAGAGGTAGGTAGGGTCCAGATCATAATGGGTTTTAAAGGCAGTGGAGGAACCATTAAAGGGTTTGTGGTAGGGAGTGACATGACAGGTTTTGCATTTTACAAGTTCATTTCCACAGCAATGTGGAAAATGGATAGGAGGGGAACCGGATGAGCCAGAGAGACCAGTTAGAAACTGCAGTTTCCAAAATGATTGTGGCATGGCCATGGCTGCTACCTTCAGGAAGCTTCTAGTCCAACCAAGGAAACAGCCTGTAACCAAGAAATTCCTTCATGGAAGAGCAGGCAGTCTAATAGAGGTTTGCACAGGCTGTTCCACCCAAGTTCACGTGACTAGTGGGTGCCAGAGCCAGCAGCAGAACCCAGGTTTCCTGATTTCTAGTCTAGGGCTTTTTCCAAGGCCATCCTTTTCACTGCCTTCACAACCAAGGAATTATGGAAGGGGAGGAGAACAAGGCAAGCCAGTGAATGTTTCCACCTTGTTAAGTCTCAGATCACATTGTGGGGAGCATTTAGCCACTCTCTGTACTCAAGTCTGACATAAGCACTCCTCCCAAGATATTTGTTTCTGAGGGATGGATTCACCATCCTGATACTCCCTGTATATATACAGAGCAAGGAATCTCTACTGGGAGGGTCAGGAAATTTGAACTCTCATAGCTAAGGTCGAAAAGGGCATTGTTCTGAGAAAGAGGTCATTCTTTCTGAGACAGGGAACTCTGGATTACAAAAGGGAAAAAATCTGATTCCAGGCAGACAGAAAACAGTCTGATTCCAGCCCACTAGAAGAAGCAAGGGCCCAAGTGGAAGAGTGAAAATAGCTGAAGAAGAGCCTATGTTGCTTCTAAGCTGAGGGAGTAGAGAAATAAGATAGAGAAGTACCAGGAAAGAGCCTGAAAGACAAGGACCAGAGGAATTCTGTTTGTAAGCATCAGAGGGAAGGGAAGCCTCAGAATAATAACCAACACTGAACTCTGTGACTGGGCAACAAAGAGGTCTTGAGAACATATTTCCAGGGGTCTCAACTACCTTGTGAGTCAAGAAATAAACAAAGGGGTTTCTACGGGGAAAACCCCAAGGGGGTCAGAGGCCCTGAATAGGATGGGCCAGGCGCAGTGGTTCACGCCTGTAACCCCAGCACTTTGGGAGGCTAAGGCAGATCACTTGAGGTCAGTTTTAGGTTCAGCCTGACCAACATGGTAAAACCCTATCTTTATTAAAAATACAAAAAATACCGAGGCATGGTGGTGCATGCCTGTAATCTCAGCTGCTCGGGAGTCTGAGGCAGGAGAATTACTTGAACCTGAGAGGCGGAGGTTGCAATGAGCTGAGATTGCGCCACTGCATTCCAGCCTGGGTGACAAAGTGACACTCTTTCTCAAAAAAAAAAAAAGGTATAAAACAAACAGGAGGGTGGAGCCAAGGTGGCCGAATAGGAACAGCTCCAGTCTATAGCTCCTAGCATGAGTGATGCAGAAGATGGGTGATTTCTGCATTTCCAACTGAGGTACCAGGTTCATCTCACT
>NW_026652282.1:89910332-89910841 GCF_009828535.3 Hylobates moloch | reverse complement strand
CAAGGAGGCCTGCCTGCCTCTGTAGACTCCATCTCTGGGGGCAGGGCATAGCCAAACAAAAGGCAGCAGAAATCTCAGCAGACTTAAATGTCCCTGTCTGACAGCTTTGAAGAGAGGAGTGGTTCTCCCAGCACACAGCTGGAGATCTGAGAAGAGACAGACTGCCTCTTCAACTGGATCCTTGACCCCTGAGTAGCCTAACTGGGAGGCACCCCCCAGTAGGGGCAGACTGACACCTCACACGGCTGGGCACTCCTCTGAGACAAAATTTCCAGAGGAACGATCAGGCAGCAACATTTGTGATTCACCAGTATCCGGTGTTCTGCAGCCTCCGCTGCTGATACCCAGGCAAACAGGGTCTGGAGTGGACCTCCAGCAAACTCCAACAGACTTGCAGCTAAGGGTCCTAACTGTTAGAAGAAAAACTAACAAACAGAAAGGACATTCACACCAAAACCCCATCTGTATGTCACCATCATCAAAGACCAAAGGTAGATAAAACCACAAAG
>NW_026652282.1:89909810-89910232 GCF_009828535.3 Hylobates moloch | reverse complement strand
TCAGAGTGCCTCTCCTCCTCCAAAGGAACGCAGCTCCTCACTAGCAACGGAACAAAGCTGGATGGAGAATGACTTTGACGAGTTGAGAGAAGAAGGCTTCAGACAATCAAACTACTCCGAGCTAAAGAAGGAAGTTCGAACCCATGGCAAAGAAGTTTAAAACCTTGAAAAAAAATTACACGAATGGCTAACTAGAATAACCAATGCAGAGAAGTCCTTAAAGGACCTGATGGAGCTGAAAACCACAGCACGAGAACTACGTGATGAATGCACAAGCCTCAGTAGCCGATTGGATCAACTGGAAGAAAGGGTGTCAGTGATGGAAGATGAAATGAATGAAATGAAGCGAGAAGAGAAGTTTAGAGAAAAAAAGAATAAAAAGAAATGAACAAAGCCTCCAGGAAATATGGGACTATGTGAAA
>NW_026652282.1:89832378-89909710 GCF_009828535.3 Hylobates moloch | reverse complement strand
ATCCAGGAGAACTTCCCCAATCTAGCAAGGCAGGCCAACATTCAAATCCACGAAATACAGAGAACGCCACAAAGATACTCCTCGAGAAGAGCAACTCCAAGACACATAATTGTCAGATTCACCGAAGTTGAAATGAAGGAAAAAATGTTAAGGGCAGCCAGAGAGAAAGGTCGGGTTACCCACAAAGGGAAGCCCATCAGACTAACAGCGGATCTCTCGGCAGAAACTCTACAAGCCAGAAGAGAGTGGGGGTCAATATTCAACATTCTTAAAGAAAACAATTTTCAACCCAGAATTTCATATCCAGCCAAACTAATCTTCATAAGTGAAGGAGAAATAAAATCCTTTACAGACAAGCAAATGCTGAGAGATTTTGTCACCACCAGGCCTGCCCTAAAAGAGCTCCTGAAGGAAGCACTAAACATGGAAAGGAACAACCAGTACCAGCCACTGCAAAAACATGCCAAATTGTAAAGACCATCGAGGCTAGGAAGAAACTGCATCAACTAACGAGCAAAATAACCAGCTAACATCATAATGACAGGATGAAATTAACACATAACAATATTAACCTTAAATGTAAATGGGCTAAATGCTCCAATTAAAAGACACAGACTGGCAAACTGGATAAAGAGTCAAGACCCATCAGTGTGCTGTATTCAGGAAACACATCTCATGTGCGCAGACACACATAGGCTCAAAATAAAGGGATGGAGGAAGATCTCCCAAGCAAATGGAAAACAAAAAAAGGCACAGGTTGCAATCCTAGTCTCTGATAAAACAGACTTTAAACCAACAAAGATCAAAAGAGACAAAGAAGGCCATTACATAATGATAAAGGGATCAATTCAACAAGAAGAGCTAACTATCCTAAATATATATGCACCCAATACAGGAGCACCCAGATTCATAAAGCAAGTCCTGAGTGACCTACAAAGAGACTTAGACTCCCACGCAATGATAGTGGGAGACTTTAACACCCCACTGTCAACATTAGACAGATCAACGAGACAGAAAGTTAACAAGGATACCCAGGAATTGAACTCAGCTCTGCACCAAGCAGACCTAATAGACATCTACAGAACCCTCCAACCCAAATCAACAGAATATACATTTTTTTTTCAGCACCACACCACACCTATTCCAAAATTGACCACATAGTTGGAAGTAAAGCTCTCCTCAGCAAATGTAAAAGAACAGAAATTATAACAAACTGTCTCTCAGACCACAGTGCAATCAAACTAGAACTCAGGATTAAGAAACTCACTCAAAACCACTCAACTACATGGAAACTGAACAACCTGCTCCCGAATGACTACTGGGTACATAACGAAATGAAGGCAGAAATAAAGATGTTCTTTGAAACCAACGAGAACAAAGACACAACATACCAGAATCTCTGGGACACATTCAAAGCGGTGTGTACAGGGAAATTTATAGCACTAAATGCCCACAAGAGAAAGCAGGAAAGATCTAAAATTGACACCCTAACATCACAATTAAAAGAACTAGAGAAACAAGAGCAAACACATTCAAAAGCTAGCAGAAGGCAAGAAATAGCTAAGATCAGAGCAGAACTGAAGGAAATAGAGACACAAAAAAACATTCAAAAAATCAATGAATCCAGGAGCTGGTTTTTTGAAAAGATCAACAAAATTGATAGACCAGTAGCAAGACTAATAAAGAAGAAAAGACAGAAGAATAAAATAGATGCAATAAAAAATGATAAAGGGGATATCACCACCGATCCCACAGAAATACAAACTACCATCAGAGAATACTACAAACACCTCTAAGCAAATAAACTAGAAAATCTAGAAGAAATGGATAAATTCCTCAACACATACACCCTCCCAAGACTAAACCAGGGAGAAGTTGAATCTCTGAATAGACCAATAACAGGCTCTGAAATTGTGGCAATAATCAATAGCTTACCAACCAAAAAGAGTCCAGGACCACATGGATTCACAGCCAAATTCTACCAGAGGTACAAGGAGGAACTGGTACCATTCCTTCTGAAACTATTCCAATCAATAGAAAAAGAGGGAATCCTCCCTAACTCATTTTACGAGGCCAGCATCATCCTGATACCAAAGCCGGGCAGAGACACAATAAAAAAAGAGAATTTTAGACCAATATCTTTGATGAACATTGATGCAAAAATCCTCAATAAAATACTGGCAAACTGAATCCGGCAGCACATCAAAAAGCTTATCTACCATGATCAAGTGGGCTTCATCCCTGGGATGCAAGGCTGGTTCAACATATGCAAATTAATAAATGTAATCCAGCATACAAACAGAACCAAAGACAAAAACCACATGATTATCTCAATAGATGCAGAAAAGGCCTTTGACAAAATTCAACAATGCTTCATGCATGGGCAAAAATGAAGATTCCTTTGAAAATGGACAAGACAGGGATGCCCTCCTCACCATCCTTTCAATATAGTTTGAATTCTGAAAGGAAATAAAGGGTATTCAATTAGGAAAAGAGGAAGTCAAATTGTCCCTGTTTGCAGATGACATGATTGTATCTAGAAAACCCCATTGTCTCAGCCCCAAATCTCCTTAAGCTGATAAGCAACTTCAGCAAAGTCTCAGGATACAAAATCAATGTGCAAAAATCACAAGCATTCTTATACACCAATAACAGACAAACAGAGAGCCAAATCATGAGTGAACTCCCATTCACAATTGCTTCAAAGAGAATAAAATACCTAGGAATCTAACTTACAAGGGACGTGAAGGACCTCTTCAAGGAGAACTACAAACCACTGCTCAATGAAATAAAAGAGGATACAATGAAATAAAAGAGGATACAAACAAATGGAAGAACATTCCATGCTCATGGGTTGGAAGAATCAATATCATGAAAATGGCCATACTGCTCAAGGTAATTTATAGATTCAATGCCATCCCCATCAAGCTACCAATGACTTTCTTCACAGAATTGGAAAAAACTACTTTAAAGTTCATATGGAACCAAAAACAAGCCCGCATCGCCAAGTCAGTCCTAACCCAAAAGAACAAAGCTGGAGGCATCATGATACCTGACTTCAAACTATACTACAAGGCTACAGTAACCAAAACAGCATGGTACTGGTACCAAAACATAGATATAGATCAATGGAACAGAACAGAGCCCTCAGAAATAACACCGCATATCTACAACTGTCTGATCTTTGACAAACCTGACAAAAAGAAGCAATGGGGAAAGGAGTCCCTAGTTAATAAATGGTGCTGGGAAAACTGGCTAGCCATATATAGAAAGCTGAAACTGGATCCCTTCCTTACACCTTATACAAACATTAATTCAAGATGGATTAAAGACTTACATGTTAGACCTAAAACCATAAAAACCCTAGACGAAAACCTAGGCATTACCATTCAGGACATAGGCATGGGCAAGGAATTCATGTCTAAAACACCAAAAGCAATGGCAACAAAAGCCAAAATTGACAAATGGGATCTTATTAAACTAAAGAGCTCTGTACAGCAAGAGAAACTACCATCAGAGTGAACATGCAACCTACAGAATGGGAGAAAATTTTTGCAATCTACTCATCTGACAAAGGGCTAATATCCAGAATCTACAGTGATCTCAAACAAATTTACAAGAAAAAAAACAAACTACCCCATCAAAAAGTGGGCAAAGGATATGAACAGACACTTCTCAAAAGAAGACATTTATGCAGCCAAAAGATACATGCAAAAATTCTCATCATCACTGGCCATCAGAGAAATGCAAATCAAAACCACAATGAGATACCATCTCACACCAGTTAGAATGGCCATCATTAAAAAGTCAGGAAACAACAGGTGCTGGAGAGGCTGTGGAGAAATAGGAACACTTTTACACTGTTGGTGGGACTGTAAAGTAGTTCAACCATTGTGGAAGACAGTGTGGTGATTCTTCAAGGATCTGGAAGTAGAAATACCATTTGTCTTAGCAATCCCATTACCCGGCAATCCCAAAGTATTATAAATCATTCTACTATAAAGACACATGCACACATATGTTTATTGTGGCACTATTCACAATAATAAAGACTTAGAAACAACCCAAATGTCCATCAATGATAGACTGGATAAAGAAAACGTGGCACATATACACCATGGAATACTATGCAGCCATAAAAAAGGATGAGTTCATGTTCTTTGCAGGGACATGGATGAAGCTGGAAACCATCATTCTCAGCAAGCTATCACAAGAACAGAAAACCAAACACTGCATGTTCTCACTCATAAGTGGGAATTGAACAATGAGAACATATGGAAACAAGGAGGGGAACATTACACACTGGGGCCTGTCAGGGGGTGGGGGGCTAGGGGAGGGTTAGCATGAGGAAAAATGCCTAATGTAAGTAATGGGTCTTTAATCCACCTTGAATTAACTTTTGTATAAGGTGTAAGGAAGGGATCCAGTTTCAGCTTTCTCCATATGGCTAGCCAGTTTTCCCAGCACCATTTGTTAAGTAGGGAATCCTTTCCCCATTTCTTGTTTTTGTCAGGTTCGTCAAAGATCAGATGATTTTAGAAGTGTGGTGTTATTTCTGAGGCCTCTGTTCTGTTCCATTGGTCTATATATCTGCTTTGGTACCAGTACCATGCTGCTTTGGTTACTGTCTGCTGAGGCATTTTAAAGCAAATCCAAAACATTATGTTATTTCACCCCTAATGCTTCAGTTTCTATCTCAAAAACAAAGGAATATCTTATTGCATAAGCACAATGAATAAAATAATTCCTTAATATCATTCATCTAATGCTTGTTCTATACTTAAATAGTCCTGATTATATAAAAAGTGTACTTTTACAGTTGATTTGTTTGAATCAGGTACTTTATGAAGAGGAATTTAATACTGGTTTTTCAAATACCATGTATATTTCTAATGAATGATTAATGAGTGCTGTTTCCTAGTGAAGAAATAGAAGACCTCATTGGTACTATACACCCCATCCATGCTTAAAATTCTACTTTCAGGAATGTACGTCCTTTATGAAAAGGCAGATCCCTGTACAGTGGTTTCTGTTCATTCATATGTCATTGTGAATTTCAGTATCTCAGAAAACAAGTTTTGAAGGACAACCAGAGAGAAGAAAAGGTCATCACTGGGCAGAACAAAGAGAGTGAGAAATCTAGAAGATGCAGGGATGGCAGAAATTGTGGAGGAAACTACTTAAGTCGAACATGGGGACATTTAACTGCTTAATCAAAACTGCTTCTGATTTCTGTGACCTCTTTCTGTATTGAAGCAACCCAAATCTCAAAAGTTCAACAGTCTTATTTGTAACAGGGGTACTATGCCCACTGGATGACATCCATCAATTTTGTCAGACCTAACCCTAACCCAGTGGGAGCTCCTGCTCTCGACTACTGCCCAGCATCCAACAATCTTTCTCTGAGAGATGACCAAAAAGGCTAAGTGTAGGTGACTGAATTTAGTAGCACTCTAACAGCATGGTAAAGGAAAATCTGCCCCCTCGTACATTTCTGGTGGGAGTATAAATTGCCTTGGCAAATAGAGATTGTTGACAATATGTGTCAATACATTGAAACGTGGCTTTACTTTAAACTGTCAATTCCACTTCTAGGAAACAAATATCCTTAAAAATAGAAAGGGAAAAGATAGAAAAAAGATACAATTTTGAAATCGGCTTGGCAAAACTTCTAACAGTGAGAAAACGGTGTCAGTGATAGAAATTGGATCTAGCCTTTGGCCTTCAAGCTGCCCTTAACTATTCCTGGGCTTAGGCCAAGCTAATTTTAGGAGACATTTAGTTTATAGTTTAAATAATAAGAACCCTTCCCCAAAACTCGACCATCTTTGTAAAACTAATGAGAGACCACCAGGCTCAAAGGATAGAAAAGCCTGAATTCTGCTAAGGTGTAGACATAATGATTACCTGCCATTATTCCAGAGTTCACAAAATATGCAATTTCCCCAGTTACTCCTGCAGATAACATCACTATTGTAGAACCTAAGATTGGCCTTTTGAGATACCTTTTCAGGGTTTTTTGTAGATCTGACCATGAATGGCTCCACCTGTACCTGCCAATCACTCATGTGCCCCGACCCAGAAGCGACTCAGCATGCAAGAGAACCACTTCCCAATGGCAATGACTAACCACTCCCACCCCTTCCCCCAAACTACATTTGGAAAACCCTAAGCTGGGCACAGTGACTCATTCTAGTAATCTCAGCACTTTGGGAGGCTGAAGTGGGCAGACTGCTTGAGCCCAGGAATTCGAGACCAGCCTTGGCAACATGGTGAAATCCTGTCTCTACAAAATATTTAAAAATTAGCCAGGCATGGCAGCATGTGTCTGTAGTCCCAGCTACTTGGGAGTCTGAAGTGGGAGGCTGACCTGAGTCCAGAGAGGTCAAGGTTGCAGTGAGTTGAGATCATGTCACTGCACTCCAGCCTGGGTGACAGAGCCAGACCCTGTCTCAAAAAAAGAAAAGAAAAAAGAAAAACCCTAGTCCCCAAATTCTGAGAGGCATGGCCCACCTCATGTCAATTAAATTCTCTCTATTGCCAATTCCTCTGCTTGATAAGTCAGCTCTATCCGGGCAGCAGACAAGAGGAACCCACTGGACAGTTACAGTTTTAGTGTGAAACTAACAAAACAAGTTTAAAACAAAAATAAGACTATAGAAAAAACTATCAATACATCAATATAATAGTTACATGTAAACTTTGCATCCTACAGAATAATACATTCTTCCCTTGTATTTATGGAGCATTTAAAATTGATCATGAAGAAAAAGTTTACAGTTTACCCTCTCTGATCACTATCCTGTAAAATAAGAATAAAATAACAAAAAGATAAACTCACAAATCCTTAACCACTTGAAAATCAAGAAACATACTGATAGGGATAGGAGGCAGGGAAATTCTGGGCAGAAGAGCATGGGTCTCCGGCAAGTGTCCCACCCTCAAGCCTGGAACTGTGACCCAAAGTGAGAACATCCGTTGCTGTTTTCCCTCTTGAATGCTGCCTTTTCCAAAACGACCCATGGCCCACCCTGCCCACCACCCGGTGCCCATAAAAATCCCAGGCTCCGCTAGCAGAGAGAAGAGAAGAGGAGAAGCAGCTGGACGTCAGAGACTACGGTTGGATGTTGGAGAGAATCAGCTTGACTTCAAAAGGACAGCTTGACAGCATTGCTTCGGAGAGGAGTCCGGTCGGGGATGGCTGGACTCCAGGGGAAGACTATCTTCCTGCTCCGTCCCCTTTTCACCTCCCCTTCCCGCTGAGAGCCACTTTCATTGGCAATAAAATCCCCCAAGTTTACCATCTCCAATTTGTTCATGTGACCTCATTCCTCCTGGACACCGGACAAGAACTCGGGTGTGGGTGCAAAAGGCAGTCACCCTGACCCTCCACTGAGCTTTTAACACTTAAGCCATCCATGGATGGCAAAGCTAAAAGAGCACTGACTGTAACACTCTTTCTGGGGCTTCAGGGGTCATGGGCACCCCCCTAGATGCTGCTGCAGATCCGCACGAAGTTTTGCTCCTGCCAGCACCCAAAATCACTCGCCCTGGCTCCTGCACCTGCTCACCTGCACTCCCCATCCTGTGATGGGTGGAAGGCAGTGGGACCAAGCAAGTGGAGTCCATCCCTGCCAGCACTGAAGCAGCCAGCTAGTTCTAGCACCCCTGCACTCGAGTTCCTGCCTGCAAATGGGTCAGGGAAATTTCCTGCTCCTTTTTAGGGCCTTGTCTTGGATACATCAGAAGGGTGAGTAAATGCAAAAATGTGGATCTGTCTTTTCTTGTCCTCAGACTTTCCTCTGATCTATGCCACTTGCAGGGGGCAGGATGCAACCCTGCCATTTCTCTCTTTTGGGTAAAAGGCTCTGTTTCCCTTCACATGGGTCTAGCCATCATATGGGACCAGAGTAAAGTTCTGGGGCAGCTGAAGGCATCTGGCCAATGCCACTCCTCGGTGTTGCCAGAAGACCCCTGAACTGGACCCCATCCCCAATGTAATGGGTGGTCCAGATATCAATCAGAAAATGTGATTCTTTGTTCTAGAGGTCCATCCCCACCCCCACCCAAACTGCAGACGGCACACATGATGCCTGGCTGGGGCACTTGGGCATGTCCAAAGCATGCATGTGCCACTTCCAACAGCCATGGAGGGCAGGAGAAAATCACAGCTGAAGCCAGGGCCCCAGGGCAGTCTTGGGGCCCAGGGACCCCACAGGGGCAGCTGTCCAGCATTTCCCACTCACTGTCCCCTCCCATCACACGCCCATAGAGCCTTTACTCCTCTGGCTGAGGAGTTCAGCTCAGTCCAAAGCAGGGGAAGAATACAGTGATTAAAGGAACCCATTTGCATAGAGCAAGGGGTTCTTCCCCCTCTCTTCAGCTGTTTTTTCTTTCCTTTCTTTTTCTATGTGATAGGGTTCTTTTCCTACCTCGGCACTCTGGTTACGATAGGGCAGCAATGGAGGAGTGGTCTCGCTGGCTGATAACTGCAAGTTTGGCAGGACCCATCATGGACTTAATCTAAATGAATCCATGCACCCACTGATGCACCTTCTTGCCCTAAACTCAATTTTTTTTTTTTTTTTTTTTTTTTTTTTGAGACGGAGTCTCGCTCTGTCACCCAGGCTGGAGTGCAGTGGCGCAATCTCGGCTCACTGCAAGCTCCGCCTCCCGAGTTCACGCCATTCTCCTGCCTCAGCCTCTCCGAGTAGCTGGGACTACAGGCGCCCGCCACCACGCCCGGCTAATTTTTTTTTTGTATTTTTAGTAGAGACGGGGTTTCACCGTGGTCTCGATCTCCTGACCTCGTGATCCTCCCGCCTCGGCCTCCCAAAGTGCTGGGATTACAAGCGTGAGCCACCGCGCCCGGCCTAAACTCAATTTTAAACTTTGGGTTGAAGCCCTAGAAAGGAAAACCAGATCTGAGGAATCCCAAGTGAGGCAACAGGCACAGTATAAATGGGTAGGACCAATTCCTGCTGATTAAGCCTCTGCTTCATGGAAGGAGGCCATGCTCCATGGCATAGATAAAGCCCTGGGAACCCAATAGTTGCCAGCAGTAAAGGGGATGAAGGCATAGGTGAGTGCAGACAATTCCTATTCTCTAGGCCCTCCTTGTTTTATGAGTGCAGGCTGCAATGGCACCTGTGGGTGGCATCCATCTAAGGTTGCCAGGTCTTGGGGATAAAGTGATGGAAGAGAAAAGGAGGAGGTTCACTTTCTCTCTCCCTCATACCTCAAGTTTTCACTGAAAGAAGGAAGTGAAATGAGGGACACATATTTCCCTGTCTTTCGGAATGGGTAACCAGCTATCTTCACCACCCCAGTCTATACTCCTCTGGAGGGTATCCTGAATCACTGGAACTGCTTTGACCCTCATACTCTGGAGGTAAAATGCCTCACAGCACAAAGGTTTAGCCAAATTATGATCTGCAGGAAGGACTGTCTTGGCCTCAGGAAGGAACCATTCATTTCAATACCATCGTGTAGTTGGACCTTTTCTGTAAACATGAGGACAGATGGCCTGAGGCCATACATGCAGACTTTCTTTTCCTTGCAAGTAACCCAGACCTTTGCTGATAGTGTAGGATTGGTTCAGCCCTCCGGTTTGCCATCTCAGGGGAGGCTGCAAGCGGTAATCCCTAGGAACTAAAGAAATGAACCCCAGAGACACCTCCAGCAGGAGAGCCAGCTCCCTCCAGCCCTGCCCCTCTGGGTCCGCCCCATCCTCCCCATCCAGCTTCTCTCTCTCACTTGCCCCCTCCTAGAAATCTTCACCCTGGACAAGTCCCAGTCTCACTCTTGCCTCTCCAATCGATGCCTGGTGAATTTGACCCCAGTAAGGTCCAGGTGCCCTTCTCTCTACAGGACTTAAGGCAGATTAAGGGGGATCATGGCAAGTTTTCAGATGACCCTGACAGTTGTATAGAGGCTTTCCAGAATATAACCCAAGTATCTGAACTCTCCTGGAAAGACATTATGTTACTTTTGAATCAAACCCTAACACTGAGAAGCACGCCATTCTGCAGCTGACAGAGGGATTTAGGGATGAGCTTAGTATCACATATATTGTCAGGGAAGGAGTCAAACTTTATCCAATTGGAAGGGAAGCAGTACGATTGGATGACCCTAAATAGGATCCCAATATTGAGATGGGAGAGTGGAAGAGGAGACACTTTAGGTGTCCATGATGGAGGGCTTACGTAGGACCAGAACTAAGCCTCTCAGTTATACGAAGCTACCCATGACAGACCAGGGATTTGATGAGAATCCTACTGCCTTCCTGGAGAGTCTAAGAGGGGCCTTGTTAAGCATATCTCTCTATCTCCCAATTCAGTCGAGGGACAACTAATCCTAAAGGATAAATTTATTACTCAGGTAGCCCCTGATGTTAGGAGGAAACTACAGAAACAGACCCTGGGACTAGATAGTACTTTGGTGAATCTCCTGAAAGTGGCCACCCTGATCTTTTATAATAGAGATGGGGGGTCCAGGAGAGAGAGAGAAAACACAGGAAAGAAGCAGAGGGTTTAATGGCCACCATGAAAGCCCATAAACCCCAGAATTCCTGAGGCGCACCTGTTAACTGCTACGGATATAGTATGCCAGGACATTTTAGAAAGGATTGCCAAGGCAGCATGAGGAAGCCACCTCGACCCTGTCCAATCTGCAATGGGGACCACTGGAAGGCAGACTGTCCCCAGGGAGGCTGGTCACCAGGTCCAGAGCCAATCTCCCAAATGGTCCAGCAGGACTGATGGGTCCCAGGGCTCCTCTCCGTAGCTCCAGTGGTCCAGACCACCATTACCATCCAGGAGCCCCGGGTAGTTCTGAAAATCGAGGGGAGGAAAGTGGACCTCCTTTTGGACACTGGGGTTGGTCCCTTGGTTCTCCTCTCCAATCCGGGCCCCTTCTCCTCTCTTAGTACAAATGAGAGGGGTATCTCAGAAAGGCTCTTAACCCTGTATTTTTTCCAACCCTTTAGTTGTAGTTGGGGAGACCTGTTGTTCACCCATGCCTTTCTAATCATGCCTGAGAGCCCAACTCCTCTGTTGAACCAGTATATTCTGGCCAGTATGGGGACCACCACTCTGATGGCGTCCGAACAAACTATTTGTCTCCCCCTAGTGAAGACTGATATTAACACAGAAGTTTGGGCAATTCAAGGGAAAATTGGCCAAGCCACAAACGTCATACCAGTCCAGGTTCACCTTAAGGGTCCCACCTCATTTCCTAATCAGAAACAATATCCCCTGAAACCAGAAGTTAGGAAAGGACTAGAAGCCATCATTGATAACAAGGTTGCAGGGCCTCCTCAAACCCTGCAACAGCCCTTGTAATACTCCGATATTGGGAGTACAAAAACCCAACTGGGAATGGAGACTAGTTCGGTACCTCCATCTCGTTAATGAAGCTGTGGTTCCATTACACCCAGTGGTTTCCAATCTGTATACCCTGCTACCTCAAATACCTGAAGGAACTAAACGGTTCACAGTTCTGGACCTAAAGGATGCCTTCTTCTGCATACCATTACACTCTGACTCCCAGTATTTGTTTGCATTTGAGGATCTCTCTAACCAAACTACCCAGTTAACCTCGACAGTGTTACCTCAGATTCTGAGACAGCCCTCACTTGTTTGGGCAGGCATTGTCAAGAGACCTCTCTGAGTTTCTTTATCCTCAGGTTAAAGTTTTACAATATATAGATGACATTTTCCTCTGTGCTCCAACTGAGGAAACCTCTCAGGAGGGTAGTCAGGCTCTTCTCAATTTTCTGGCTAATAGAGGATATAAGGTTTCAAAATCTAAAGCTCGGCTCTGTCAGACTTCAGTGAAGTACCTTGGTCTGATCTTGTCAGAGGGGACCAAAGCACTGGGCAAAAAAAAGGATTAAGTCCATCTCCTCCTTTCCCCTCCCCAAAACCCTCAAGCAACTAAGGGGATTCTTAGGTATTACAGGATTCTTCAGACTATGGATACCTGGGTATGGTGAAATAGTTTGTCCTTTATATCACCTAATAAAGGATACTCAGGCAACTAAAACTCACTCTCTAATTTGGGAACCAGGGACTAGAAAAGCCTCTGACCAACGAAAACAAACCTTGCTTAAGGCAGCAGCCCTTAGTCTCCCCATAGGGAAGATGTTTAATCTTTATGTGTCAGGAGCAAAGCAAATGGCCCTGGGAGTTCTAACACAAGCCCGCATACAGCCCAGCAGCCTGTAGGCTACCTAAGTAAGGAGCTTGATTTGGTAGCCAAAAGATGGACAGCCTGCCTCCAGGCAGATGCAGCAGTAGCCTCGCTGGTACCAGAGGCTACTAAGTTAACCATGGGGAATAACTTAACTGTTTGCACTCCACATAATGTGTCAGGACTGCTGTCTTCTAAGGGGAATCTCTGGCTAACAGACAACTGCCTCCTCGTGTATCAAGTTCTGCTATTAGAGGGATCTGAAGTCCAATTAAGAACCTGTCCCTCCCTAAATCCAGCCACCTTCCTCCCAGAGGAAGCTGGGAAGCTTGAACATGATTGTGAACAGCTAGTAGTACGGACCTATGTGACCAGAGAGGATCTCAAGGAAACCCTCTTAGAGAACCCAAACTGGATTCTCTTTACAGACAGAAGTTCTTTTGTAGAACAAGGGATACATAAAGCAAGGTATGCAATAGTTACTCTGAATGATATTGTCGAGAGCGTGTCTCTCTACTCAGGGACAAGTGCTTAATTAGCCAAACTAATTGCCATCACAAGGGCACTCAAATTAAACAAAGGAAAAACAGTTAACATTTGCACTGATTCTAAGTATGCTTTCCTAGTCCTCCGTGCCCATGCCACTATCTGGAAAGTGAGAAACTTCCTCACAGGTAATGGGAGTCCCATTAAATACCATCAGGAAATTAATAGACTATTATCCTCGGTTTTTCTCACATGTGAAGTGGCAGTAATACATTGTAAAGGCCACCAAAAAGGTACGGATGAAGTAGCCAAGCAAAATAGATTGGCAGACCAAGCAGCTAAATCAGCAGCAACAAAGCCTCAGATTTCTGATCCACTTGAAGCCTCACTGATCTGAGAGGGCCCCTTAAGAGAAATATAATCTAAATATTCTCTTGTGGAAATAGAATGGGCAACCTCTCAGGGATACATCTTTCAGTCCCCAGGATGGCTACAATTGGAGGACAGCAAGCTTCATCTACAGGCTGCTGACCAATGGAAAGTTCTTAAAATCCTTCACCAAGCCTTCCACATACGTAAGGATGAAACCTATCAGTTGGCCCAGAAATTGCTCTCAGGTAAAAACCTGATACAGTTAAACAGATCGTTAATGCTTGCTAGACCTGCCTTTAAAATAATCCCCTTAATCGACAGCTTCTTCCCCCAGGAATCCAAAGGACAGGAGGCTATCCGGGGGAAGACTAGCAAGTGGATTTCACCTATATGCCAAAAGCAAGAGGCATCCAGTGTCTCCTAGTGTGGATAGATGCCTTCACTAACTAAGTAGAAGCAATTCCATGTCAGATGGAGAAAGTCTCCGAGGTGATAAAAGTACTAATTAATGAGATAATTCCTTGCTTTGGACTCCCTAAGTACCTCCAGAGTGATAATGGCCCCTGTTCAAGGCAGCTGTCACCCAGGGGGTCTCAAAGGCACTAAGCATACAATACCATCTTCATTGTGCTTGGAGACCACAATCCTCAGGAAAGGTAGAAAGATGAATGATATTATCAAAATGCACCTCAGGAAGCTGTCTTAGGAGACTCGTCGCCCCTGAACTACCCTTCTTCCCATAGCCCTACTACATGTTAGAAACACCCCTCTAAAGCTGGGTTTGAATTCCTTTGAAATTATGTATGGATGGCCTTTTCTCACCAATGATTTCTTGCTAGACCAAAAAACCTCTGATTTGATTAAACATATAACTTCTTTGGCCCATTTCCAACAGGAACTGAAACAACTGTTGGAGGTCCAATCCCAGGAACTAGGGCCACCTCTATTCAACCCAGGGGACCTAGTACTGGTAAAGGTACTTGCTTCCCTTTCTCCCTCTATAAGCCCAGATTGGGAGGGATTATACTTCTTTCTACTCTTATGGCACTGAAAGTCACTGGAATAGATCATTGTATTCACTATACCCGAGTAAAGGCCTGGGAAGCTGACAGAGTTACCTGCATCAACCCAGAAGAGAACCCAAAGTACCAATGTGAAAAGATTGGGGAACTCAAGCTAAAAATCACAAAAGATAAGTGTTAATAACTAACCTTCCATGGATATCCTCTTTATAGTCTTGCCTAGGCTTGTTGTTTTTACCTCCATTCTGTGCTATACCATGGGGAATAATGTTGTTTTCAGAATGATTAGCATATTTCACTTCTTATTTCTGTAATCTTCGGCATTAGATTCCCTCCTTTTAACTCCTCTTTGGACATATATTTGGTCCATGCATACTTAACCCTGTAAAACTTGTTTCTTTGCACATAGAGGCCATCAAACTCCAAACAGTCAGGCAACCAGAACCTCGGACAATGGCTCCCTTTTGCTGGGGACCCTCAGGTACACCTCAGGGAGGAATCTGACTACTGTCCTTCCCATACTCACACCTCCTGTAAGCAGGAAGTAGTTAAGACCAGTCATCGTCCATATTACACCAGAGTTAGATGTGCCTCTTCAGAGGAGGGAAATGACAGGGACAGGAGGCAGGGAAATTCTGGGCAGAAGACGGTAGGTCTCTGGTGAAGGTCTCGCCCTCAAGCCTGGAACCGTGGCCCAAAGTGAGAACATGCATTCCTATTTTATCGCTTGAAAGCTGCCTTTTCCAAAACCACCCGTACCCCACCCTGCCCCCCATCCTGTGCCCATAAAAACCCCAGGGTTCGCCAGCAGAGAGAAGAGGAGAAGCAGCTGGACATTGGAGACCATGGTTGGAAGTTTGAGAGAAGCAGCTTGACTTCAGAGGGACGGCTTTACAGTGTTGCTTAGAAGAGGAGTCCAGCCGGGGACAGCTAGACTCTGGGGGAAAATGATCGTCCCGCTCTGTCCCCTTTTCAGCTCCCCTTCCTGCTGAGAGCCACTTTCATTGGCAATAAAATCCCACACATTTACCATATCCAATTTGTTCATGCGACCTCATTCCTCTTGGATGTCGAACAAGAACTCAAGTGCAAGTGCAAAAGGCTGTCACACTGACCCTCCACTGAGCTGTTAACACTTAAGCCATTCACGGACAGCAAAGCTAAAAGAGCATTGACTGTAACACTCTTTCTGGGGCTTCAGGGGATATGGGCACCCCCCTAGATGCTGCTGTGGGGAAGCACAGTTTTGCTCCTGCCAGCACCCAAAAGCACTTGCCCCAGCTCCTTCACCTGCTCACCTGTGCTCCCCCTCCTGCAAGGGGTGGAACACAGTGGGGCCAAGCAAGTGGAGTCTGCCCCTCCCGGCACTGAAGTGGCTGACTAGTTCTGGCACCCGTGCACTCCAGTTCCTGCCAGCAAAGGGGTCAGGGAAATTTTCTGCTTGAATACTCCTAAATAACCTTGTAATCAAAGAGGAAAATGAAACTAGAGTTGTTAATTTTATAGAAAATAATGAAAGAGCACACACTAAATATCAAAATATATGGGATACAGTTAAAGCTCTACTCAGGAAAATATATAAAAATGGAAAATACAGGAATTCACTCAATTTAAGAAACTGGAAAAGGAATATAAAATGAAAGTAAATAGAAGGAGGAAATTCACTTTTAAAAAGCTCAAACTAATAAAATCTAAATGAAACTAACTTACAAGGGATAATTAACATCAAAAGCTGCTTCTATGAAATTATTAAGGAAAAATGGAGAAAATAAAACAAAAATACAATACTAACAATGGAAAAGGAGATACACTTATAGATATAGACAATAGTATGCTGATAACCATTTAACAATTGGCTCTCAAAAAAAAAAGCCACAATTTGTAGTGCTTGCTGATTTCCATGGCATGAAAACTTACACTTCAGTGGATTTTAAGCTACCAATGTATAGACACCAAACCAAAATATGGGAAGAATGCACACAATTGGAAAGTCAGCACCAGCACACCATTGGAGAGATATTAATTATAAGGGAATATCATATGCAACGTTTAGCACATGATTTTAAAATCTATTAAATGCTTTTACCCAAGAAGGAGTAACAAAACCTCAAGAATCTAATAACTTTAGACCAGATTGGAAGGGTGATTAACAATCTGTAATGTTTTTTAAGGCTCCAGACCTAGATGGTTTTAGAGCTGAGTTCCATAAACTTTGAAAGAATAAATCATTCTCACACAACTTAAACTATTTAAGACCACAGAGGAAGACAAAAAGGTCTCAAATGCATTTACTAGATCTAGTATAATTCCACAATATCAGAAACCTAAAAATGATATCAGAAATAGTAAGGCTATAGATTGATTTCAGTTCTGAATATATAGAGAAAAATGTTTAACAAAAGCAGCAGGGCAACAAAAGAATAAAATACCATAACCAAACACTTTTTATTCCAAATATGAAAGAACGATTCAAGATTAGAAAAAAATCAACATATAGGGTTATATTAATATATTCTAAAAGGTTTTTAAACAAAATCAGTAGCCAGTCCAAGTGAAAATTCTAAATAAAACAGCATTCAAATATAATAAATAGCAAACTTGATACTAAATAGTGAAATGCTAAGGCCCTTTCCAGTAACCTTATGAACAAGGCAAGGATGTCTGATATCACCATAGTGTTTTAAATGTTTTAGCTGAGGCAAAAGCAAGTCAGAACATGAAATAATTGGTATAAATATTGGTAAAGGAGATATAAGTGCCTCAGATAAACCCGAGACTCTAGGTTTTTTTTTTAAAATATAAGGTTGCCAGTATGGTAAGATTATTATACACAAGAAAATATATAAAATCAAAAGCTTTTCTCCGTATGCTTTTAAAAATGGAAATAGAAAAGTAACCCATTCACAGCACGGACAAGAGTACAAAGTACTTAGGAATCAACAACAACAACAACAACAAAAATGTACTGTACCTATTTGAAGAAAACAACTAAATATTAAAGAGACAGTCCCAAAAATAAAATCTGAAAAAATGCAAAGATATACCATGATTTTGGATACGAAGACATATCATAGGAATGTCTTTCTTCCAAAAACTAATACACAACTGTAATATAGTGATAATCACAATCCAAACTGAGTATATTTTGTAACTATACAAAATTATTTTAAAGTTCATATGGAGACACAAATATGTAAAAATATGGAGAAACAAATATTTAAGAATAGTAAGGAATTATCAGATATTACCAAGAAGTCAGTATAATCAAAATAGTAAGGTATTGGTGTAAGAATGGAAAATTAAATCAATGGAACAGAATAGATTCTAGAATAGAAGCAAGTACATATGGAAATCCAATATATGGCAATGGTAGCATATCCACTCAACAGGAAAAGGACTATTCTTTTAATAAATGGGCTTAGCATAATAGTTATCTACCTGAAAGGAAACACAACTACATGCCCTAAAATACATTTCAAAATCTCATATTGTAAAACAAATTCCAGGTACATTAAAGACTTAAAATATAAAAAATAAAACCACCGAAAATATGAAAAGAAAGTTTAAGGAGGGGGAGACCTTTCACAAGCCAGAAAAACCAGAAGCCATACAGAAAATAAAGACAAAAGAAAAACTGGGAGGAAAATATCACAACACGTGACAGGTAAAAGGTTAATAATATATATTATCTCTATCTAATTTATATCTATGTCCTTTTCCTCACCTAATCAACTTTTCCTGGCCAAATTCATTCATTTTCATGGTTTTAAGTGTGACCTATATGCTAATCATGGAAGCATAGATTGATCTCCCTTAAATTTGTGGTGTCCAACTTCAAGCAGGCTCTCAAAGTTTCTTATTAATTCTGTGTTTCTCTTAACAGCTCTCTCTATATCTCCACAGTAGCGATCTCTACCATCCACAAAGCTTCAACCCTACCACCTCCCTTCTCACTCACAGTAAAATCGTAGTAAATGATTTTACTTCCTTTGTCACAGAGAAAATAAAATTTATCCCAGGGAATTATTTTAAATTCTCACAAAACAATAAGGAAACAATCATCTTTCCTTTCTCCTGTTACAAAGAAGTGATATATCTCTCTAGAAAGTTCATCAGTCCTCTCCTAGAGGCTTTGCATTCCATCCTCTTCTAGCTTCTTGGGGTCCTCATGTGATTAATCTTCTTCCCTTTCCTTCAGCCAACCTCTCTTCTGGTTCCACTCCTTCCCATTGACATTTCAAGATATTTAAGTCTTTCAAATCATTATTTAAAAGATCATCTATTCACTTATTCTGAAAATACTTTCTTCTTTCGGCTTCCATGAGACAAATTTTCCTAGTTTTCCTTCTGATCATTCCAACTCCTTTGTCTGTCCCTTAAATGTCAGTATTCTGAGAGTTCTAGCACACTGACTTAGGTGACCTCATCCATTTCTAAGGCTTCAGTTACCCTCTATGTGCCAGTACCTTGCTTAACTTTTTTAATTTTAAGAGCTTTATTGATATATAATCTACATGCCACAAAATTCACCCATTTTAAGTGGGCAACTCAATAATTTTGGTAAATTTACAGAATTTTGTAACCATTACCACAATCCAATTTTAGAACAATTCCATCACTTCAAAAAGATCCCCATTTGCCTTAATTATATTTATCTCTATCCTAAGTCTCTCTCTTGAAATTTAGACCTATATAACTAACTGCTTACTGGACATTTTATTTGCATAACTACAGGCACTACAAACTCAGTGTTTCCAAACTGAAGTCGTCTCTTTCGTACATCCTGTTCCATTAAATCTGATTCTTCTCTAATGTTCCCTAAATGAATGAAGGGTATCACCAGCTCCTCAGAAACCCAGGGCTTCATTCTTAACTTCTCTTTCTTATTATCCAGTTAATGATCACATCCCCTATATTTACCTCATAAATATAATTCAAATCTATCCTTTTCTATCATCTTCCCTTATATTTCACTAAATCTGTCCACCAAAATCTCTTCCCTGAATTAATATATCCATCCAACAAATATACATTGAGTGCCTATTATGTGCCAAGCACGATGCTTATACAGTCTCCTAATTGGCCCGTCTGTCTCCAATCATTTATTTTCCCAGTGTGTACTTAACCCATCAGAGGGGCAGTATAAACTTTTAAAAAAACACACTAGAGGCCGGGCGCGGTGGCTCATGCCTGTAACCCCAGCACTTTGGGAGGCCGAGGTGGGCAGATCACAAGGTCAGGAGATCGAGACCATCCTGGCCAACAAGGTGAAATCCCATCTCTATTAAAAATACAAAAAAAAAAATTAGCTGGGCATGGCGGCACATGCCTGTAATCCCAGCTACTTGGGAGGCTGAGGCAGGAGAATCTCTTGAACCTGGGAGGTGGAGGTTGCAGTGAGCCGAGATCTCACCACTGAACTCCAGCCTGGAGACAAATGGAGACTCCGTCTCAAAACAAAACAAAACAAAAACAAAAAACACTACACCCGTGCTTAAAATGGCTTCATACTAAATTTCAATTGGCTTCCCTTTGACCTTAGAATAAATGCCAAACTTCTTAGCATGGCTTTTAATGTCCTCTGTAATCAGGTCCCTCCATGCCTCTCTAGTCTCATTTCTACACTCCCCTTGGATAAATCACTTAGCTATCTGAGTTTCCTCATCTGAAAAATGGGGATAATAATAGTGCCTGTCTCAGAGGTAGCTGAGAGGATTAAATGAGATAATACATGTAAAGCACTTGGCATGACACCTGGAGCACATTAAGTGTTAATAAACAATAGATATTAATGATGGTAATGATGTTAGCCCTCTTTGAACTCCCTCTCCCCCAAACTACTACAGCACTTACAGTTATTGTCACACAGTTTAAATTATTTTATATTGATTGGCAGTGCTTCATACTGTTAGCTCTGCTTTCTCAACTGGACTATAAAGTCCTTGAAGACAGGGATAGAGACTTAATACACCTGCTACTATATTCCTCTGTATCACATAACACTATGTTAAACCCACAGCGGAGCTTAATATTTTTTATAAAGGTCCACTTAGGAACACTATTTGCTTTCAACTTCTGAGCTAATGATGTGTCACTGGGTTAGCATGGGGTTTGGCAGTACTCACTGTAGGTCAGTGTTGTGTGTTTTGTTTTTTGTTTTTTTTTTTCAGTTGCTTTGCTGCTGATATCCTGTTTTTGACAGAAATGGAGTACGAAAGCATGAAGGTGTTAATTTTACTCTCTGGCCTGCAGACAATATGCAATTTGCATATTCATCTGTGATGTCATATTTTTACTTCTTAAATGTAAGTGTTCTCTGTGAGCTACGAATATAATATAAATTCCATTTCATTCTAAAGCCAATGGAATCTTCCTGAAATGGTTTGAATTTCTTGACTGTTGAGTGGGTGGAATTGGAATCCCAGAATATCCCCAGGGTTCTAGAAGATTCAAAGCTCTTCAGATGCTAGAACACACCACAAATTTGGCAGGAGTTTCATTATATGTGCACTATAGAGTAAACTGGCATCTTGTAATTGTTTCTCCTTCCTTTTCACATACCACTGTTATCCTTCCCTGCCTAGGTCGCTCACCCTCTTCTCTAATCCTCCTCATGTCCTGGGCTTTCCCCTGCACCTGAGATTTTTCTAATAAGACATCTTTGGACATTCGTAAACCTGCCATTCTATGCCAGTGCAAAGCTACCCATATATAGATTGGGATGAGGGAACTCAGGATGGAACTATGTCATTCTACGCAACTAGCATTGGTGCTATACACTCTTAGCTAGAGTTTTATTGGTTTAGAAATTATTCCAAAGCCAATGATTGTTTTGTGCCTTTGATGTTGCTCAGGAGAAGCTGGAACAGGCTTGGGATATGGAGAAGAGGAGGAAAACCTTCTCTCAAGGAAAGAGTCAATGTTTCTCATCAGAGAAAACAAAAGGCAACATCCTCCAGTTGTGTCCCAGTTTCTCCCCTTATATGGGGAAAACATCAAAGGACTGAAAAGAACCCTTTGGGGCAGGCGGGGGGCGGGGTGGGAAACAGAGCTCAAAGCAATCCTTATGACCCAGTTTAAACACTAATTCTCTCACTGGGCATATATCCTTTTTTCCACATATATCCTCTTTACACATACAACCCCCTCCCCAGACACACATAAGAGATGAACAGCCAGGCATAGCCATCTATGAAATAGACAGATGCATAGCACGTGCAGAGGCATTATGAGGCATGCTCTGGAGAGATTATCATCACAAAGAAAGGCTTGCCCAAATATTGCTCGAGTATCACACCACATCATTCCCACATGGGCACACGCTCACATAATACTGGTTTTCTGTCCTTACCCAGACCATAAGCACAATAATCAGCGACTTGCAAAACACTGCACATGGAGCCATGGGTTGTTAGTTTTGCCCCTCTTTTTAAATACAGCATAGTCATTAAGAGCAAGGACCTCAGTAAAATTAGATGCAAACTCTTAATTTGCCACCTGTAATTTTATACAAATAAGTTACCCCTGTGTGCCTCAGTTACCCCATCTGTAAGATGAGAATGAGAATCATACGTACTTCATTGGGTTATTGTATGGATTAAATGAGCTAATGTATTTAAAGCCCTTAGGAATAATTAAGAGTTCTTAGGACTGGCTGAGATAGGGTAAACTTGGATTCAAGATTTGATTTAGGTGAGAGGAGAGGTAGTGGGAATAGACAGAGGCATTGGATTCTCTTTCTGTCTTGAGGTAGTAAATAGCTGATTTCCTGGCTGTATGTGTACTTCTAAGTAATCATTCCATCAAAAGACACCATTAATGGTAGCAATGCATTCACTCTTTTTTGAGGAAATCTATATATTTGCAGTCATTGTGGTATTATATTTGTTATTTATAGCCTGTTCTAAATGTGCAAACATTAATTATACTTTTGAGAGTACATCTTTACTGCCAAACTCTTAGTAACTGTTAAGAAACCCTGTGTCTCATGGAGACTACTTTTACCCTGAAACATGGTCATGTACAGCCCTAGAATGAGGACCCATCCTGGCAGTCTCAACAAGAAAATATGGGTCCCAGCGTAAACTCTATGGCTGAGGACAGTGTTGATACCTGGAGCTGCCCACACTATTTTCACCCCCCATGGCACAAAAATAATCTGAGCAAGTAAATGTCTAATTGTGGGTATTATTGCTTCCTTCCACCAACTCTAGGCAACTCCCTCTCCTCTGTACCCCATGAAGGGCTGTCAGAATATGAAGAGCTGCTCTGGGCTATTAAATGTAGGCCAATGGCAGGAGTACATAAGAGGCTTACCACGGATTCAGGAACGCCAAGCCCCCAAACAGACCATATGCTTTTCTAGAGCTAGAGCTATTTAGTGGAGAAAAACAAAGGGTTTTCTGGAGCTGTCTCCTACCTATCTGAGCACAAATGAATCAGTGGCAAGTAAACCAACAACTTCTCCACTAGGCCGCACAGTGCAATGGAAAGAACATGGACTTTGGAGTGAGAGAAATGTAGAACTGCATCCCAGCTTACTTATGTGTGACCTTGAGTAAGGCATCTAATATCTCTGGCCTTCAAGTTCCTCACTTGCAAAATGGGAATATTAACCAGCTGTATCACAGGGTTGTCATAAACACTAAGTGAGATTAGAAATGATGTCTCTAGCACAGTGCCCAGAACAAATTATTCAAGTAAGATTCTCTTCCTCCCAATCCTTGCTTACCATACCACAGAGCTGGACTCCTCTAGACAGGCAGAGACAGTAAGGACATCTCAATGGCTGTGTGCCTATCTGCTGTGGTGATGGTTGCTTTGGTTTCAAGTCTGGGTTTTTAAAAAATTTGTTTGGTTTTGATTGGGTTGATGGCAGGAGAGATTAGAGGTAAAAGTGGAACTGGAAACATTTCAAGGTATAGGATAAGCTTGATAGAGCCTTAGCTGAATTATTAGGATTCCATTAACTTTCCAAGAGCACACTGGAAATGGGGAATTTGGGTGGATTGTGAAAATAGGGGAGCAAACAAGAGGAGCCAAAATTAAGCAAGTGTTCTGGTCATTTAGTGAGTGACCTGGAATTTGAACACAGAAATGGGAACTAGAGGAGGGATGGGAAATGGGACTGTAAGATAAGCTTCACTGTGCCAAAGGAAAAGTGCAAAAGTGGGATGAAAGTGCATTCCTATGTGAACTGTTTCAGCTATGAAGACATGACCACACCTGAAAGCCTATCTGCCCTATAGATGTGAGGGAGGAGGGGGAGGAGAACAATATTAATCCTAACTAATTTTATCCTTAAACCCTGTCATGTGTTAACACCCTCCAAGTATTTCAACTGCAACATTTAATGTCTTCAAAAATGTTACTTTACTGACATATATGAAGAATTGTCACAAAGTATTTTTTAAAAAGGATTGAATACATTAGGTCTCTGAAAAATTATAAAGCACTTTCTTTTCTAGTATAAAAATAGGCTATGACCACACACTGGATTGCACAGTTAACTTATTAAATGTCAATTGTTATATTCTTAATAAGATTGAATGTAATACACTGAATTAGTCATTACAGTAGCATAAATGAATAGACTGACTGGATCACTGCACTTATTTTCCATTTTTCATGGAAACAATTTTCTCCACCTATAATTTCACAGTGGTTTCAAACTAGGTATTTCATTTTCACAAGACACTAGTAGCTCAAATCTTTCTCAGGCGCTCTTAAGTCTGCTCCCCTTGCTCTTCCATCTCTCACAAAAATAATCACAGAACATTTTTGCTAATAAACATTTTAAATCGCAAATACAAAATTATAGAACTCTCTCTTTTTAAAATTACTAGAGATGAAAGCATGTGACCCTCCCTAAAACTTTTCTTTTGGCTTTGCTTAAAGGCAGTAATCAAGAAGAATTTGGGCAGGATAATGGGCAAATTTACTTAAGTATCAACACGAAGAATCTTTTGGATATTCTTGCAGAAGGGCAGTAAATGTTTCCTTACTAAATAAAATTTGTTTAAATTAGTAACTGCAAACTAGAAGCTTATTGAGCACAATAACACTTTTTAGTCTATCACATCTGCAGAGTTACTGGTGGGCTATGTAGAGTCACATGGCTGAGATACCCAATATTTTTGCTGCTGCAATTTCATTACCACTTCCTCTTCCCAAGAAAAGTTCTAGCTGATATATATAAAATTTGAAATTGGTTATGAGTATTTGGGAATGATTGTTCTCCCCACTCTCAGAGATAGTGATAAAAAGCTTTGGAAGTCCTGAGGTCAGGGCTAGGAATCTCTGGCAAAATGTGTAGTGCCCAAAATTACTACTACTAGTACTACTGCTACTAGCAACTGTTCCTGCGATTACACCTCCTCTTCCTCTTTCTCCTTCTTTCCCTCCTCCTCCTCCTCCTGCTACTATGACTAGTACTACCACCACCACCGTTTATTGAGCTTTGACTATATATGCCAGGCACAGTAGCATGTACTTTACATGTATTGCCTTTCTCTTCAATGTATTATTAGTCCAAATTTTATGGATGGTGAAACTGAGGCTCAGGAAAAGTATGTGTTCAAGGCTGCACAGCTAACATGACTCCTGTCTGTCCAACTCCAAAGCTGTCACAGCACACTGCCTCCCAGGATGTATATACCATTTTTAGGAGAGGCAAGTTGTAGAAACTAAGGCTACAGTGTCCTGGGTTGGAGATAAAGCTGGACACCAAGTCAGGGAGGGAAGGGAAGCATATGTGGATGAACGCAGTGGATCTAGTGATTCCTTTTTTTTTTGAGATGGAGTCTGGCTCTGTCACCCAGGCTGGAGTGCAGTGGCGCGATCTCGGCTCACTACAAGCTCCGCCTCCCGGGTTCACGCCATTCTCCTCCCTCAGCCTCCCGAGTAGCTGGGACCACAGGCGTCCGCCACCTCACCCGGCTATTTTTTTGTATTTTTTTTTTTAGTAGAGACAGGGTTTCACCGTGTTAGCCAGGATGGTCTCGATCTCCTGACCTCGTGATCCACCGCCTCGGCCTCCCAAAGTGCTGGGATTACAGGCGTGAGCCACCGAGCCCGGCCGGATCTAGTGATTCCTATTGTTAACTCACCAATAGCAGAATAATACACAAACAGAGCATTTATGAGTCTGACTTTTCTGCTCTTCGAAAGGATAATAACTACCACCTTATTTCTTGCTTCACCTTCGTGATCAAACTTCTTGCAACCTGCATTTCCTTTTGTTTGTTTGTCTGTTTTGAGACAGAGTTTCCCTCTTGTCGCCCAGGCTGGAGTGCACGATCTCGGCTCACTGCAACCTCCACCTCCTGGGTTCAAGCAATTCTCCTGCCTCAGCCTCTTGAGTAGCTGGGATTACATGTGTCTACCACCACACCTGGCAATTTTTGTATTTTTTGTAGAGACGGGGTTTCACCATGTTGGCCAGGCTGGTCTTGAACTCCAGACCCCAGGTGATCCACCCGCCTCAGCCTCTCAAAGTGCTGGGATTACAGGCATGAGTCACTGTGCCCAGCCCTGCATTTCCTTATAACTTACTTTCTTCCTGACCTCTTTGAATTTACGTTCCATCTTCGTATTTGCATAGAACCTTCTCCCTCAAAGATGACTAATGAAATCTTCTATGCCTCTGCTCCAATTGACTCATCAAATCTTCCACATTTTGAAGGCCTCTCCTTCCTCTGAGATTTTGATCCTCTGTTTTTGTTGGTTTTCCTCGTCTCTTGACTGTTCTTTGTTTCTCCTTTGCTGTCCTTCAGAATTCACATCCCTATCCCATACCCCTTGCTCACTACAAGTCATCCTCATAATGGGTCCAGGAACCACCAGTGATTAACAAGAGACATCCAAGTGGCGTGTACCTTGGCCTTGCAAAACAACGTGTAATGGAGTGGTCAGGGGCACAGGCTCCAGAGCTAAAGTGCCTGTATTCAAATCCCCACTCTCTTACCTACCAGTGGCATGAACTTGGCAAAACACTTAAATATTTCTTTATCTCCGTTTATCTGTAAAGTAGGGGTATTAACAGTGTCTATCTCACAGAGCTGTTGTGAGAATTAAATGAGTTAACACATATTAAGCACTCAGCTGGAACAGAGGAAATCCTCAGTGTTACTTATTATTGTAGTCTTTAAGATAATAATGTCTAAGCCTTTGATTTTTTTCCACAAATGAATAATTTACTTTTGATATTTAATTTCCAAACTGCACATCATTCTTCAGTAATCTCCTCAAAAGCACCACAGTCTTTCTATTTATTTTTGGAAAGTCAGTTTGTTATTGTATTGTGAGTGACAAACAATTGGGTTGGAGATTTGTCACAGGTCCTCTTTTCAATCTATACATTCTCCATGGCTTTAAGTGCTACTTAGATGCTAATGACTTCCAAGTATATCCCTTTCCCAGACCTCTCTCTTGACCTCTAAATCCAGCTAGCCAGCTTTCTACTGGACATTTCCTACCTGCCTTTCTGACCCAGAGAACAATAAACCTTGCAGGTCTAAAAAGAACTCCTTTTATATTTCTTAACCTAGTTAAAGGGCATAGACCCATTTGGTCACCTAAACTAGAACCCTGTGGATCATCATAGTATTTCTTCTCCCTCACTCCTTCACCCATTAACTGATCACCAATTAATACTGATCTACCTCCTAGAGATGTTTTGAATTTATCCCTTCTTCCCTAATCCTACTGCCACTGTCTCAAGCTGGGCCTTCATCTCTCCCTGGATCAGTAAAAATCTAACTGGTCTCTTTGTCCTCACTTTTTACCCTGGACCCTTGACCTTTGCTCCATACTCCATACAACAGCCATAGCAATCCTTCTTAAATGCAGATTTTATTCAGTTATTCACCTGCTTAAAATCCTTCCATGGCTCCCCAGACTTCTCAGGTTAAAGTCTAAACACCTATACATGGCCTACAAGGCTCTTCATTATCTGGGCCCAAGCTACTTACTTCTCCATACTCACCTCTTGCAATCTCATGTCTTACATTCTGGCCAAGCCAAACTTCTGATAGTTCCCTGAACGTCTCCATGCTGATCACCCTTCTGTGTTCTCGCATGTGGTCCCCTTCACTCCCTTATCTCATTTCTATTGGCAAAATTCTACTCTTATTTCAAGATAACTCATTTTTTTTTCCATTCTGCAGCCTTTCCTAAGTTTCTCAGGCAGGCCTGAGTGTTTCTTCCTCCATGCCTTCTTGTCATCATGCATTTACGTTCATTACAGTAATTATCACTTCACATTCTATTTGCCATTTTACCTGTCAGGTTCTCAGCCAGTCTGTGTGTTCCTTGAGGGCAGGTGCCATTTCCTATTTATCTGTATGTACCCAGTGCTTAAGGCACCATTTTCCTCATAAAATGTGCTCATTTACACCTCCACTAATACCTCTGCTTTCTGTCTCTCCAGAGGGAGTAATTATTTTTCTCCTTCAACATTTGGCTAAAATGCATTTTCTCCATTAAATTTTCCAATTATACTAATTTCACTGACTACTCCTTAAAGAGGGCTCCACCAACAAATGTATTTGTGCTCTAATGGTTTAAATTCTATTCTTTCTTCCAGCTCAACCACCCTAAAATATTTAAGGATCATCTGCTGAAATCATCCACAGCAGTGTTTTTTAAATTAATTTATTTTAAAATATTTATATTTTATGCTTGGAGAAGCAGCCAGACATCTATTACATAGACTCCAAGATTCTTGCTCTTCCCAAACTAAATATCCTTCCAATGGGCAATAAGAGCATAAAGAAGAGAATACCAGCCTATCTAAAGTTTGAACTCTAAAGAGAAAGACTTCTAAAAGTGAATGAAGCTAAGACCTAGTAGCAACACAGAAAGCTGAAATTCCCCAAACTAAGGGAAACCTCTCCCTCTCTTCCAACTCATCTCCTTTCTTTCTTCTTTCTCCTCATGCTAAAGAGCAGTGCCGTCCAGCTCTTTAAGAGGATTGAGAAGAGCCAGAAGGAAATCAACCTGCCCATGGAGTTTCTGGGATGGATTAAGCCGTTGTATCACAGCAGTTCTGGAAAGAAGAAAAAGGTGGCACACAAAATATACAGGAAAGTGCTTTAATTTACTCAGTGCCCTAAAAGCTAAGAACAAGACTAAATAAGTAAAATTGAAAGGACTATACTACATTCATTTGTATTTTCTGCACTGCGTGCTGCTCTATAAATACTCTTTCTCACTATATACTGTGTTTTCCCTAACTAGACTGAAAGTTCCTGGAGGTCATCAACCACATATATTTCTTTTGTAGCCCCCAAATTGCCCACCACACTGAGTACACAGTGTATGCTCAATAAATGCTGTTGACCAACTGATTACTAAGTATTTAACTATATTTGCCCCTCGCTATGTTTTAGAATGCCTATTATTCACAGAACCACGGAGTATTGGAAGCGAAGAGGAAGTATTCATCTGTTGGTATACATTTTCCCTTGGCTATGCATTATACAGAGGTTTCCTTTGGAAATGTAAACAAAGGATGCCTGATGAGCCAGGACAAAGAACTATATATAGAGATCAAGTGGCTATCGTAGCAAGGTCAAAGCATGCCCTTCCTTAATTAGATTAAAGGGAGTCTTGGAGCTGCCTCTACCTCCTTCCCATGCTCTCCAGCCCCAACAGAAAACATTTTCCAACCACCCATCTACTGAATTCTGAAACCTCCAGCAGCAATTATAACAAGCTACATTACCACAGAAGTCGGCTAACAAATCTGTAGTGATCTTAATCTCTGTTTCTGTTATAATAGGAAGACTGCAGCTTTGTTTACTTTCTGAGGAGAATAGAAAACAGGGAGAAAGAATCACGATAGGGAGGCAGTATTTATGGCCCTTTTATGAAAAGTCAATTTGTGACAAAAACATTTGCAGACAATAAAGAAGGGGAACAGGTTTGACAGGAAAATACCCTATTCCAGTTTTCCCAGAAGCGCCTTAGCTGGTATCCTCCGCCCCCGCCCAATGTGAAATGCCTGGTATACACTGTGAATATAGTCATTCCCTATAGATGAATCTGGATTACATACAATGAAAAAATTCCAAATCACCCATCAGTGTCTGACTTTCATGACTGACAGTATTCTACTATATATTTCATTTTCTACAGTATTTATAAGCATTTATGAAGTCTCAAGTCCCTTCATTAACTAGATTTCTAATCCTGAGGTTTGTCCTGAAGGCTTTTGGAGAGACAGGCTTTGTGTTTAATGAGGATAATAAGTAACCTGGATTCACCGTATTATTAAGAGGAAGTTGGCCGGGCCCGGTGGCTCACGCCTGTAATCCTAGCACTTTGGGAGGCCAAGGCGGGTGGATTGCCTGAGCGCAGGAGTTCAAGGCCAGCCTGGGCAACACGGTGAAACCACGTCTCTACTAAAATACAAGAAATTAGCCGGGCATGGTGGCGTGTACCTGTAATCCCAGCTACTTGGAAGGCTGAGACGGGAGAATCGCTTGAACCTGGGAGCGGAGGTTGCAGTGAGCCAAGATTGTGCCACTGCACTCTAGCCTGGGCAACAGAGCAAGACTCCATCTCAAAAAAAAAAAAAAAAAAAAAAGAGGAAGTTAAGGGCACATCCCCAACCTTTCAGAATGGATGATGTCATAGAAGACAGAAATGGCCTTCCATAAGCCATCCTCTAGGGTCCCTGTCATCAAAGACAGACTCCTAAACCCAATAGACTATGAAGTTAAATCCAAAAATACATTCTCACTCTCAACAATATCTCACTATTCTTTCCCAGTTCTCAGTTAACGTTTATATTCAATTGTCTGTATTTCTTGCACATGTGTATCCAAATCAGGGTGGATTTTTGTAGCATGTAAGCCCTCAGAGGGTAGATACTGTGCCTATGCTGTTTTCTTTATACCTGGTACAATGCCAGGCATAAAAAAGGATTAGTAAAAGTAGACCTTCTGTGTATCCAGAGCCGACAGAGGCCTACATGATCGGGTTTAGCAAGCATCCATAAAAGAACCCTTCTTGAATATCTACTGTACGGGCTACTCTTTCCCCTTAATCTATTTGCATGTGGCAGCGCTAGTGTCACCTCATTAAGACTCAGGCAAGAATACTAACTTCAGGACGGAACTGTTAAAACACTGCTTGTTACCTAAAAAGCCAAAGTGGGTCCTTCCCTATTAACACAATGATGGATTGTTTTATGAGACTTGTCACTTAAAAAAAGAGTAGGGCCCTGAACATAAAGGTTTGATTGGCAGGATGGGCTGGGAAAGGTTGGAACAGGCTATGTTTGGGTGAGGCTGGCCAGGGTCACAAGCTCTTCAGAGTGGGAAGATGAGTCCTTAGAGAGGTCCTAAAGTGAATGAGCTATAAAAATAAACTGCTTACTTTGCTATTTTCACTACAACTTGTTCTGTACTTACTAGTCTTTTTGATGAGAACAAGGAAGGTGATTATAATTTCTAACCACATTTTATTCACTATTAGCTGTTACTCTATATTCAATCATGCAAATTCTAAATCAAGGGATCTCTTATCTTGTCTCCTGCTTACAATACTCCCTTGTCCCTTTGCCAGTGTGGATGTCTTATACTGTAATCTAACAGCATAATGAGAAACTTTGACAGAGTGGAACATTAGAGGGATTCTGATTAGCTGAAAGCCATTTTGAAATACTTTATATTTTGTTTCTCCCCTCTTGGAAAGAATAAGCCAGGAGAGAAAAAGAATAGAATAAAGAAAGTAACCATTCACAGCATCACGACCTGTGATACCTAGAAAGAAGTCGAAGGTCATGTTGTCAGTTCAACTCCTCATTTTATAGGTAGGAACACTGAAACTGAGAAGCTAAATGACTTAGATTCATACCACCAGTTCATGGAAGAGCCAAGTCTAGAACACAATTTTCCAAATCACACTCTAGTGTTCTTTCTTTTCATTCCTTATGCTTCTTCCCTAATCCCCCACTTCATTTTACAGTCTCTTATCTGAGTTTAACCAGTACTCTATGGACCCTACATACAGCACCACTCTCTTCCACAAATGGAGTGCCCAGCAGGGATTAAATTTCTATGGTATGCCCATCATACAAGTACACTCTACTTGAAGAAATTCAATACTTTAAGAAATCCAAATGATTGGGAGTCAGAAGATTACTCATATAATAAGAGGATTCTTTGCCTTACAAGAAGATTCTCCACAATCTCTTAAATAGGAATCTATAGATTGGATTAAGAGATGAGATCTTAATAAAATTGAAATAAAATAAACTTGAACTGTTACATTTGTCTGTCATACAAGTAAGATTAGAACCAGTCTATCAGGTTCTAAATAGAATTAGAAACATTTTTATCCAACCACTGCCCATGAGGAATCCTATAATATTTTACCCAACCCTGTTTACACTTGAAGCCCTACCATCAGCTCTTCAACAAAATCAACACAAAACCAAATGGTATGTTTCATGCTCTTGAGAAAGAGAAATAACATCTTTATTTTATTATGTCCATTTAAGAAGAGGTCAGCTCTTCTTCTAAGTTCTGCTCTAAGTTTGATGTAGATGACAATTGATTAAAACCTCACACTTTACAGCACTTTACAATTTACAACTTTAAGATAGACATGATTTGTTGATGACAAGAATAAGTGGAAAGGTAATGAGTGATGACCAGGTGGGGTGCATGGTATAGATAGGACCATGGGCAGGGGATGAAGAGGGAGAGAGGCTAGAAAGAGGAGAAACAGTCCTGATAATATTGTTACAGAAACAATATTGTGCTGAATTAACCTCACCTTACCCCAAGGACCCAGGATTCCCAACTTCCCTATGACACCCCAGTAATCTCTTTAAGGAGTGATAATGTCCAGTTTGATGATGGATGAAGCACACTTCATGTCTGATTTTCATACTGCCTGCTGTTTGGAAAGGAGAATAGGTTGCCCCTTGAACTATTATCCCCCCACCGTCCATCACCACCGTCTGTCTATTCTTTTTAAACCATAGGTTTCTGACACTTTTTTTGGAACAAGCATCCTAAAGGAATGAGACTTTCTAGAACTGCCATTCAGTCCTTCATTCCAAATAACTGGGCTACACTCTGACAAAACTGAAGTCCTCCCAAAGGGTCACCCATTTCAGGTCCTCTGAAAAATCACAAATGTTTCTGTTACATACCTCAACCTGCTGGCAGATCTGTATTAGTTTGGCCATTTGATTTTCTAGTTCGCTGTTGCGCTTAACCAGGTTGGTGAGGTTCATCTCCAGAGTTTGCTGTCATCGCAGAGAGTATGAATCCAGAGGGAAGCAGAGAAGAGGGGAAAAAAGAACCATGAGCTTGAGAACCAATGTCATGTAAAAATCGGTTAGTCAGTAGACAAATGTTTCAAAGATTCATTTAGCATCTGCCATGAGCCAAGCACTAATCTAGGTACAAATTAATAATGCTGCACATTTGCTCATTATTGGGGAAAATATGACATTCATGACTTCGTGGATGTAGGAATTTATTGACATTAAAGAAACCTTATGTTTTAGGTAATATCTTTAACTTTTCAAAGTATTTCATAGGCAATATCTCATTTCGCCCTCATAGTAATCCCACAGCATATGAAGAACAGATATTATTATCTCTTTTCCAGATGAGTAGACTAAGCAAACTATTACACATGTTCCTCAACTTACAATGCATTTACGTCCCAGAGAGGGCATTTTCAACTTAAGAAATTTTCAACTTATGATGGACTTATCCAGATGTAACCCCAACATAAGTCAAGAAGCATACTGAACGCATATCACTTTCACACCACTGTCAAATTGAAAAATAGTAAGTTGAACTATGGTAAGTCAGGGACCGTCTGTAATTATTGAATGATTGCCAGACACTATGCCAGGCAATTTCATATATACTATTTAAAAACCATAACAATCCCACAAAGTAGAAGATGCTAGTATTTCACAAATGGGAGTACCAAGCTTCAAAGTGGAGTTAAAGTATTTTGCACAGTCATCTTACTAGCATGTGCAAAACTAGGACTGGAACCCATGTATCCAGCCCTCAGTCACAGTTTTGCTGCAGTATTCCATGATTTTTTTTTTTGTTTTTGATTATAATATTTTATATTTATCAGTAGGGTCCTTCAGGAAAAAAAGAGTATTTTGAGTGTGGAATTCATCAAAATCTAGCATTGTATCTCACAACTTTCCTTCTTTGGCACCAAGCCTTCACCCACAAGAGAGGCAGGGCTTCAAAATGCAAAGCCTGACTGTATCAAGAGAGGACATCAGCCAGGCACGGTGGTTCACGCTTGTAATCCCAGCACTTTGGGAGGCTGAGGTGGGCAGATCGCTTGAGCCCAGGAGTTCCAGGCCAGCTTGGGCAGCATAACAAAACCACATCTCAACAAAAAATGCAAAATTTAGTTGGGCGTGGTGGCGTGCATCTATAGTTCCAGTGACTCAGGAGGCTGAAGTGGGAGGATCACTTGACCCCAGGAGGCAGAGGTTGCAGTGAGCCAGGATCACACCACTGCACTCTAGCCTGGGTGACAGAGCGAGACCCTATCTCAATAAATACATATTTTAAAAAGAGAAGATATCCATTGCTTATCATCGTTTACTGGTACATAGATTCTTTCAGGTACATATTAGGAGTACTTTGCAGATCTGTTGAATATAATGTTGTTACAACAGTAGCCGGAATTCTAGCATGTTTTCAGTTGAGCAAGCTACTGTTTCCCATTCCTTTTTTTTTTTCTTTTTGTTTTTGAGACGGAGTCTCGCTCTGTCGTCCAGACTGGAGTGCAGTGGCGCGATCTCGGCTCACTGCAAGCTCCACCTCCTGGGTTCACGCCATTCTCCTGCCTCAGCCTCCTGAGTAGCTGGGACTACAGGCGCCCGCCAACACGCCCGGCTAATTTTTTGTATCTTTAGTAGAGACGGGGTTTCACCGTGTTAGCCAGGATGGTCTCGATCTCCTGACCTCGTGATCCGCCTGCCTCGGCCTCCCAAAGTGCTGGGATTACAGGCTTGAGCCACCGTGCCCGGCTGTTTCCCATTCCTTATGTGAAAAACAGAGTATCATTTCACTCTAGATTAATCATGGGCTTTTTTATTTCTCCCCACTCCCAAGTCTTTCAGCCCTGGTAGCTCCTTTTCCTCTAAGACTCACCCCAATATCTACTTCTCTCTCACCCACTATCCCAGTACCCCATAAAGTCTGTTCCAAATGTAATACCCCAACTTACTGGCCCTTATTCTGCTAGCATTCCTTCCCTCAGTCATTTTAAGTGCTACACTGCTATCTCCATTGTTCCTATGTTTTGTAGTTCAAAGTTCATGCTTTTGAAAAAGTGGATGGGGGTATGTGGGGGAGAGAGGGAACATGAAGGAAAAGAACGGATTTGTGTACTTGGCCCCTTTCCTGTCTGCTAAGTACCTGTAGCTCCTTAATATCTTTGGCACTGTTCCCATGAATAGATGGATATATTCACATAGATACCTGTGTTTGCAGGCTGGGTAGTGTGATTTCACATTTTCTCATACTGGATTATGAGGACCAGCTGAACCCTTGCTTCCCTTCCTGCCAGGTCTCTCTTGGCTTCCTTGGCTTTATTCCCATGGAAGTGATTTTTCACCATTTATTCTATTTTTCTTGTATTGGGGCACAATGTCTCCCCTGACCTCCTTTAATCCCACTACCATCTCAATCTGTGGTCTTCTTGGCAAAGAAAAGGGGAAGGAAGAAGAATACAGGAAGCAATCATTGATTTGGACATGATCTCTAAGCTAAATTGATGTCAGAGGAATAAAAGAAGTGGCAGTTCAGAAATTTAATAGAAAAATGTATTGAACACCTACTCTCTTCAAGGTACAGTGACTTCACAGATAAAGAGGAAGTAAAATTAAGATGGGCCTTGAAGGATAAACAGAATTTTAATAGACAGAGATGCATGGGGGCAGGATGTTCCAGGCACAAGGAATGTAATGAGCAAAAGTGCAAAGAAATAAGGCCATGAACAGTGGGTGGCTCATACCTGTAATCCCAGCACTTTGGGAGACCGAGGTGGGTGGATCACCTGAGGTCAGGAGTTCAAGACCAGCCTGGCCAACATGGTGAAACCTCGTCTCTACTAAAAATACAAAATTAGCCAGGCATGGCGGTAGACACATGTAATCTCAGCTACTCGGGAGGCTGAGGCAGGAGAATTACTTGAACCCCAGAGGCAGAGGTTGCAGTGAGCCGAGATTGCACTATTGCACTCCAGCCTGGGCAAAAAGAGAGAAACTCTGTCTCAAAAAAATAATAAATAAATAAATAAAAAGTATAAAGAAATAAAATATATGGCATATTCAGGGAATAGTAGTTTCATTTGGCTAGAACAGAGGGTAGAAAGAGAGTAGTGGGGGACGCAGCTGGAAATGGAGACCAAAGTCCTGTTATAAAGGTCTTAAGTGCCTAGATAAGGAGTTTGTAGTTTGTTTGTTTGTTTTTGTTGTTGTTGTTGTTGTTTGCACTGAGGACTTACCAAAAGCTGTTGAGCAAGGTAATGGCATAATCAGGGCTGCATTTAGGAGATTAACCTAGCAGCAATATGTGGGGCAGACTGAAATAGGAAAGCCCAGGGCAGGGGGGTGGGGGAAGGACACTCGTTAGAAGAAGGCTGCAATATTCAAGGCCGTAGGGTAATGCAAGTCTGGGCCAAACTGAGGATAATTGAAAGAAATGTGTTTCAAGAAAGGATTTGTCACTGTCAAATATGCGGAGAATGCAAGAAATATGAGGACTGATAAAAGGCAGCTGGATTTGGTAATTAGAGGTCACAGATGACCTTTTGAAAAGGTGTTTCAGTAGCGTTTTAGAAGAATTTGTGAAATCCTGAGGTTAGAGTATGGTGTAGTGACAAAGTAGAGGCTGCAAGTCTAGACTCCTCTTCAAAAGTTTGGCCATAAGGTGAATATAATAACTCTGTAGTGTGATGAAAGGGTCTAGCTTGAGTTAGGCAGTGGGAATTGGTAGTGAACCCAGTTGATGATTTTCTCTAGCAGTGGCCCAAATTCCTATCAATGGAAATTCCATGTATCACAAATGAATATATTGATATATTAGGCAAATATAATGTAGATTGATGAACGCCAAGCAAATACAATATTAGAAATTTGTGTTTCCAACTGTAATGCATTTCCATTCAAACATGGGATTCCGTGAGGATAATGTTTTTAACAAGTACCTCAACCTGTTGCAACACTGGTCACAAAACTGATATCTCATAAATAATTCACAGTACAGAGCAGGACATAGCAAAATCTCTGCTATGTGTTCCTCTTTTGTGGTCCAGAACCGAGACTCGCGGCTTCTATAAAGCCACTGAAAACAAAAATTAGGGCTGAACACATAATTTGAGGTCTGGTTAGACTATGCGCCTTGAGTTACCATCACAAAATTATGGCAAATGGTTAGTTTGCTTTGCCCCCCTAGCAATTTGCAGAATGCCAGCACATGTTAACAACACAGAGCTAGAACTGACAAGATGACTCTAATTTCAACCTTACTTCATTAATATGAAAATGCTTTGAAAAATAAATCTTTGGCTAATGAAAACACCATCTGTTGATGGCTTTTTGCCACTGTTTTCTTACAATATGAGACATAATTTGAGGAAAACACCGAACATTTACTTACTCATTTCCTATTCATTTACAAGGAATTAAAGCCTCCTCTCAAATTGGAATTTATCCTCAATAATGAACATATGCAAAGGGAAACAGAGAATTGAAACGACTATGCAGTCTAAGGAAGTCACTCTTTCCTTATCATGCCTAGCACTGACGAATCATTTAGAACAAAAAATTCTGGGCCACTCTGGGTTTGAATAATTTGATTGATTTGGCCAAGTAATTATCTTGTCTGTACTCTGGCGGAGTAAACAAAGAGGGGGTGTGTGTGTGTGTGCGCGTGTGTGTGTGTGTGTGTGTGTGTCTAAAATCTCTTTATATAAAAGTAAACATGTCTCTTGGTTGTTGTTCAGTCTTGAAATATTGGTGTGTTTTGCTCTGCTCCTGTGCAATGTAGTTAATGACTGGGCCAGGTTCCTTATGTTCAAGCCCAGTTAGTGCAACTTTCTCAGGACAGTTGAACCGTGACACCAAGAGAGCCAAAGTGGCAGGGGAGATTGGAATGGAGATATCTGCTGGTAGGAAACAGGACACGAGGTTGGCAGCCAGGGGGCAGGATGAAACTCCCATTTCCTGCTGCAAGAGGTTACCTCTGGGTCTTTGTGTGCTTCCCTTTTATGGGTGTTACAGAAGCCATTTTAGTTTATGAAACTGTGAGACCTTCTTCACCTCCAGATGGCTACATCATGCTAGCTCACACGAAATTGTACATGTGTCTAAACAGCACAAAGTAAGGGAAAGAGTTGGCTGATTTGCATAACAGATTTTAAAAGGCCTCAGTTAGCTAAATTGGCAGTCTACACTGATTCCATTTTTACCCGAGTTTTACTTCATTTGTGTTGTATAGATTAGGCCTCTGTGCTCTCTTATTCCCTTCCCAAAGAGGAAAATGTTTTGCCATCTGAGAAAGCTGGGCACAGGCTATTCTTCTTCCAGACAGCATCCCATTAACAGAAATGGCTTCTTCAACCCTCTCAAATAATTGCTGTTTTGTTTTTTTTCACTTCTCTAGACACAGATTATTTCAGGTAACTTTCTCATTGGCTCCCTCAAGAAAACTAGCCATACATCAAGACACTACCTCTTTATTAAAGCGAGGTAGATTACCCCATTATGGCACAAACTGGACCATGATCTCCATTTGTCATACTCCATGAAGGCATATGTATTCGCACATATATGAGCACTCCTACACACATCAACCTGACACAAGAAGTACTGAAGCTTAAAAGGGGGTGTAATCTGTATTAGTTATATTGAAACATATCATTTCCATTGAAACACGGCACTGTCATAGAATGTCTGTATTCTCTCTTGCTGTCTAAAAGGTACAAGGGGAATATTATCTAAACCTAGACAAGATCCTGACTGCTTTTATGTGGGAATTGAACCTTGGGGTGAGCACAGGAAGGGGAGAAGTGAAATAGGGAAGAACGGCCAATTCACCCCAAACCTGAGTCTTCCTGATTGACAGAAGGCAACTACATCTTTAAAAATAATCTGAGCCAGTGGCCCCATTACTATTCTTTGACATGCTCTTTTTTGACATCCTGTCTATGCACCAACATTTTCAGCTCTTCCAAAAGCCAGAAGCCAGAATCTTCACACGCTTTTAGGGTCACAGTCTGCTTTCTTTTTTTAACTGCTTGTCTTAAAATACTTACTTTGCTTTTGCTTCAGTCTGTCACTTTATGTATCAATTACATATGGCCTCTCAACAACAGAACATGCCATCTGGTTCACAAACTGAAGCCCACACCCTTATGCCAGAATTTATTATTTCCCCAAACATTTATTTGCTGTTGTATAGACACAGGCTACGTCTCAGAATGAGATGAAGGTGATATACTGGATGTATATCACATAGGTCTACTCTACTTGAGGTTTGTTACTAAATAACCTGACCCTCAAGCCAGGTGAAAGACTTGCCATCTTTTCAAAAGGCTCTGCGATCATCCAGCTGAGACCCATACCTCCCCCACTCTCCTTATCAGAAATGCTACCCAAACCTTCCCATATTCTTTTCTTTCCCCCATCTTCAGGTGCATAGCATGATTACATCTCTAGCTCAAATGGATACATTATTATTTGGACATTCTAAAAGTAAACCTGTACTAAAAACTTAAATCTAGTGTTTATTTTGATAGCCCTCAGACTAGTGAGCCAAAGCCAACTCTACTTTCCTGGAGGACTCAGGGTTGTATTCCACTTGCGCTATTCCTCTTCACTTCCTGCCTCTCACACACATCCCCCTCTTTCTCTTTCAACTTCTATTCCTTCATGCCTAATTTCTAGACCACGAGTGTTCTGCAAGGCTAAATCCTCGGCCTTTGCTCAGCTCACTACTGCATGGCTCTACCACCACGCTGAGGACTCTCAAGTCTATTTCTCCAGACCCAATCTTTCAGCCACTGGGAAAGTCTAAATTTTAACCCCTTCTAGGACACTTGCCCTTTCAGTTCCGAGAGACCCCCATGCTCTCTGTCCTCCATATGTTTCAACAAACTCTTTTCTCCTGGCTAGAGCACTCCCCTTCCCTGCCTCAACTCCTGTCCCCTAACAGGGCATTCAAAAACCCACCCAAATTCTATCTTGCTATCCCTTCTATGCTCCGTAACAGCCCCTGTTCTTCCACTGTCATTGCACTTATCACACCATCTCGTAACTGTGTCCTTAATTATCTGCCTCCCTACACTAACCTGAGAGCTCCATCAGGGTTGAGGCTGTGCTTTCTCAATCACTGTAACCCTAATACCTATCCTGGTGCCTGCCACCTAATAGATGTTCAAGAAATGTTTGTTGAACGAATGATTGTTAAATGACCCACAATCACATCAGACTCAAATCTAAAGTCAAAGCATCTCCCAAAAACTGCCTCCTCTTCCTAATTTCATTTTTGTCCTCCTCAATACCACCATCCTTCAAGACATCTCCACCTCAGAAGTCCTTTTTAATTCATTCTCTTCACAGTGTATAATCATCACAGTCATTCACCAAGTTTTGTCAATTCTTTCTGCATGGACTCTCTCCAGTTTGGCCCTTCTTCTCCAATAAATTCACTCATGATTCTCTGTTTTTGAGCTCAATGATATCCTTTCCCTGACCCCTCCACTGTGCTTCACAGCATCCTGTGCAAACCTCTGCCATGGCACTTACCATACTGAATTGGAATTTCCCACTTGTCTATCTCCCCTACTAAGCTCAAAGTCCCTTTAGGACTGGGACTGTGCCTTATTTCCTGTGTCCCAGCTCCTACCACAGTGATCAAAGTGTTTAGTAAACAAAGTGAATGTTCATTCACTGTTTGTTAAATGAATGAATGAATCCTTAGCCTAAATCCCTGATACTACGGTTTAGGTTATTGTCAGTTCTAGCTTCATGTGAGACAAAGAATAAGGCATTACCTCATTATATCAACCTTTCATGAACATGAAGGCCATTATCACATTTTTCCCTTTAAACCTCACTTCTTTGGGTTCAGTAATTCTTGTTTCCTTAATCTTTCCTCACCTATATTGTATTTCTGTAATATGTTTCTTTGCCCAACAATAACAGACGGGATTTCTATCCACCCAAGAACAATCTCTGCGTCATCATTTTGTAAATTGTTTTCAAACAAATGATTGTTAGCTCCTTTCAAATATTGAAGCGAAAACTTGAGCCAAAAGAAATAACAGAAAAACAGAAAGATAAGGGTTGAGATAATAGGAGTATCTACTTGCTAAACTTGCTCTCAAACCAAAAAAACAATGGAAAACATCTTCCAAAACAGGGTCCTGATAATAATAAATGAGTTCAAAGACAGAGAAATCAACATAAGTCTTGCAGAGAAAAGAATAGGGGTTCAAATGAGTCTTAGTGCACAGTTTGGGTAGAGATGAAATAAAATGTATTTTATCCTCATACACACATGAAACATGTACAGATTTATACATATTGTATGTGATGGGGAGCAAGTCTGGAACAGTTAAGAGACCACAGAGAAGGCAGATCTACAAGCAAGAATGATTTTACGAGCATGAGTTGAAGGCTGGTTTAGCTGAGAAACCTGTCAGATACTGTCCCCAACCCCACACACACATGTTCACCACCATCACCACCAGACCTTAGAGAGCACAAATCTGGTCTCAAATGTTTTGTTCTTATTATATTTAGCTACTGTGATTTAGTACCTGACTGAGAGTGAGAAACAACATTTTTCTTTTCCCTCACCTATAGTAACCCACCCTGGCCTCCACTGAAGATTTTTCTTATCATGCATATGTTTGATCTGGCTCATTTATTAGACTGATCCTTAGCCGCAGGATGGGTTCTGCTGAGGCTCTAACACTCCCTAGGGTGACAACAGTAAGCTTACCTTACACTCATGGCCCCCTCCTACCCAAATTATCAGAAGATTTACACACTCTCACATCTTCACATACAATGATACACATTTTATAGATATACTTTCATACACATACACAGAGTCATTCTCAGCCACATATTTATGCAGGAATATACACACTCATATACAGTGATGCATACATGTGTACTCAAATATACTCTCAACCTAGTCTCTCATAAATATATTTCACTTTCTTTCCCTTATATTTATACTTATACTGGTTGAGAAATGCCTATGAGAATATGACTATATGCCCATTAGTACATTAGTTGAGAGGGTATCTGTCTTGGCAGACAGTAGTGGGTGTCAAGTGGGTGAGTAGATAAATGACTGGGAGAAGGTGGTGACTGAGTGAGAATGGGTGGGTGGATGACAGAGTGACTGAGTAGGAAGAAGGACAAGTAATCAACTGTGATAAGATTCCAGAATAGTATATTTTCCAACCTTTTAACTCTCATTGTGGCGTTCCTTTGAACATCCTCCAAGTCTCATATCTCCCTTCTCTTTGTCTGGCAATCATTAGCTTTCTCTGTCCCAGTCTCGCTTCGAGAGAGAGAGAGAGAGAGAGAGAAAGAGAGAGAGAGTGTGTGTGTGTGTGTGTGTGTGTGTGTGTTACTTTCTCATGATAAAAGGCTTACTCCAGTGCTGGGTAATATTTTATAACAAGATCCCTGATATGTAAATGTAACTGCATTTAAGAATTATTTGTAGTAATGAATTTGTGGAAATGTAATAAGAAAAAGAAAATGTGCTTGTTTATTCCTTTCAGGAAATTCCTCTATTCCCCCTGGTTTTCATCAGCTATATTTTTGGCAGGCTGTGGGCATGGAAATGTGAAGACATCACTCTCAAAGAGAATTATAATAATCACATCTGATTTATACAGATGTCACCATAGGGTTAGGCAGTTGGAAAATCCAGTGATCAAAATGAATAGGCACTTAAAATTAAGGACATGCCATACTTTTGCTAGCACTCTGGTTTTGAACATTGTCAGTAGTTCACAGGAGATCTTTTTTCAGCCTTTCAGGGTATATATAATGGCAAGACAGATTTATATCTTCTAAGATGAGATCCAAAGCAAGCTATAGGCACCGGTATATTTCCTGCAAATCCATTACAAAAACTGAATTCGTTTGGATTTCTTGAGCAAATACTATGTGTACTAGAAACTAAGGAGAATGCTAAAGAAATAAAAGACATTTCTGACCTGAAGGAGATTATGACGTAGTTGTGATGTTTTGGAGTGGTCTTATGGGGTTTGAATTATGCATTAAAGAATACGTAGGATTTGTAAACAGGCCAAGAGAAGAACACTAGTGACAGTTAAGAATCAGAAAAGAGAATGGTATATTTTGCAGACAGTTAGGAGGCTCACCGGGGTAGATGAAGGTAGCATGTTTTAGAGGAGTAGAGGGGAAAATACATGGGCAGCACAAGAAAAAAGTTGTATGGGACTTACAATATTGAGTTGAAGTCTATTAGCAATAGACAGTCACCGAAATTTGACCTCTTTTATGAAGCCAAAATTTATTAAAACGATAACAATCTTTTATAAGGATGGAAACTCATGTGATAATGAAAATTCTAAAATCTGAAGCCATTTTATAGAAATGCCCCATATATCATGAACTAAGATATATATTAGGACTAGTGAGTGAAAAGTGAGAGGTGATGGAGAAAATAATTACTCTGATAGAACTTACTGCTCTAATAACTGTCGTGAATAAAAATATTCTTTAAAATTGAATAATTAATTGAACTACTGGTAGCCTGCTGAAAGACATGTGTCCTGCATATCAACCCTATTGGTAGACTGGACAACAAAATAAGATCATGAAACTAAACTAAGTACCCCAAGTCCTCTAATCCACTTTGAGTACATGTTAAAAAGACAGGCTAGTTTCTGGTTATTCTGACTTTTCATCTATAACATAATGGTTTGTTTATTCTTTATTGAACAAATAAATATTAGAAGCCACTAATCCTAATCAGGGAGGTTCATATATAAAAAGTAGTTACAAATGTCAACAGTGAAGTTCCAGAACCAAAAAGTAAAAATAAACACTGTATCAGATACTGGCTAGAAAGCCAACCTCCTAGAAACAGGGGAAGAATGATAGTATGGGGAAGAATGATAGTATAGTATATATCTCCTACAGGACTCCTGTGCTTCTCTCAGGGCCAGGGCCAGGGGGATATATGCAGGCAGACTCTCCCATAGCTCCTGCCAGCCAACTTTGTCCCTTTCTCCTTGGGGAAGAATCAAACAGACTAAGGGGGTAATCCTAAATGATTTTCCAATTTAAAATTAACCCAAAGAAGTGAGTATATGTGACACTAAAAGTCAGACTTCCTCTCTGCTTAACATGGAGAATTAATATTCTTTTATACTTGGCACCAAACTAAAGTGACCCCTCCACCCCCGCAACACACACACACAAGCAGTACCTCTCTCACCCTCCCCAAAGTCCAAGATGTTTCAGACAACATAATGAACCACACGGTTGGGAATGATTCATATTTTTCCACTCTCCATCCAAAAATGAGCAAAAATAGTTTCCACTTAATTTATAATCAGAATTTTCTGCACATTTCCTAAAATATTAAAGGGGAACTATTCAAAATCTGGCTTTCTTTCTCCAAAAATTACTGATTAGTCACAGACTAAAATATATTTTGGTAAAATATGTCCATGTTCCATCCATCCCTGGAGATGAGGGCTATAGCTTCATGATGCCAAATATCTAATCAATCATCATGTCTTCGGATGTTTTCAAATAGCTAGTCTTCTGTAATACAAGCTTACACTAGCCAGTCTTTTTGTTATCTCGACAGTGCATATGGACACAGATTTTTCTGTTTGGATTATTTCTCAAGGCCAATGACTTATTATAGTTCCAACACCTGCAAATATTTGGCAGAGATTGTTCTGTCCTCTTCACATCCCCCACTCTTCCTATAACCCCGCTCCTATCTTTTGCCATTATACAGCTGTAAGTTTATACAATCTGTCCCTTCCTTGATGTCATTAATCATTTATCTATGACCATGAAATGTACAGTTGCGGGAGCATAAAGTTAAGTTTCAAATCACATTTCATGGGGAAAACTTAGATCCAAAACAAAGTGGCAGCCGGCTACAGTACAAAGGATAGTTAACTCAATCTAGAGGCTGAGTTCCAGTTCTAGCTTTCCCATTACTAATCATTTCTTTGATTTTGACCAAGTCACTTAATCTATCAAGGTTTGTTTATACAACTTTAAAGTACAGCACTTCGACTAGACCAAGTCAAAGGCCTAACATCTTATGAGTCTAAGAACTGAAGTCAACAAGATTATTCCCCTCTGCAGCCTTGATATGAATGAGAGTATCAACTTGAGTGAAATAAAAAAATTGAATTTTGTACACATTTATACATATCAGGTATGAATAATAACCAGAAGAGGCACAAACCACAGTCATTGTGACTACTCTCAATATTATTTCCAACAAATTACAGGACAAATATATCCTATTCTGAGTACTGCTACTCTCATCAACATTATACTTTTTACAGAAGTGACAATGAATCATCCACAGCATGGCAGGAGGAAAATCTCCATTCCCTTCTTGCTCTCCTTTTATCCTATCTGGGTCTTTCTTCTAGCTTGGCTTATGTACTCAGGTTCTATTTGGAGTGGTAATTTTACTATCCCTTTAAACATTTTATTTTTCTAGAATATCTGCTAAGTAGCTCCCTTCTTAAGAGAAATTATACAACATAGCAGACAAGCAATGGGAATAAAACAATTCGCTGGATCATCAGTGTAAGGTAGGAGGACTTTTTAAAATGGGCACTTAGACTTGTACATAAATATTATATGACACAACAACTTTAGAAAACTCTGTCCACTGAGTACACATAAATGACTAGGAACTTGAAAGGCAGGAACTATAAACAAGTGCTTCAGTTTGTAGCCCATAATAGTGAGCACTGTCACAAAATTTGATAGTGGATTAAATATTTATTGCCTTCAGTTTAAATTGTTAGTTCAGACATTTAATTATCCCTCCCAATTTCATGGTATACTGAAGTTTCTTCAGCTCTTTGTTTTGTTTTGTTTTGTTTTTAAAGGCAGGCTTAGAATTAGCCTTGTGTTAAAGGCTTAATGGCAATTTGTAATGGCCAATGCCAAACTTTTGTTTCTTTAGTGTATTGAGTACACAAACACAAACATACACTAATGTCCTCCACAAAAATCTCTCACCTACTTAGATACACTCAGCCACCTCCACCCACACCTACACAGAGACACACCCTGCCTTCCCATTGCCATATACCTACTTATGCAAATTGACACATATGTTAATTGTAGTACACGTATACAAGTGCTCACATACTTAAAAGAAGAGGTGGAAAGATCATAGCAAAGATATATAATAAGCAATATGTCACTGACAGAAGAGAGAGGGTGCTGTTTCCCTGGATGAACTACTGGTGTTGCAGGTCATGAGCTGACTCCCCAAAAGTTAGCCAGAAGTGTGTGAATGCAAGCATGTTTATGCAGCAGATGAGATAGGCTCCTGGAAGAGCTTGCAGGAGAGCAGGTTATTCCTCATGAGAACAACTTAAAGTTAACTCACTTGTCATATAGGAAAAGTCACTCATTTTATTAGAGAACTTGCTAACTGCATTTATGCGACAAAGTTGTGTAGGGGATGTTCCCCAGATCCCTTACCTTGAGTTTCTCAAATCGATCATTCAGGGATGCGACCTGATGGTCTCGGTGACGACCCACCAGTTTGCATAAGGCACAGATCAATTGGTCATCAGATACACAGTACATGTTCACTTTCTCATTCTCATGGTCCAGGCAGGTGATCCCTCGAAGATGTGTGTCTGGCACTGGTTCCACCAGGCGGTGGCTGGTGAAAGGTTTCTTGTTGGGGTGTGTGGCCCGCAGGCAACGGTCACAGTAGGAGACCTCACAGGTGATGCATGTTTTTACTGCATCCCTTGGCGGGTCCTGCTCACAGAATTGGCAAGCAATTCGCTCACTAGACATGGCAGTGCTGGGCCTGTAAGTCCTTTCCCGGCGGCTCTCACTAGGGGAATTGGGCCCACTGACTGAAGCCTTCTGGAAGCGATCAATAATGTTCTGCAGAGTCACATTCCTCTTGAGGCCATCCAGGCCCCGGTGGTTCAGCGAGATAACATACCTGCAGGTAGGACACTGGAAAGCAGTAATGGGTTCAATGGATTCACCAGAGCTGCAGCTTGAGACCAAAATGCGATGGGCACAGCTGAAGCAGAGGCTGTGAGCACAAGGGAGCAGAAGGGGGTCTTCAAACAACTCTAGGCAGATTGGACAGGTCAATTCAGACTCCAGTGTTTCCATCTTTAGTGAAAATAATCCTCCTGAGACATTAAGAACCACGGAGGCTGGGCTTTCACCTGCAAGGAATACAAAGCAAGAGTCATTAAGCATTTCCAAAGGAAAATGGATATAACATAATTATACACTAACCAATGGGTGCGTTTACATGCTGGATTCCCTAGGGATGCTTAAGCAATAGAAAAGCAATTTGGGAACTAATCAGGAAGACTTTCTCCCCCTTCAAACCTTGGTTTAGACAAATGCCTATGTTTGTTTTCACGCACAAATAGATAAAACCAAATAGCCACCTCTGAATCCTGATTGACTGATTAACATTACCATTCCAGCTCACAATATTTGCATGGATCATTCTCTCACATATTCTCCACTGACATCTCTTTTCCTAGACTAAGATGAGGCTGAGACCCTGCAAAATTCCCAATCTCTATTCTCCAATATTGTTCTCTATTTCACTTCAAAGTAAACTGTAGGGCTGCTTCTATGTGACATGCAGTGTGAGGAAAACAATGCCATATTTTAAAGTAACTCTCTACTTCCTGAAATGATTCCATTCTGAAAGCCTGCATAAAAAAGAGAGTGCTTTAGAAAAATGTAGCTCTTGGTGGAGGATAATAAGTTTTTCCTCAGAGTGTGAACTTGAATTACTCATTATCACACACGGAAATTTCCGTTCCATTCTATTCCTAGTAAACTGAGTTACTTGAGACAAAAGATGATAGTTTTCACTTTCATCTTCTTCCCTCACCTTCAGAAACCCCTTCATTTCATCAAGCTGAATGGGGAATGATTTCAAACTTTTCAACTTACTCAGCAATAGTTGCTGATCAATAATAAAGTCATATTGCCCTGTGGCTTCAGTTTGGTTTTATTACTAAACACCTGCTGAACTAGCACAAGCCTGCTATGAAGCTCACCTCCCATGTGTCTTTTCATGCTTTCTAAAACATAACAGGATGCAAATCAATATCTAGACAGAAATTAGCAAAGTGCCAGAAATTTTAAGATCTGGTAACCTTCAATTTAGTGAGCATCAGTGAGTAAAAGAGGTCACCCGGCCGGGCACAGTGGCTCACGCCTGTAATCCCAGCACTTTGGGAGGCTAAGGTGGGTGGATCACGAGGTCAGGAGGTCCAGACCTTCCTGGCCAATATGGTAAAACCCCATCTCTACTAAAAATACAAAAATTAACTGGGCGTGGTGGCGCTTGCCTGTGGTCCCAGCTACTACTCGGGAGGCTGAAGCAGAAGAATCGCTTGAATCCGGGAGGCGGAGGTTGTAGTAAGCCGAGATCATGCCACTACACTCTAGCCTGGGTGACAGAGCGAGACTGCAAAAAAAACAAAACAAAACAAAACAAAACAAAAACACCCAACTGACAAGAAACCAACCTCTTGGTAAATCTATCTATTTTTCCACAGGCATTTCTCTGCTGAACATACAGGTACCTAATTCTTAATTGCCTTGAGTCTTCCATTAATTAAAATACACACACATAAATATTCTAAGTTGGCTTTAACTAGGGAAAAATATAAAACATATCTTACTGACTGAAAATGTTAATCCTATGTATAGGAAAGAAAAAGGGCATCTTTCTTGCTTTTTTTTTTTTTTTTTTTTTAGACAAGGTGTCCCTCTGTCATTCAGGGTGGAGTGCAGTGGTACCATCTTGGCTAACTGCAACGTACTGCAACGTCCACCTCCTGGGCTCAAGCGATCCTCCTGCTTCAGCCTCCCGGGCTCTGCCTCCTGGAACTCCAGGTGTACGCCACCAAGCCCAGCTAATTTTTATTTATATTTTTTGTAGAGACGTGGTTTTGCCATGTTGCCCAGGCTGATTTTGAACTCCTGGGCTCAAGCGATCTGCCCACCACAGCCTCCCAAAGTGCTGGGATTACAGGAGTGGGCCACATCGCCGAGCCCAAGAAAAGCATTGTTTGCTTTTGAGTAGCTTTTGTTCATCATCTTGTCATCATTGAAGACTCTCATCAGAGCTTGAAAATTTTGCTCTGCCTTGATATTTGTTCAGATATTGTCACAGGATACATAAATACTGAGTACAATTATACTTTATGCCTAAGTACAATAGATGTACACCTAAAAGCTGTTTCTAAATCAAACCTTTTAAATGCACTGAACTAACTACCTATTTAATGAAAATCTATATGAAATGAGGTTATAAAAGTGAAGAATCTTTTTGTAAATCAGTCACTCTCTCGGTTTAGTAGGTTCAGATGTTTGTACAGCTACTTTTTTTAAGTGAGACATGGTATTTTTCTTTTAGAATTTACAGGTGCTTGAAAGTTGTTGGCCAGTATTTTGTAGCTTATAACATCTATCAACGTTCACCTATACAGATGAAAAAGTAAACAATTAAAATGTACATACGTCATTGAATCTTGGAATTGGAAGAGACTTTTGAGAGATGAAGATTCCAACTTCCACTGACAGCAGGAATATTGCCTTAGAGAGCTCCATTTGATATATTACTCAGATTCTCAAACTCAACATGTCTATAAATGAACTTGTTCTCCTCCTCACCTCCACAAAACAAAACAAACAAAAAACACCTGCTCCTCTTCTGATTTTCCCTGTCTGGTGAATATCACCATCCAAGCCTAGAAATCTAAGAGATCTCTCATCTACATGTTTTTATCACCTCAACCACTGGTGGCTTCCAGAACATTCTGTTTTATTTCACTTACATAGCTGTATCTCCAGCTAACTCTTCCTTCTCCTTGAGGGTATCAACTATTTTATATTTTCATTCACAGCACAAGTTTGTGCTTCACACAAACTGTATTCAATAATTGTTAATGAAGTATCACTTAAACTAGGAGTAAGAAGGGGTCTAGCATTCATTGAGCATCTCCTGTATTCTGAGTACTATGTTAAGCACTTTACACATTATTTCACTAATTCTTTCAGGAAACTTGTGAGGAAGTTACTATTACTGTATCCACCTTACAGTTAGGAAACTGGGGCTTAGCGTCATTAAATGAATCAACCAAAAACATACATACCCAGAGCACAGGTCAGTATAATGCCAATGCCTGTGCTCTTTTCCCTACACCTTTATTTCAATCATCTCACCTCCTTCACTGAGGTTTATCTGGACCACTTACAAGACGATTTTTTTTTTTTGAATTCTGGAAATCTTTACTTTGGTATATTTAACATAGTTTATAGAGTTTTTTTTTTTAAAAAAAACAGCATGTTTCTACTTCTATTTTTATCTCTCTCTGTCTCTCTTACTTTCTCTGAATCTGCCTATTTCATTCTGAGTCCCTTCCAGAATCATATCTCTGTCTTCTAGGCCCATCTCCACCTCACACTGCACTTCTATTACTATCTCTTCTAGAACTGTATGCCTGCATTCCTCAATGTCTGTGTTGGAAGCTACCTGGGTTGGTCAGATGTACTGCTGAAAGCCATGTCTATGTATGTTGAAAACTACATAAAAACAATTAGAGTACCACAGCTTTCCTAAAGCTTAAGAGGGTGCCATATAAATTGTCCTGTACAGAGGAAAAGCTCTTAAATTTTGCTTGGAAATCTAAAATTTGTTTCCAAGTCAGTGTGATACTTGAACCTCATTATGAAATTAAGCTTGGGAAAGCATGCTATGGGTTAGGATTGCTTTGGGTAAGGTCAAAATAGGATTTATTAACCGGGGACTTCTGAACTTCCTAGAACTGTTTGCACAATGTGGTTTGTATGTCATATATGCATTTTTCCTGGGGAAAGGGTTGCTCATAGCTTTCAAAAGATTCTCAAGAGTCTTTGAAAGAAAAAAAGCCAATCATTAGTACTCTAAAATAACCTACCTTATTTCAGCTCTGTAAAGAATATTAAGGCCGGGCGTGGTGGCTCACGCTTGTAATCCCAGCACTTTGGGAGGCCGAGGCGGGCGGATCACAAGGTCAGGAGATCGAGATCACGGTGAAACCCCGTCTCTACTAAAAAATACAAAAAATTAGCCGGGCGTGGTGCCGGGCGCCTGTAGTCCCAGCTACTCGGGAGGCTGAGGCAGGAGAATGGCGTGAACCCAGGAGGCAGAGGTTGCAGTGAGCCGAGATCGCGCCACTGCACTCCAGCCTGGGCGACAGAGCGAGACTCCGTCTCAAAAAAAAAAAAAAAAAAAAGAATATTATAAGATAGTTACTGCCTCTTGCTTATTTTAGCTTTTCTATACTGTTTCGAATCTGTTTGATTTTTAACTATCATATATTAACTGTTTTAGCCAATTTTCGGGAACTGAATACTTTTATCAACTTCTTCAGACATGTTCAATCATCTCTCATTTATGAGGCTTTCTTGTTCTGGGTACTCCTAATATTTTAGAATCCTTTCAATTATCCCCCATTTTCCTTACCTTTCTGGTTATCCAAGCACCTGAACAATACCCTTTATGTGCACTGTCTCATTTACTTCTCACAACAACTCTCTAAAAGGTAGGTATTATCATTATTATTTTTTTTTTTTAAAAGTAGGCTGGGTGTGGTGGCTCACGCCTATAATCCCAGAACTTTGAGAGGCCGAGATAGGCAGATCACAAGGTCAGGAGATCGAGATCATCCTGGCCAACATGGTGAAACCCCGTCTCTACTAAAATACAAAAAATTAGCAGGGGTAGTGGCGCATGCCTGTAGTCCCAGCTACTCGGGAGGCTAAGGCAGGGGAATCGCTTGAACCCAGGAGGCGGAGGTTGCTTGAGCCGAGATCGTGTCATTGCACTCCAGCCTGGCGACAGAGCAAGGCTCAGTCTCAAAAAAAAAAAAAAAAGTAACTTGTCCAAGGTCACATTTGCTTCTAAGTGGCAAAACTAAGAGTCAAACTTAGGATAAAACTTTAGAAATGAACCTATATATATCTATGGTCAACTGATTTTCAGCAAGGGTTCCAAGACCATTCAATGGAGAAAGAATACTCTTCAACAAATGGTGCTTGGACAACTGGATATCCACATGCAAGAGGATGAAGTCGGAGTTCTACCTCATATCATTTATTAAAATTAACTCACAACAGATCAATGATCTAAATGTAAGAGCTGAAACTATAAAACTCTTGGAAGGAGAGATAGGCATAAATCTTTGTGAACATAGGTTAGGCAAGCAACAGTTTCTCAGATGACACCAAAAGCATAAGCAACCAAAGAAAATATACATAAATGGCACTTTATCAAAATTTAAAATTTGAGTGCTGCAAAAAGCACCATCAATGAAGTAAAAAGACAACCCACAGACTAGGCGAAAATATTTGCAAATCATATTAATATATCTGATATAGGTCTAGTCTCTAGAAATGTACTCTTACAACTCAACAATAAAAAAGATAAGTAACTCAATTTAATGGTGGGCAAAGGATTTCAATACATTTTTTCCAAAGAAGATATACAAATGGCCAATAATCACATGAAAAGGTGCTCAACATAATTAGCCAGTAGGAAAATGCACATCAAAACCACATTGAGATACTACTTCACACTAAGAAGGCTATAATATAATAAAACAAAACAAACAAAAACTGGAAAACAGCACATCAGCCAGGATTTGGAGAAGTTAGAACCCTCATACATGGCAGGTAGAAATAAAAAATGGTGCAGCTGCTTTTGGGAAATAGTTCGACAGTTCCTCAAAAGGCTAAATGTAGAGTTACCATACAATTCCTCTCCTAGGTATATACCCAAAAGAATGGAAAATGTGTTCACTCAAAAACTTGTACACAAATGTTCATAGCAGCAGTCTTCATAGTAGCCAAAAGGGAAAAGCCCAAATGTCCATCAACTGATGAAAGGATAGACACAGTGGAATATTACTTGGCTATAAAAAGGAATAGAGTTCTGATACATACTTCAACATGGATGATATTTGAAAACAGTAAGTAAAAGAAGCCAGTCATAAAAGGCTCCTTTTGCGTATGATTCCTTTTTTATGAAATATCCAGAATAGGCAAACCCATAGGAACAGAAAGTAGATTAATGGTTGCCAGGGGCAGGGCAGGGGAGAATGGGGGATGAGGAGTGATTGCTAACAAATATGGAGTTACTTTTTGGGATGATGAAAAGGTTATAAAATTAGATAGTGATGATGGTTGCACAACTTTGTGAAGATACCAAAAACCACTGAACTGTATACTTTAAAATAGTGAATATTATGGCATGTGAATTACATCTCAATTTTTTAAGAAGAGATTCAATCCCAGTCCTGTCTGACTCCAGGGTGTAAACAGTAAATCACTATACTATACTAACAACTGTGTGATTATGTAGCATTTATAAACTCTATTGGATTGCTTGTTCCTTTCAATTGTTTTTCTAGGTCAATGATTCCCTGTCTAGGTTTTGCAATACCCTGGGATATCTCTAGTGATCAATGAGTGTCACAAAATTCTCAGCTCCCAATTCTTATTCACTTTAAAAAGTATGTAAGTGACTCCTGAAAAATATTTGACTCCTATTATCATGAAATACTTTTAGCAGGAGGAAGTGGCATGACAAAAATTAAACAATGGCAAACTGTCGCAATTTCAGAAAGTTTGTGAATCACTAATCTATACAGAGTTAGAGAGTATGCTAAGGATGAAGACAGGATGTGAATCTGATAGGGTGCAACTCAATGACAGGTAATCTTGAAAGTTTTTACAATTTGTCATAAAAACGCATTGATGAAATACCTGAGAGGGCAGAACCAATTGCCATATTAAGAAACAAATGTCCACATCCACACACTCTGATTAGTTCCCTTCCAAACCATTTAGTTCCTGCCATATATAGTCAGATATGTATGTTTGTTTCTGTATGGCTTTTCTTTACCTTGCACCTTACTACAGGGTGAGACCTCTGAAAAAAGAAGTCGATGAGCATAAACTAGAAGAAGGTACCATCAGGCTGTGTAACTGGGTAGAAATACAAAAGGAGTTTTGATGAAGGTGACTAAGATAAAAAATAATGGGTCTGGCGTGGTGACTCACACCTGTAGTCCCAGCACTTTGGGAGGCAGAGGCAAGCAGATTGCTTGAGCCTAGGAATTCGAGACCATCCTGGGCAACATGGCAAGACCCCATATCTACAAAATATACAAAAATTAGCGGGGCGTGGTGGCATGCACCTGTGGTCCCAGCTACTTGAGAGGCTGAGGTGGGAAAATCGCTTGAGCCCAGTAGGTCGAAGCTGCAGTAAGCCGTAATTGTGCCACTGTATTCCATCCTGGGTGACAGCATGAGACTTTGTCTCAAAATAAATAAAAATAAAAAATAAATTTAAAAAATTAAAATTTTTTAAAAAGATAAAAAATAATACATCCTACACTTATGAAATAAAAGACTGATTTCAGCATTTCCTCCAAATCTAGCCTTTAGCTAACTCTGATCAAGAGAGAAGTTGTGATCTGTACTTTGCATAATTCTATTATTTCAAAGGTTACTTGAGCATAATTAAATGCCCACTTAATTAACAATTATTATTCCAGCTAGTTTTTTTTCTTCCGGGTCTGCAAAGGATGGATCTGAGCTCTCACTACCTTCCTGAGGAGTTATAGTATTCCCTTCACAGAAAATCCATGAGTGTGAAACCAAACCTGATCTCTGGGCTGTAGATTGAGAAATGAGCTGAGCTGTAAGTTTAAAAAAAAATAATATAAAATAAACATTCTTCAAGATATTAAAATTAATGTCCCATGAGTTCTTCCTTAAAGTATTAGAAACTGTCTCCCTGCCTTGGGGTAAGGAGCAAATGAGTCCTGGCCTAGTCTGATGTTTCCTCAACTGTAAAATGTTCAAGCTAAACTAGAATCACCAGATGATCTCTTTAAGATGCTTTCCAGCTCTGACATCCTATTATTATAGAGCTCTTTCTATCTGTTACCACATAAAAAGACACCTTGGATTATCGTAAACTAGCTCCTAAAAACACAACTTTTATTTATTAGTGTGACTAGGAAGGCTAACAAGTGATAGACATCATAGCCACCAGAGCAGGACATAAACAAAATGCATTACTAAGGTGCTCAAAGTACAGTGGTTTTTGTCTGTTGTATCTCAAAAAAGATATAATGGATGTTCCAGAGGACAACTAAAGGGGAGGAGAGTCCCACGGGAATATAAACTAATGAGAATATATTTGGGGACTGTAAAAGAAACCAAAATCCAAATTCCAGAACACCATGATTAGAAAAGAACCCCTTGAAGCTCAAAGCAGATCATTTTGGAACACAAAAGGCAGCCAATGCATTGAATTCACAAGCTATAGGATAAGAACTGAAAATAGAAACCTAGACAGAAGAGGCTAGGTGGTCAGTAATAATAATCAATAAAAGCCACCTTACATTTGTATATCATTTTATACTTTTCAAATTATTTCAAAGCCATTATCTCATTTGACCCTCATAATACAGCCTGGTTGTAGTCCTGGATCTAAACCAAATTAGCTGAGCAATCCTAGGTACATTTAAACTCTTTGGGCCACAGCTTTTTCATCTATCAAATGAAAAATACCTGCCCTCCTCCCATTTGTGAGGATCAGATGAGGATAAAATAAAAGTATTAGTTTACTTTACAAATACAGGTATTCTCATCATACATTCATAGATTATAGAAACAAAGCAAGTTATTAAGAAAAGCCAAAAATGTTTGGAAATTCATCCCAAACACATGGTTGACATAATGGCAGACAATCACACTCCTCCACAAGACTTCTGGAAGATCATGGGACTGATCATGGTATTTGTTATGCTCATGTCTTCCCTTTTAGATTGGGATCCCCACCCCTCTCCAAGTGAAGGGCTGTCTCTCTTCTTTTCTCTTAAACTTTCATCCTGCACAGGGAGGACTCAGAACTGGAGGCTGATTACCGACTGGCAGACAGCACCAGATCCAGCTCCTGTCTAATAGGTTATTAAAGCCTACTTAATACTTTACAGTACATGGAATTAATGTATGTTCTTTTCAATAATTAGTTTTTAAATCCAAACATTGATTATTTTATACAATATAGTCATCATATAAACATTAAAATTAGTATCAAAATAGCAGAACTAGAAGTCCTAAATCTGCTACAAACCCAAAAGGTTAATCCAAGTAACCAACAAACGGATTTGCCAAGGTAACACATGATAATTGACAGGAATCCTAAATACAATTCATAACACCTTTATCTTAATGCAGATTACACTGGCAGTTGCAGGGTTGAGGAACAAATGGAGAACAAGCTTAATTTACCTATGACTACTGGTACAGCTTTCCATCTCCTCTAGGATTGCTTTTCCTAACCTCTGTTACCCAACAAAATATTTGTAAGTTTTTAAATGTTCAGTGGTTCACCTGGACAGCCAGTCATCTACACAATAAAATTGGCAATATATGTATGTAGGGCACGTTATTGAATGTTAGGCTGAGAGGACCCCAAGTTCAGGTCAGAAACAAGGGACAGAGAACAGAGGCCTATTTGAAATCAAGCTTCTACTTCCCTGGGAACCACATGGATCCTAGCAACACTGAACAAAGGGCTATAGACAAAGTGATCAAGGATCTGGACCGTAAACCATTTTTCTATCTCTGTGCTGTATATATTAAGACACTTCACTGTCATGAATTAGCATTGTCTGCCATGCCCATACATTATGCTCCTATCCAGGCAAGTTGCAAATACTGGGATTTCATGTTTCAGGACGATTTCAGATTGTATGATGGGTTCATTATCAGATTGTTTGGTCTCTGTAAGACGATGATCCAGAGACTGGGGATGCTGTTCATCAACCAGCGGAGTCTGACCTATGGGAAGGAAGCTGAGACAAAGCCCAAGGTCAGGCAGCCAGAGCTCTGCAGGGAGGCCAGAACCCAAGTAGGATAACGCTTACAAATGATACTTTGCCAACCCACTTAGGCTGAACCAGCATCCTAGAGTGTATTCAGGTGAATCCCACAAAGAAAAGGAAATAATGGGATGCTGGCACATTACTCAAAATCCCTCCACCACCCACACTTTAAGCATCTTATACTATCTAGTAGTCTTAGTAATTTATAGAATTTCTAAAAGAAAACTCAGCATCTGGGAGATTCATCATCAAAACGATTATATCTGCCTATGGTCATAAAGAAGGGGAAGACAGAAAGAGAGAAACAAATAAAAACAGCCACAGACTACTTAAGCCCACAGAAAACTCATAGCAGAGTTTTAATACATGAAAGTGGAGAAAGGAACATATTTAATATATTGATCCGTGGATGAGAAGGTAAATAAAAAGTAGATTAGATATCTGCACAAGAAGATAATTACAGCTGGAATTTCTTGTCTCAACACCACTCATCTGGTCTTCTCACTTGCTAGCATGACCCAACACACTGGTTGAGAAACACTTTTCTAGTCTGTTCTGTACACTGCTTAGTGATGAACACAATATTTTTTGAGAGACCTGAAGTACAGATGTTAGTGCAACACCTTCTTGGTATCAAAATTTCATTCATCAAAATGTAAACAATTTTGAATTATCCAAAACTGTTGTATATCCAGTATCAACATGTTACATCTCATATTTTGATGATGCAATGTTCTAAGTCAAGACACCCAGCGTAATGAGTAAGGAGTGCTTCATGAACACAGAGCTTCATTCTTGCTTTTCTGCCAAAGAAAGGACAAAAACTTAATGCTAAATGGAAATGGAGCACCCGCTGGCCTCTACTAGCAGCCGAGCCCCATGGCCCAACAGCAAGGATATTACCAAGATACATAAAGATTGAATGGCAGACACACACAAGACCAAGCAGGTACTTCCAAGAGCAGCCATTTGAGACATATTCTGTGCCCACAGCCCTGTCTTCACCCTTTTAAGGGCTCTATGTCCCTGTTTGAAAAGACAGAGCTTGAGTTCTATGGGATAGAATGAGAAGACAACATTCTCTCCTCTTTACCAAGCCAATGAGGTTTGCTGAATGATGAAGACAGACATACTCCTTGTGTAGTTCCCTTGTCAATTATTGTGGTGTCAGCAGATTTTATGGGAGGAGGGATGAAGGAATGGACAGGCTCACTACTCAGAGCAATATTTGGATGCAATTGTGAGACTCCACTGGCACTACTTTAGGATCTGCAAGTTGAATCAAGTTGCTCTGCTCTTAGGGAAGGGATTAACTAAATCAATTTTATCTAAATCAATTTGCACCGTTCAGATGATATGTTCATAAAGCAATCAAGTCACTCTGATTTACAGGAGTACTTCCCAGAGGTGGCCTTGCAAGGTACAACATGCCAGATGAGAATTCTAGTAGTCATGAAAACAAATAAGAGGGACACAACCACCCTTTCATGTCCCTAACCTCTACCCACGTCCTGCACAACCCCTCCCTGACCTAATCCTGGAGTTGCAAGTATGGAGTTTGGCCTGGAACAAGCAGGAGGCCAAAATACTGGGCTAAATCTGGGGCCTCAGTCCAATCAGCAGAGGTCCTCTGCACATTATAGGTGCTTAATATTGTTGACTCTGCTACTAGGTGCTAATCAGGCTTATATAGCCATGCCCCAAATTATTTATGCCACTTTTCATTAGAAACTAACAAACTGCCCCCATATAGGCTAAAAAATGGGTGAGGTTATGTCTTCAGATTAGTTTGACTCAGATTGTTAGGTTAGAGTGCATTAGAAATGATTCAAGCCTCAACTTAAATGATCATTATTACTCTGTATGCCTAGTTGTATGTATGTTTTCGTTCAGTTGAACATGCACTGGAGAAAAAACAGATTTAGGATCTAAGTACAATGATAAGATTTGGCTCTGGGGGTGGGAGGCTAAAGGTTTTCAGTAAGCTAAGATTCCTACTACACCCAGTCAATCCACTAACTCAGTAAAAGGTAAAGGAAGTGCTTTCTTTGAAAAGTATAATGTTGGCTGGGTGTGGTGGCTCACACCTGTAATCCCAACACTTGGACTTGGCAGGTGGATCCCTTAAGCTCAGGAGTTTGAGACCAGACTGGGAAACATGGTGAATCCTGTCTCTACAAAAAATTCAAAAATTAGCCAAGTGTGATGGTGTGTGCCTATAGTCCCAGCTACTAAGGAAGCTGAGATGGGAGGACTGCTTGAGCCAGAGAGGTCAAGACTGCAGCAAGCCATGATCACACCACTGCACTCCAGCCTGGGTGACAGAGCGAGACTTCGTCGCAAAGGAAAAAAAAAGTATAATGCTGAGGGTTTACAGAACCCTTTCATCTTCAAAGGACCAAGTCAAGACTAACAATACCCAGTACACAATATTATAGCTTTTACACAAGTGCACCAACCATGAAAGAAAAGTCATAGGAATGTCCTAAAGCCATAAGCCAATGTATCATCAGATTTGGGATGAACTCTGATCTTCTTTACTCCTGGACCTGTGTTTTAACCACTACGTTAGCTATTCTTGCATTGCCTTAAAGAAATACCTGAAATTGGGTAATTTATAAATAAAAGAGGTAGGCTGGCCATTGTGGCTCTCGCCTGTAATCCCAGCACTTGGCGAGGCCCTCAGATAGCTTGACTTCAGGAGTTCGAGACCAACCTGGGCAACATGGCAAAACCCCATCTCTACAAAAAATACAAAAATTAGCTGGGTGTGGTGGCATGCACCTGTGTTCCCAACTACTTGAGATGCTGAGGTAGAAGGATCGCTTAAGCCCGAGAGGTGGAGGCTGCAGTGAGCTGTGAACGTGACACTGCACTCCAGCCTGGGTAACAAAGCGAGACCCTGTCTCAAAAAAAAAAAAAAAAAAGAAAAAGAAAAGAAAAGAAAAAAAGAAAAGAAAAGAAAAGAGGTTTAATTGGGTCATGGTTTTGCAGGCTGTACAGGAAGTGTGATGCCAGCATCTGCTTCTAGGGAGGACTCAGGAAGCTTACAATCATGGAGGGAGGCGAATGGGCAGCAGGAGATTCTCACATGGTGTCAGCAGAAGCAAGGGAGAAAGAGAGTTGGGAGGAAGTGCCACACACTTTTAAACGACCAGACCTCAGGAGAGATTACTCACTATCACAAGGACTCACAGTCAACCAAGGTGATGGTGCTAAACCATTCATGAGATATCTGCCCCTATGATGCAGTCACCTCCCATCAGGCCCCACCTTCAACAATGGGGACTACATTTGTACATAAGATTTGGGCAGGGATAAATATCCAAACTATATCAAACACATAAATCAAGTTGTGAGGAGCAATCAGGAGAAATCTAATTCACATTACATATCCATGTTAAGTTCATTGATTGGGCAGGAATATATAAAAATGGCAAAGACAGTTTCTCCCTTAGTACAGTCATGAGAGGAGACAGACAGGGGGGTGTGAGGGTCGGGGGTGGGCAGGGGGAAGCTAACCATCTGGGGTAGAATGAAACCACTCCCCAAACAGAAGAAAAGTAGGGGAGGAGAACTCCCTATTCAGCAACTCCCTTCTATTGGAATATTGCCAGAGAACTGATTAGAGTACTGGGACGGTGCAGAATGGGGTTAAAGGCAGCCCTTCTGGCCCAACTTGAGAATCAGAGGGATCAACCCACACACGGTACTTCTCTATTTAGTTTCCAATATATTCCTTTATAAGGGCTCGTCCTCAGAGACACACAACCATCACCATCTATCCACCCCACACTCAGAAATCCTCAAAAAGGCAAAGTGGTTGAGAAGTAAGATGCTGTATGGCTGGGAGGCTGGGAGTGCACACGTTGATGGGGAAAGGCTGGGGTCCAAGGGGCTCTGCTGGGGGATTTGGGTAGGCAAGTAAGTGTTGTGACATAGGAAGGTGAGTGATCATGAAAACGGGTAGGAGACCGTGGAAGAGAGCAAGTAAAGAGTACAACGACTCCAGGATTTCAATTTCCTGCTCTGAGAAGAAACACCTCTGAAAAACAATGTGCAACACACGAAGTGCTAAGTAACCTAAACCTTATCATCACCAGTAATGTTTCTGTAAATCTACTCCGCCGTTATTTACTTAATTCTTACAAGGCAGGAATGGAAAATCCCCACTCTCCCTGGTTGCGTCGCAGTCTGTCCTGTGGACATATGTAAGTTTTCCCTCTCCCCCACAGAGCTGATTTCACAGCTAGGCCAGAAATAAGGAACCATCCAGACGGAGACTCGAGGATCGCTCCCCTGGCAGAAAAGGGATTAAGTTTCACCGGGCCTCCCCGCCGGCAGGGCGTCCGCAGCCACGCCGGCTGCTGCGACAGCACCGCCCGGTAGACGGCCGGCCAAGGGGCGACGCCTGGGCCGAGGAGGCTGCCGGCTGCGGGAGCGTGGGAAGGCGGCCGTGCCCTTTCCCAGACTCGCGCCCAGGCGCCGGGGGATTCGCTTGACTGCCCGCGCCCGGCCCGGCCCGGCCCGGCTGCGCAGAGGCCTCTGCCGCCCCCGCCCCGCACCCCGGAGTGCAAACTCCGTCCCAGGAGGGCAGTGGCAGGAACCCGGGCCCCAACAGCATGACTGAGAGCCGGAGCTGAGCTGGGGCCCCGGTCGCCGTCTCGAGCCTCGCGGGCCCCATCACCCTGCCTCGCCGAGCCGGAGAGCCCTCGGCCAACGCCGGGCCCCGGCGGCACCTGAAAAGCGGCCGGAGCCGGGGACTAGCCCTGCGAGGGCTACGACGCTCTACCTCCAGGGCCGCGGCGAGGGGGCGCGTTTTACCCATGGCGTTCCCAGGTGCCAGCCATCTCCTCCGCTCGCTCGAGGGCGCTGGGCTCTCGTCTGCCTCCGCAGCGGGTTGGCTCGGGCTCCGGCGCGAGCTCCCGGGCCCCGGTCGCCGCCGCCGCCGCCGCCACCACTCTAGGCCGCCGCCCGCCTTCGCCGCCGCTGCCGCTACCGTCGCCGACGCCGCGCAGCAGCCGGGATCCGCCAGCCTGCGCGCCCCGCAGGGGACAGCACGGCGGCCGCGATGCTACCGCAGCTGGGCCTCCCGAGCTAAACTTAAGAGTTTTCGCCCCTCAGTCCAGGGGCAGCACCATGACACCACGGCAGCACCACACTGTCATTTCCGCCGCCGCAGAGGAAAAAAAAAAGGCAATCCCTTCCAAAAGGGAGGCGGAGTGGGGGCAAACGGGGCTGGGGCTGACACCCCAAGGGAGCACTGGGAAGGGCCCAAGAAGAAGGGGCGCTTGGCCACCTTCCCAGGCTCACCTTCCGCCGCCCCCGCCACTCCCAGCTCCCCCAGCCCTTCCTCTGGAGGCACGTTTACATGTCTTCTCCCCTGGCAGGAGTGACCGGAGAAACCTGAGCAAGCAAAGGCAGCCGGTGGGTGGGGCTCGGGTTACTACTGTACCTACCAGCTGATTCCAGCAGCCTTTTCTCCAGCGCCCTGTCATCTTGAAGGAAGACACACCGAGAGGGACCCGGGCGGGTGTGCGTGTGTGTGTATGGTGTGTATGTGCGTGTGTGTGTGTGTGTGTGTGTGACAGAGCGACAGAGAGCAAAATGTGTGTGAAATGCAGAAGGAAGACTATGGCTAAACTCTTCTCCCACTCTCCACTCCCCCTGTCCCCCTGCCCCACAAACTCCCAGGTTAGAACAAGGAAGAGGCCTTTGCAACCGGTAATAAAAAGAGAGCGCCGGGTCCACCGCACAGATCCTCCCTATGTAGCTGCTCTATGCAAAGTTAACTACAGAGTAAAACAAAAATAGTGGAGGAGATAGAAAAGGGCAGACAATTGAAGGAAACCCAACCTCTCTTTCTTTTTACAAAGAGAGAATGGCTGTGTTTTATTGGCCTCGGGCAGAAGTTGTGGAGGTGGATGAAAGCCATCAAAAGAAAAAAAAAGTAGGATTTTTCTTGTACCTTCAAATTGTTGACCAGTAAAACAAGAGGGTCGTTACCACATGGACAATGAGGCAGATGCAAGCTATCCAGGTATTCCAGGTCCCTAATAAGCTAATTGGTCCATTTGGAATCCAGGACCCTCCCATTGGTCTGGAGTCAGTCTGTTTGCTGACCTGTCATTGGCTCAGAGAGCACCACCCCACTGAAAAGGTGGATGGGAGAGGGAAAGAGCAGGAAGCCCCATAAGAGACTCTGTTTCTAACCTGGGGCAAAAAGGGAGAAGGGGAAAGAAATGAGAAAATGGGAGGACTCACCCCAGCACACACACACACACGCCTCCCACCATTGTGCGTAGGAGCAAGTCCAGAAAAATTGAGGTATCTCTTGATATATCCCTTCAGAGAACCAACAGTAATCAGTCAACACTCCTGTTAAACAATGCGCTAGAGAGCACTGAGGTGGAAACCAAGGCAAAAATCACAACCAGGCTCTCCTGATGAAAGTCTGGCCCCTAAGAGAAGTAAAAGTAAGTCACACTTAAAGCACAGGCAACAAAAGCAAAAATAGGTAAATGGGACCATAAAACTTTCAAACATCTGCACAGGAAAGGACACAATCAACAGAGTTGAAAAGCAACCTACAAAATGATAGAAAATATTTTCAAACCATATATCGGATAATGTGCTAATATCCAGAATGTATAAAGAACTTCTATAGCTCAATTAAAAAAAAAAAAACTCTTAAAACTGGACAAAAGACTGGAATAGACATTTCTCCAACGAAGATATACAAGTGGCCAACAGGCATATGCAAAGATGATCCGCATCACTAATTGTTAGGGAAATGCAACTCAAACCCCAATGAAATATCACTTCACATCCATTAGGATGGTCACACACACACACACACACAAAAAAAAAAAAACAGGAAAATACGGCAAAGTGTGGTTCACACTTGTAATCCCTGCTACTCAGGAAGGGATGCTGAGGCAAGAGAGTCACTTGAGACCAGGAGTTAGAGATCAGCCTGGCTAACATGAAGAGAACGTGTCTCTACAAAAAATAAAATTAGAACAGAAAATAATAAGTGTTAACAAGGTTGTGGAGAAATTGGAACCCTTGCACACCATTGTAAAATGGTACAGTCACTATGCAAGGGAATGTAAACTGGTGTAGCTGCTATGGAAAATAGTATGGAGGTTCCTCAAAAAATTAAAAATAGAACTACTATATGATTAAACAATCTCACTTCTAGATATATATCCAAGCAAATAGAAAACAGGATCTCAAAAAGATACTGGCAAACCCATGCTTACAGCAGCATCCAAGAGGCATAAGCAAATTTAATGTCCATCAAGAGATGAAGAGATAAAGAAAATATGGTATATATACACAAGGGCATATTATTCAGTTTCAAAAAAAGAAGGAAATCCTGTCACATGTTACAAAGTTGATGAACCTTGAGGACATTATGCTAAGTGAAATAAGCCAGTCACAAAAAGACAAATATTCCATGATTCTACTTATATGACTGTCTAAAATAGTCAACTCATAGAAACAGAAAGTAGAATGCTGGTTGTCAGGGACTGCGAGGAGGGAAAAGGAAAGAGTTGTTCAGTGGGTGTGGAATTTCAGTCATGCAGGATGAGGGGGATGTTCTGGGGATCTGTTGCACAACAATGTGCATGTGGTTGACAATATTGTACTGTACACTTGAAAATTGTTGGAAGGATGAAGTTTATGTTATGTGGTTTTTGGCACAAAAAATTATTTTTTTAAAAGTTAATGAGTCAGAAGTCTGCTGAACCCAGCCTGATAGAAGAGGGGATAAATAAGATATGTAGTCATTAAAATAATTATATATATGCATTTGTATGATAATACATATATTTATATAAAACAATCTCAGATATTATGAAATGAAAAAAGCGAAGTGCAGAACTGTGTATGACTTCCTACTATTTGCATACAGAAGCAGGCAGGTATATGTCTATGAATGCTTGTATGAGCATAGACTCTTTTGAAAGATACCTAAGAAACTGGTTACACTGGTTGCCTGGGGGTCAAGCATAGGAGGAAGTATTTAACATTGCATGTGCTCTTTTGTATTGTTTAAGTTTTTTATAATGTTCATGTATTACCTTCTCAAAAACAATTACGAGCAAGGAGCCTAGAGACAGAAAGTAAAGTGGAGGTTACCAGGAACTGAAGGGAGAGGAAATGAGGAATTATTATTTAAAGAATACAGAATTTCTGTTTGGGATGATCAAAAAATTCTGAAAATAGTGTTATGCAACATTGTGAATGTACTTAATGCCACTGAATTTTACACTCAAAAATGGTTAAAATGGTAAACCTTGGCTGGGTGCAATGGCTCACGCCTGTAATCCCAGCACTTTGGGAGTCCGAGGCAGGCGGATCACGAGGTCAGGAGATCGAGACCATTCTGGCCAACATGGTAAAACCCCGTCTCTACTAAAAATACAAAAATTAGCTGGGCGTGGTGGTGTGTGCCTGTAATCCCAGCTACTAGGGAAGCTGAGGCAGGAGAATTGCTTGAACCAGGGAGGTGGATGTTGCAGTGAGCCAAGATCATGCCGCTGCATTCCAGCCTGGTGACAGAGTGAGACTCTGTCTCACAAAAAAAAAAAAAGGTAAATCTTATTTTATGTATATTTATCACCGTAAAACAAATAAAAAAATAAAAGGAGGAGGTCTACAGAACAAGTACAAATTATTCTATTGTGTAAGAAAACACATATAGTCTGGACACAGCGGCCCATGCCTGTAATCCTAGCATGTTGAGAAGCCAAGATGAGAGGATCACTTGAGCGCAGAAGTTCAAGACCAGCCTGGGCAACATAGTGAGAATGTGGGGCTTTTTATTTTTACAAAAAACAAAAAAATTAAAAAAAGAAAACAGACATATCTATATGCTGGCAAATGCATAGGAAAGAACCCGTAAGGGCCGGGCACGGTGGCTCACTCCTGTAATCCTAGCACTTTGGGAGGCTGAGAGCAGCCCAGAGCGCAGTCTGTTCCAGAAGGAAAACCACAGAAGGATAGTTTTGTTGTGTAAGAGATTCTGCAGAAGGGGACCTTCATACTGCTCCCAAAAGAAGAAGCTAGTTGTCTGAAATCCAGAGGTTGACCAAAGGCTTTTCTAACCAGAAGTTCCAGACCAGCCTGGCCAACACAGCAAAACTTTGTCTCTACTAAAAATACAAAAACTAGCTGGGCATGGTGGTGGGCGCCTGTAATCCCAGCTATTTGGGAGGCTGAGGCACGAGAAACATTTGAACCTGGGAGACGGAGGTTGCAGTGAGCTGAGATCACACCATTGCACCATTGCACTCCAGCCTGGGCAAGAGAGTGAGATTCTGCCTCAAAAAAGGAAAAGAAAAGAACCTGTAAGGAGCATCCTGTAAACAGTGTGGGCCTGGAATTGGGGTGGGTGTTTGAAAGGATGTTTCCATTTTGATTCTACTTATTTTATAACTGTTTGAATATTCTGCAATACATTTTCTTTTGTAGTTTGAAAAAAAATTTTAAGGTATGTCTCCAAAAAGAAGTTGAACCCAAAGTTGAGTCAGAAGTCAATTGATCTCTAAAAATTCTTCAATCTCACTTTGTGTGATCCCCACAGAGAGCTGGAGAGTTTTCTAAAAATATGAAGAAGTGATCTCTTTCATTATGGACATACTTGAACAAAGCAAGCTAGCTCTTAGCAAAACAGGCAGTAAAGGAGATTTGCTTTTAATGACCTTTACCGTCCATTAGAAATCATCTTAGCTTTCACTTGTTAGCAGCCTCCCTTTCACCTGAGCTGCCAATGCTTTCAAACTAGTCTCTGGCTTACCAGAGCTCTATACTGAGCTCCTGAACCCCATCTTCCCTCTCCAAGCATCAGCCCATGTTCTGGACATTTCCTTTCCCTTGTCAAAACTTAACTGCTTCTGGCTTCTTTTCACAAAAGACCTCACTAAATGATTAAGGAATTCAATCAACCAATTTTAGCTAACTCTTAATAGCTTCATTTGTCTCCCTATTAGTAGATAATATTTTAATTTTAACACAGGCCTTCAATGTATTAATTCAAGGGAATGACTAATAGCATATGTGGGTGGGGATGATGGGGTGGGGAGGGGAGATTTTGCTAATCACATCACATAAGCAGCTGCTTTGAAAATATCCCCACTTTCACTGGTTTTATGCAAATTGCTCACTGTAAATTTATGAAAAGTAAATGTTTTGTATCTGGCAGGAGATGCAAAATTGGCTGGGAATATGTCATGAAATTATTTGTTTATAATTATTTAATGGTTACCTTTGTATATAACATATGTTGATCCTATTAACAAAATAAATCTGGCCCATGGAAAAAAAAAAGACATTTGACAGATTCAGCTTGAGGTGTTTTAACTGAATTAATCTGAAGCAGGCTAACTGGACCACAGACCTACAGTATGAAAGGGACAGTTCATGGGCTGCTTTTTCCTGCTAAGAATGTTAGGAGGGTGTTGGAGGAATGGCTCCAGATACTTTCTACAGAGAGCAGCACAGAACCCAGTCTGTTCCAGAAGGAAAACCACAGAAGGATGGTTTTCTTGTGTAACGGATTCTGCAAAAGGGGACCTTCATACTGCTGGCAAAATAAGAAGCTAGTTGTCTGAAATCCAAAGGTTGACCAAAGGCTTTTCTAACCAGGGGCTTTTAACAGGATGGTGAGAAGAAAAGCACTTTTGCCATGGACTCATCAATAGGACATTGTTCTAAAACTAGTTGTGAACAAGCCCTACAGGCTGCTTAAGAGAGAGTGGTTTAAAATAAATATGTCCCCATTATGAAGAAATGGCATGCCCCTGTGTATTAGGCTATTTTGGCATTGCTACAAAGAAATACCCAAGACTGGGTAATTTATAAAGAAATGAGGTTTAATTGGCTACAGTTCCACAGGCTGTACAGAAAGCATGATGCTGGCATCTGCTTGGCCTCAGAAAACTTACAATCATGGCAAAAGGCAAAAGGGAAGAGAGGCATCTCACATGGTTGGAAGCAGGAGGAAGACAGAGTGAAGAGGGAGGTGCTGCACACTTTTAAAGCACCAGGTCTCATGAGAACTCATTATCGTGAGGGCAGTACAATGCAAGGGATGGTGATAAAGTATTCATGAAGGATCCACTCCCATAATCCAATCACCTTTTACCAGGCCCCACTGCCAACACTGGGGATTACAATTTGACACAAGATTTGAGTGGGGCACAGATTCAAACTGTATCATTCTGCCCCTGGCCCCACCTAAATCTCATGTCCTTCTCACATTACAAAATGCAATCAATTATGCCTTCCCAACAGCCCCCCAAAGTCTTAACTCATTCCAGCATTTACTCACAAGTCCAAAGTCCAAAGTCTCATCTGGGATAAGACTAATCCCTTTCACCTATGAGCTTGTAAAATCAAAAACTAGTTAGTTACTTCCAAGATACAATGGGGTTACAAGCATTTGGTAAATGCTCCCATTCCAAAAGGGAAAAATTCGTCAAAAGAAAGGGGTTACAGGCTCCATGCAAGTCTGAAACCCAGCAGTGTTCTCATTAAATCTTGAAGCTCCAAAATAATCACCCTGGACTCTACATCTTACATCCAGTGCACACCGATGCAAGGGGTGGGCTTCCAAGGCCTTGGGCAGCCCCACCCCTTTGGCTTTGCAGGGTTCAGTCCCCGTGACTTCTCTCAAGGTTTCACATTGAGTGCCTGTGGCTTTTCCAGGAACAGGGTGCAAGCTGTCAGTGAATCTATGATTCTGGGGGCTGGGGGATGGTGGCCCTGTTCTCACAGCTCCCTTAGGGAGTACCCCAGTGGGGAATCTGTGTTGGAGATTCAACCCCACATTTCCACTCTACACTGCCCTAGGAGAAGTTTTCCATGAGGGCTCTGCCTCTGTATCATGCTTCTGCCTGGACATCTAGGCTTTTTCATACAGCCTCTGAAATCTAGGTAGAGGTGCCCGAGCCTCAACTCTTGCATTCTGTGCACCACAAGCTTAACATCATGTGGAAGCCACCAGGGCTTACAGCTTGCACCCTCTGAAGGAGTGACCTGAGCTGTACTTGGGCCCTTCTGAGCCACAGGTGGAGATGGAGCAGCTAAGATGCAGGGAGCAGGGTCCCAAGGCTGTGCAGGGCAGTGGGGGCGCTGGCCCAGGAAACCATTTAGTCCTCCTATGCCTCTGGGCCTGTGATGGGAGTGACTGCTGTTAAGTTCTCTGAAATAATTTCAAGGCCTTCTTCCCATTATCTTGGCTATGGGCAGTTGCCTTCCTTTTAGTTATGCAAATTTCTGCAGCTCGCTTGAATTCTTCCCTTGGAAATGGGTTTTTCTTTTCTACCACATGGCCAGGCTGCAAATTTTCCAAACTTTTATGCTCTGCTTCCCTTTTAAATATAAGTTCCAGTTCCAGGTCATTTATTTGCTGGTTGTTAGAAGCAGCTGGGCCACATCTTGAACACTTTGCTCCTTAGAAATTTCTTCTGCCAGATACCCTAAATCATCTCTTTCAAGTTCAAAGTTCCACAGATCCCTAGGGCAGGAGCGCAATACAGCCAATTGCTTTACTGAGGCATAACAAAAGTGATCTTTGCTCTAGTTCCCAATAAGTTCCTCATCTCCATCTGAGACCTCACCAGCCTGGCCACTTCTGTCCATATCACTATCAGCATTCGGGTCACAACCGTTCAACAAGTCTCTAGGAAGTTCCAAATTTTCCCTCATCTTCCTGTCTTCTACTGAACCCTCCACAGTCTTCCAACCTCTTCCTGTTACCCAGTTCCAAAGTCTCTTCCATATTTTCAGGTATCTTTGTTGAAATGCCCCACTCTTTGTTACCAACTTTCTGTATTAGGCCATTGTTGCATTGCTATAAAGAAATACCTAAGACTGGAGAAACCAGACATCTCATATGGTGGGAGCAGAAGGAAGAGAGAGCAAACAGGGAAGTGCCATACACTTTTAAAGGACCAGATTTCATGAGAGCTCACTATTGTGAGGACAGTACAATGGAGGAGATGGTGCTAAACTATTCATGAACGATCCACCCTCATTATCCAATCACCTCCCACCAGGCTCCACCTCCAACACTGCAGATTACATTTCAACATGAGATTTGGTGGGGCCACAGATTCAAACCATATCACCCTGCTATTTTTTAGTCTTCTTTGATCTATATTTTGCTATTGCCTTTATCTATTTTGAATGTACCTGAATTATGTTTGTTACAATAAACATGTATGTTGGATAACTATATTACATTGGTAAACATCATTTTTCTGGAGTTTTAATGTGTCTTCAACCTAAACCTTACTGCTGGTCATGCCTTCCTAACCAGCAGCACCCGGTCACTTACAATCTGGCTTTCATGATTCTACATCTTGCTGATTTTCCTCTCATCTCACTGCCTATTCCTCTGGTTCTGTTGATTCCTCCTCCTGCTCTTCTATTGTACCCCTGAAGGTTAATGTGCCTCAGGGCTTAGTCCTTGACTCTCTTCTCCATCTACACTCACTTCCTAGGTGACCTTCTCTAGTCCCATGGTTTTAAGTATAATCCATAAGCTTATGCATCCCAATTTTACCTTTTTAGCTCAGATTTCTCCATCTGGGTCCAGACTTGCATATCTACCTATTTTACATCTCCACCTGACTATCACACAGACAGTACTAACTTAATGCAACCAAAACAGAGCTCTTGGTTTCTATTCCTCCCCATTTCAGTAAATGGCACCATCCAACTGTGTAAGCCAGATATTGGGAAGTTGTCCTTGACACCTTGCTCTCCCCAGTGTCCAACATCCAATCCATCATCAAGTCTTATTTTGGTCTCTCCACTTCCACTTCCATTCAGTAATGCAGCCAAAGTAATCTTTTCAAATGGAAATCTGATCATTTTATCCTCATGCCCTGTTTGAAACCCTTCAGTCTCTTCTCACTGCAGTTAGAGTAAAATTCAAATTATTTAATGTGGTCTATAAAACCAGGCATTAGCTGGTCATTGCCTCCCTCTCTGAACTCATCCTATTCCACTCTCACCCTTGCTCACTACAATCCAAACACTCCAGCCTTCTAACATCCCTTGAATCATGTCATGATCCTGGCTACCCCAAGAACTTCACATGTTCTTTTCCTTCTGCTAGAGTGCTCTTCCTTCTAATCTTCTCATGGCTATCTAGTGCATTCTCTCAGGTTATATACATCGCCTTCTCAGAGAAGCCTTCCCTAACCACCCTATATAAAGTAACCTTTCTGCATTATTCTCTAATATAGCACACCATTCCTTTCCTACAGATCACTTATCACTAGCTAAAATTATTGTATGTGTGCCCATGCACGTGTGCACATGCACACACACACACTAAATATACATATCATGAGAGCAAGAACCTTGTCTGTCTCTATCGCTGGTATATCTCCAACACCTAAAACAGTACCTGGCTCATAGTAGGTGCTGATATTTGCTGGATGAACAGCAGTAAACAGAGGGAAAAGTATGGTTCAGAGATGACTTTCACAACCCTGACATAGACTTACACCAATCTTCAATCTGCAATAAAAATATCACACTCGGAGATGTCCTTTTGGCAGAACTAGTGCATTTACAGTAGGTTCTTGCTGGGAGGCCAGGGACATTACTCAGGGCCTCAACTGCCTATATGCCAGCAATTCTCAAACTTACTCAAGAAACACTAGAGTACCTCAAGATATTAACTGGTGTTCTGAGGGAAAAAAAAATGACTTGATCTAACATGTTTAGGGAATGCTGCAGACTGAATCTTTCTCTCGGAGACTCACAATACACATTAGCATATTAAGGCTCCAAGGAGTCCTGTCAGAAATAAAATGCATTTTAGGTTTGTTTAGCATTTCCCAAACATATTTGACCATGGAACATTTATGTTCTACTCACTTATTAATATCTCACAGGTCAGTAGTGTCTCTCAAACTATAGTTTTGGAAACACTGCCTAGATATATAATATAAAGATGGAGATGTGTGTATGTATGTATGTGTGTGTGTGTGTGTGCATGTGTGCATGTGTGTGTGTCTATATTATGGATATTAATCAAAGTGAACTTAAGATTCGTGGCAATAAAGTCCAACTCAAAGATGTCCATGAAATGAGATGGAGGGAATTCAAGTTTATAGTAAGGCAACAATAGTGCATTCAATTAATAACCTTTTAGTAGGATATTGGCTTACAGTTAGTTATGAGTATTGCTCTAAATTAATTCAAATATTCTGGCCTGAATGAATTACCCCTAGGCCACTAAGAACCTGTAAATAAGACTGATGAATCCCTGTCAGTGATTTCTGGGGAAATATACAACTGGGAGAAGTATCAGTATCAGATCCCCAAAGACTACAAATGACCAGCTTTCAAAAGGGGAAAGGTGGATTCTACAAACTAAAGACCAGTGCAGTGGGCTTAATGTTGATTTGAGACAAGATTCATGCCACTCTTCCTCTTACCCATTCCAGGGCTTCTTTCTCTTCCTTGATCCCTCTGTGCTCATCCTTGCCTAAGGATTTTGCATTTGCTGTTCTCTTTACATAGAGCAGGGATCAGCACACTTCTTCTGTAATAAGCCAATGGTAAATATTTTAGGTTTTGTGGGCCATATGATCTCTGGCCCAACTACTTAGCTCTGCTGTTGAGTGCAAAAGCAGCCATAGACAATACATAAACAATGAAACTTTATTTTCAAAAACAGGCTGTGAACCAGATTTGGCTCAAGGGCCATAGCTGTTCCATCTGGAGTGTACTTTGCCAGGACCCTCACATGAATAATCTTTTATGTTCAGAATTCAGCTCAAACATCATTTTCTCAGATTACGTCATCCAATCTAAAGTAATTACACATTTAGTTGCTTTCAAATATTCCAATTTTAATTATCTCCACTGCACATATCACGAGCTGATATTTTCTTGTTTATTCACTTGTTTCCTCCCCATACACAAACTAGAATAATAAGTAACATTTATTAAACTCTTATTATGTACCTGGCATTGTTCTAAGCACTTTATATATATTAACTCTTTTCATCTTAATAATAACCTCCTGACAATAATCCTTAATCTCCCCATTTTATAGGTGAAGAAACAAAGGCTGAGAGATTAACTATTTTATTCCCAACCACATATGTTAGCCAGTGGTGATTTCAGGATTTAGGTCCAGGCTCATAAGCATTGTGCTATACTACAACTCAATTATAAGCTCCACAAGAGAAGTGATTTTGTCTTGTTTACTGATGACCCTAGAACAGAGCCTAGAAGAATGTTTGACGTATAATAAGTGGTCAATAGATATTTGCCAATTTAATAAAAATTCTAAGGCACTCAGATTACTAAAGGGAGACAGTATTTACTAAGAATGAGTCAGACTAACCTAATTTCTTTCTTTGATGAGGCTAATAGAGGAAACAAGGAAATGGGAATGGAATCTCATTTCTTTGGATTTTAGCAAAGCATTAGACAAGATGTTTCCTGAAATCTTTTTTTTCAACTTTTATTTTAAGTTCTAGGGTACATGTGCAGGATGTGCAGGTTTGTTACATAGTTAAACGTGCCATGGTGATTTGCTGCACAGATCAACCCATCACCTAGGAATTAAGCCCAGCATCCGTTAGCTGTTCTTCCTGATGCTCTCCCTCCCCCAGCCCTCTACCCGACAGACTGCAGTGTGTGTTGTTCCCCTCACCGCCATGTGTTCTCATTGTTCCGCTCCCACTTATAAGTGAGAACATGTGGTGTTTGGTTTTCTGTTCCTGCATTAGTTTGCTGAGGATAATGGCTTCCAACTCCATCCACGTCCCTGCAAAGTATATGATCTTGTTCATTTTAATGGCTGCATAGTATTCCATGGTGTCTATGTACCACATTTTCTTTATCCAGTGTGATGTTGATGGAAATTTGGGTTGATTCCATGCCTTTGCTATTGTTTTTCACTGCAATGAACATACATGTGCATGTATCTTTAAAATAGAATGATTTATATTCCTCTGACTATACACCCAGTAATGGGATTTCTGTGTCAAATGGTATTTCTGCTTCTAGATCTTTGAGGAATCACCACTCTGTCTACCACAGTGGTGGAACTAATTTACATTCCCACCAACAGTGCAAAAACATTCCTTTTTTTCTGCAACCTTGCCAGTATCTGTTGTTTCTTGACTTTTTAATAAGTGCCATTCTGATTGGCATGAGATGGTGTCTCACTGTGGTTTTGATTTGCATTTCTCAAACCCTTTTCTTACTAGAACTTTCTTTGTCATTTAATGCTGTTAAATTTATTGCTGTTAAATGTTTAATGCTTTCTTTATTGATTTCTATGACACCACACTTTCCTAGTTTCCTGAACACCTTACTATTCTTACTTTGTCCTTCGTGTGATCCTCCTTCATCATCAGCCCCTAAAATGTGGATGTTTCCATTTTTACCCTCATCCTGATGACACCTCAATCTATAGCTCCAGGCAGGTATTTACTCCAAGCCTAAAAAATCACACAGGCACCTCAAGTTTAACATGTCCAAAACCAAACTCATGATCTCTTCCTCAAATCTATTCCTTTTCTTATATTCCCAGTCTCAATTAACAGCATCACTCAGTCGTCCCCACACTAGAAACCTGAAAGTCATGTTTGCCCCCTCACATCTCTCACTCACCCCATACCTAAACACTGACCCAAACTAAATGATTTTTACTTCCTAAATATTTCTCAACTCTACACACCTACTAGCCATGACCAACTCTTCACCAGTCTCTCTGCCTCTTGTTTTGACCCTATCCGATTCTCCACACAGCCATCAGAATTTTTAAATGAAAACATGATCATGTAACACCTTATTGCCTACAAGATGGAGTCCAAGCTACATCAGGACCATATAAATCTCCTCAAACTTGCTAGCTACTATTGAAACTGCCTTTGCAAAAATTGTAACAGTGTGAAAATTATGGTAGTGGAGGAGATCTGATCTGGCCAACCCCCATCTTGCCTTTGACCTTCAAGCTGCCCTTAATTTTTTCTGGACTTGGGCCAAGCTAACATTGGGAAATATTTAGTTTATAGTTTAAATGATAAAAGCACTTCCCCAAAACTCAGCCAACCGCCTTTGTAAAGTTAATGAGAGACAGAAAGTTTAGGAGGATAGAGGAGCTTGAATTCTGCTAAGGTGTAGACATAAACAATTACAAGTCATTATTTCAGATGTCAAAAGATATACAACTTACCTAATTACTCCTGCAGATAACATCACAATTGTAGAAACTAAAATAGGTTTTTTGAGATATGTTTTCAGGTTTTTTGCAGATCTGACCACGGATGGCTCCACCTGGATCCCCCAACTGCTCCTGTGACCCACAGAGGAGTGACTCAAGGTGCAAGAGGACCATTTCCCACCCCATATGATTGCATCCCCAACCAACCAAGGGCAAGCACCCATAATCTAGCCACTCCCATCCCCTCCCGAAAACTACCTTTAAGAACTCCTAACCTCTAAGCTTTCGGTGAGATTGATTTGAATAATAACTCTGTCTTCCAGGTGGCATAGCTGGCCTCTCATCAATTAAACTTTCTTCACTGTAATGCCAAGGGCTCTGTGAATTGATTTTGTTTGTGCAGTGGGCAGGAGGCATCTGTCGGGTGGTTACACTAGCTCACTCACAGCTAATGTTTCCACAATTCCAAACTGCATGCAACATTGCAATTCTCCATGTAGGTACTTCTCTGCCTTTGTTTATGCTGTAGCTTCTGCCTTGAGGCTCATCCCAACCCTTACCACTTACTCCCACTTTGCCTGGCTGACTTCCTATCATCCTCTCAGATTGAGCCCAGGCACTATCTCCTCCAAGAAGGCTTCCCTTAACATGCCCCATCTTGGGCTGGGTTAGGTGTCCATCTTCTATGCTTTCAAGGCATCCTTTTTTGAGGGGTTGGGGGTATGGGGTCTCACTCTGTCACCCAGCCTGGAGTGCAGTGGTGCAATCTAGCTCACTACAGCCTGAAACTCCCGGGCTCAGGAGATCCTGCCACCTCAGCCTCCTGAGTAGGTGGAACTACAGGCATGCACCACCATGCCCACCTAATTTTTTAAGTTATGATTTGTAGAGACAGGGTCTCATTATGTTGCCCAGGCTGGTCTGGAACTCCCTGGCTCAAGCAATTCTACCACCTCAGACTCCCAAAGTACTGGGATATAGGCGTGAGCCACCATGCCCAGCCTAGACATTCTAAATTTGCCTTTATCACAGCACTTATTCTTCTGTGTTTTTCTTGCCTGTTCATATGCCTGTATCCCTCATTAGACTATGAGTTCCTGAGAGCAGGAACTACACCTTATCCAAAGTTGTGCCCACAGTGTTATGTACAGTGCCTGGCACATAGAGAGAATTCAATTAATGCTTAATGAGTCAGCTACTTTATGACCACCATACATTGTTGCTTCATTTAGTTGACTTATAACAACCTTAATTCTTTTTCACACAAGTAATTATTACATAGTGTGGTAAGTGCAATGATAGAGGTACAGCAAAAGAACAGAAAAGGGACACCTAACTTGGCCTGAGGTGAGTGGAATGGAAGGAAGAGGAGATACAGAGGATACACTAACTCAAACTTAGGCAGCAGTAATAGAAATAAAGTACACAAATCCAGAGAGGAAATAGTGTGGATCTATGCTGCATGGCCAAACTACACCTGAATAACAGGTAAGTTGGATTATTCAATAAATGCCAATGGTTTGGAAAAAATAAAGCTAAACCTCAGAAATTGTTGAAGGGGCTGGATATAGTGGCTCAAACCTCTAATCCCAGCACTTTTGGAGGCCAAGATGGGAGGATTGCTTGAGCCCAGGAGTTTGTGAGCAGCCTGGGCAACATAGTGAGATGGAGGCTGCTCTACAAATAATAAAAAAGTAACTGGGCATGGTGGCACATGCTTGTAGTCCCAGCCACTTGGGAGGCTGAGGTGGGAGAATCACTTGAGCCTGGGAGTTCCAGCCTGTACTGAACCATGATCGCACCCACTGTACTCAGCTTGGGTGACAGAGTGAGACCCTGCCTCAAAAAAAAAAAAAAGTTGAAGGAACAGGGAAGTTTTAGCCAGGATAAAGGAAGACTGTGAGGTATTTGATGGTTTTTTTCAAATATTTGAAGGGCTGTGTTATGTGTGGAATTGTTTGCCCCCTGCAAAATATGTTGATGTCCTAACCCCCAGAACCTCAGAATGTGACCTTATTTGACAATGGGGCCTTTGCAGGTATAATTAGTTAATATGAGGTAATGTTGAAATAGGGTGGTCCTTTACGCCAATATGACTGGTGTCTTCATGAAAAGAGGGAAATTGGGACACAGAAATAGAGCGAAGACAGCCATGAAAAGATGGAGACAGAAATTGGAATTACACTGCCACAGGTCAAGGAATGGGAGCCCCCCACAAACTGGAAGAGGTAAGGAAAGATTCTCCTTTAGAGCATTCAGAGGGAACATAGTCCTGCCGACACCTTGATTTCAGACTTCCAGCCCAGCCTCCAGAACTGTGAGATAATTAATTTCTGTTGTTTAATCAAGTTTGTAGTACTTTGTTATGGCAGTCACAGGAAACTAATATACTCTGTCGTGGAGTGGAGGGAGCAGATTTGTTCTGTGTGACACCCAATGGATGGGAGATATAGGGAGACAAAAATATTTCTTTATGTCGAATGAAAACCTCATAGTCATGCTATCTAAAGATTAAAATGAGCTTCCATGGGAGCTAGCGAGCTCCGTGTCACTAGAGGTCAATGTATAGGCCAGAAGTTTCTTTGGCAAAGGTTGCAATGATAATATGATCAGTAATAATACAGATAACATCTTTATCCTGATTCAAAAATCCCTAATTGTCATAAACATTTTTCAAGACAACCTTGAAAAGATGTTTATGACAATTAGGGAATTTTATTTTTATTTTTATTTATTTATTTTTTTATTTTTTGAGATGGAGTCTCACTCTGTCGCCCAGGCTAGAGTGCAGTGGCGCCAC
>NW_026652282.1:89799793-89822488 GCF_009828535.3 Hylobates moloch | reverse complement strand
TTGAGACAGAGTCTCACTCTGTCGCCCAGGCTGGAGTGCAGTGGCACAATCTCGGCTCACTGCAAGCTCCACCTCCCGGGTTCACGCCATTCTCCTGCCTCAGCCTCCGAAGAGCTGGGACTACAGGCGCCCGCCACCGCGCCCGGCTAATTTTTTGTATTTTTTTAGTAGAGACGGGGTTTCACCGTGGTCTCGATCTCCTGACCTCGTGATCCGCCCGCCTCGGCCTCCCAAAGTGCTGGGATTACAAGCGTGAGCCACCGCGCCCGGCTGTTTAACTGGTTTATATAATAGATTCTGGTTATTAGACCTTTGTTGGATGCCTAGTTTGCAAATATTTTCTCCCATTCAGTAGATTGTCTGTTTACTTAACCATTCTGAATCCATGTTTCATCTTTGCAAATACACACTCAACTCCCTTGCCCACTTCTCCATTTTACTCTACTGGCAAAGCTCCAACCCTACATGAACTTTGTAATTTGTCTTTTTGGAGCCTGCACCCAAACTGCTGAATAGTGCAGGAGAATATCACACAAATGAGCTGATTGGTTTCACTTTAAGTTAGATCCATGAGAATGGATCTTAGGGTGTCCCTTACAGTCCATTAAACACAAAGCTCAAGAGTTCCTCCATTGTGCTCTGAATCCCATCCCTCTTTTTCTCCTCAAGGAATCTGTTCCTTCAGTTATCTTCTTCTCTTCTGCAATAGCAATCTCTCCCTCTCCTTTGGATCATTTCCATCAGAGTTCAAGCAAGCTCCAGTACTGCTAATCTTAAAAAATAAACAGTCTCCCTTGACCAACATAAATCTACCTCCAACTTCTATCCCATTTATTTGTTCCTCTATATTACCAACTTCTCATAAAGTTGTCAACATATGTTGTCTCCACTTCCTGCTGTCCCATTAAATCCTCAATCCATTTCAGTCAGACCTTCACCCCCTACCATTTCAGCAAAACAGTTATTGTCACCAATGACCTACATGTTGCCAAATCGAATGGGCACTTATCTGTCCTCATTTTACTCACACTCTCAGCAGCATTCAGCACTGTTGACCACTCCTTTCATTTTGAAATACACTTTCCTTTTGCCTTTCCTGACACCATAATGTTTTGGTTTTCCTCCTAACTTCTTAGCCACTCCTCACTCTCCTTTGCTACCTGTTCTTCCTTTACCTTATGTTTAAATATTAGTATTCTTCAGTGATTTGCCCTATACCCTCCTCTTTTCACTCTACATTCTTTCATTGGGTGATCACTTCTATTCTCACAAATGTAATGCATTTATTTATTTATTTATTTATTTATTTATTTATTTATTTATTTATTTTTGTGACAGGATCTTACTCTATCTTTCAGGCTGGAGTGCAGTGGCACCATCCCACCTCCCTGCAACCTCTGCCCCCTGGGCTCAAGAGATTCTCCCACCCCAGCCTCCCAAGTAGCTAAGTCTACAGGCACATGCCACCACATCCAGCTAGATTTTGTATTTTTTTGTAGAGATGGGGTCTCACCGTGTTGTCCAGGCTGGTCTCGAACTCCTGGGCTCAAGCTATTTGCCCGCCTCAGCCTCCCATAGTGCTAGGATTACAAACCTGAGCCATCATGCCGAGCCCATTCTCATGGATTTAAATGCCATTTTTGCCACTCTAAAAGGAAGCCTCGGCACGGTGGCTCACACCTGTAATCCCACCACTTTGGGAGGCCAAGGCGGGTGGATCACTTGAGGTCAAGAGTTTGAGGCCACCCTGGTCAACATGGTGAAACCCCCTCTCTACTAAAATAAAAATTAGGCTGGTGTGGTGGCGGGCAACTATAGTCCCAGCTACCAGGGAGGCTAAGGCAGTTGAATCACTTGAACCCAGGAGGCAGAGATTGCATTGAGCCGAGATCGCATCACTGCACACTCCAGCCTGGGTGACAGAGTGAGACTCCATCTCAAAAAAAAAAAAGGAAGCCTTATACTCATTAGTGGTCACTCTCTCCCCCATCCCCACCCCTGGCTCCTGGCAACTATTAACCTGCTTTCTGTCTACAGATTTACCTACTCTGGAAATTTCACATAAGTGGAATCATACAATTTGTGGTCCTTTTTGACTACTTTCTTTCATTTAAGGTAATATTTTAAAAGTTTATCCATTTTATGGTATGTATCAGTATTTAATTCCTTTTTATGACTGAATAATATTCTATTGTATTGATATACCACATTTATTTATCCATTAATCAGTAGATGGGCATTTGGGCTGTTTCCATTTTTCAGCTATTATGGATAATGGTACTATGAGCATTCATGTACAAGTTTTTGTGTGGTCATGGAGTACTACACAGCCTTTAAAAAAGTGAAGTTATGTCCTTTGCACCAACATGGATGCAGCTAGAGAACATTACCCTAATATAACTAATGCAAAAACAGAAAAACAAACATCACATGTTCTCACTCATAAGTGGGAGCTGAACATTTGGTGCTCAAGGACATGAAGATGGCAAAAATAGACACTGATGGCTTCTCAATGGGGGGAAGGGTTGAAAAACTCTTAGAAACTATGCTCAGTACCTGGGTGACAGGACCAGTTATACCCCAAACCCCAGCATCACGTAATATACCCAAGTAACAAACCTGTACATGTAACCCCCAAATCTAAAATAGAAGTTGATGTTATAAAAATAAAAATAAAAAATAAAAATGAAATAAAAAATTTTTGTGCAGATATATTTTTTTTTCATTTCTCTTGAGTATATAACTAGAAGTAGAATTGCTGGGTAATGTGGTCCTCCATGTTTAACATTTCAAGAAACTGCCAGGCTGTTTTCAAAATGGCTGCACCACTTTACATTCCCATCAGCAGTATATGAGAGTTCCAATTTCTCTACATTCTCATCGACACTTATTATTATCTGACTTTTTAGTTACATTTATCATGTGGGTGTGAACTAGTATCTCATTGTGATTTTGATTTGCATTACCCTGATGGTTAATGATGTTGAAGATCTTTTTATGTGCTTATTGGCTATGTGTATCTCTTTTTTGAAGAAATGTCTGTTCAGACCCTTTGCCCATTTTTAAATTGGGATATTTGTCTTTTTATTGTTGAGTCGTAAGAGTTCTTTTCATATTCTAGATACAAGTCCCTTATCATACGTATGATTTGCAAACAGTTTCTCCCATTATGTGGGTTGTCTTTCTACTTTTTTTTTTTTTTCTGAGATTGAGTCTTGTTCTGTCACCCAGGCTGGAGTGCAGTGCCATGATCTCGGCTCACTACAACCTCTGCCTCCCAAGTTCAAGCCATCCTCCCACCTCAGCTCCTGAGTAGCTGGGACTACAGGCATGTGCCACCACGCCCGGCTAATTTTCGTATTTTTTGTAGAGACAGGTTTTGCCATGTTGCCCAGGCTGGTCTTGAATTTGTGAGTTCAAGCAGTCCACCACCTTGGCCTCCCAAAGTGCTGGGATTACAGGCATGAGTCACTGCACCCGGCCCAAGGTCTTGAAAATTTATATCTGTTTTCTTCCAAGAATTTTATTGTATTAGCTCTTACATTTAGCTCATTGATCCATTTTGGTTTAATTTTAGTATATGGTGTGAGGTATAGACCCAAATTTATTCTTTTGCACATGTGTGTCCATTGTCCATGATGTGTATACCCAGTTGTGCACCATTTGCTTAAAAGGCTCTTCTTTCTCCCATTTAATGGTCTTTAACACTGTTATCAAAAATCAATTGACTGTAAATGTGAGAGTTACCTCTGGACTGTCAATTCTATCCCATCGATCTACATGTCTATTCTTATGCCAGTACCATGCTGTCTTATGTATTGTAGCTTTGTAATAAGTTTTGAAATCAGGAAGTGTGAGTCCTCCAACTTTGTTCTTCTCTTTCAAGATTGTTTTGGCTATGCTGACTATTGCATTTCATACGAATTTCAGGATCCGCTTGTCAAACTTTTTTGTTTTTTTCCTAGTAGTTTGAAAAAACACTTAAGAGCTTATCAATTTCTACAAAAAAAGCCAGCTGAAATTTTTGATAGGAATTGCATTGAATCTGTAGATTAATTTGTGGGTTATTGTCCTCTTAACAATATTAAGTCTTCCATCCATGAATATGGAATATCTTTCCATTTATTTAGGTCTTCTTTAATTACTTTTGACAATGTTTTGTAGTTTTCAGAGTATATGTTTGGCGCTTCTTTTGTTAAACCTGTTTTTAAGTATTTTGTTCTTTTTGATGCTATTGTAAATGAAATTGATTTCTTAATTTGATTTTGGATTTATTGCTAGTGTATAGAAATACAGTTGATTTTTGTATATTAATCTTGTATGTTACATTGCTGAACTATTAGCTCTAATAGACCTTTTTGTGGATGCCTTAAGATTTTCTATGTACAAGATCATGCCACCTGTAAATAAAGATAATTTTGCTTATTTTTTCCAATCTAGATGCCTTTTATTTCATTTTCTTGCTTAATTGTGCTAACTAGAACCTTCAGTACAATGTTGAATAGAAATGTCTTGTTCCTGATCCTAGGAAAGCTATCAGTCTTTCGCAATTCATGATGTTAGCTGTGGGGTTTTCAGATGCCCTTTATCAGGGTGAGGAAGTTCTGTTCTATTCCTAGTTTGTTGAGTGTTTTTATCATGAAAAGGGTATTGAATTTTTTCAAATAATTTTTCTGGGTCTTTTGAGATGACTGTGTGGTTTTTATCCTTTATTCTATTGATGCACTCAGCACGATTTTGAAGAACATATTGTAAGAACTACTGGAGGAGTCTTCTAGCCACACAGCAGGAAAGTCCCTTTACTTGACCAAAAATATGTTTCACAAGACATTGTTAAAAGCATTTTCTGGGCCTAGGAAAACAATTGCTCTTCGGGAGCAATCCAAGTGGACAGCTACTAGAAGGAGTGGTTGAAAGATACTCTAAAATACCCCTCAAGAAACACCCTGTGATAACAACAGATTTTAGTTGTATGACTTTGCAAATCCCTTTTTTTTTATTTTGGGAAAGTTGCAGAGGAGAGATACTCAAATATTAGTAAACTCCATTGCTATATGCAGAATAAGCTATATTGGCCAGAAATACATGCTGGATGTTCTTCCTTCCCCATTAGATTGTGGAGTCTGAGTGATTCTGGATGTCAAGGCAGAAAGAGAGCACAGTTAAGAAGTTTGCTTGAAGGAGACAAAGCTCAGATGTGATATAGTCAGTGGGATAATTCCCTGAGAAAAAGGAAACTCAAAGAGAGGTTTGCACCTATGGCGTGAGTGAAGGAAAGGGAAAGAGATAATATAGTACCCCGATTAAGGGCACCAGCTTTGACACAGACTCCTTTGGTTTGAATCCCAACTCTGCCACTTCCTAGTTAGTGACTTTGAGCAAATTACTTTACCTCTTCAATCCTCAGTTTCCTCACCTATATAATAGGCACAGAGTGGTTAAGAATAAGATATTGTGTTTTAAAGCCTCTGGCAAAATGCCTAGCACATAATAGTCACTCCATAAAAATGGACATTCCAGTTCCTCCTTGATTCAGAAAATACAAAAACAAAAACAAAAACAAAGAAACGTTACTGATCAGAGAGAATTAATTCAAGTCATAGGGTAAAGGATTCAGGAGTGAGACATTTATTTTTTCAAACTTTCCAGACAAAAGGTCATGAACCCCAGAGATACATGCTTGGTTTCATGAGGTATCAATTTAATTAATTTCTTTATACAAGGATTAAACTAAAGGGAAACTGTGTAAGTCTTGGTATCAGAGTGCTTTTTAAAAATTTAATTTAATTTAATTTTAAGTTCCAGGATACATGTGCAGGACATGCAGGTTTGTTACATAAATAAATGTGTGCCGTGGTGGTTTGCTGCACAGATTAAGCCCCACATGCATTAGCTATTTATCCTATGCCCTCTCCTCACCCCCACCAACAGGTCCCAGTATATGTTGTTCCCCTCCCTGAGTCCATGTTTTCTTATTGTTCAGCTCCCACTTATAAGTGAGAACATACAGTTTTTGGTTTTTCTCTTCCTGCATTAGTTTGCTGAGGATAATCGCTTCCAGCTCCATCCATGTCCCTGCAAAGGACATAATCTCATTCTTTTTTTATAGCTACGTAGTATTCTATGATGTATATGTACCACATTTTCTTTATCCGGTCTATCATTGATGGGCATTGGGTTGATTCCTCAGAGTGCTTTTGACTGTATGTTAACAGAAAATCCTGCACAAGCTGGCTTAAACAATAAAATATAATGTATTATCTCACATACAGAACATCTAGACATAGTGCATGCTGCAAGGTTAGTTGACTCAGCAACTAGATAATCTCATGAACAACACAGGTTCTTTGGTCCCTCTCTCTGCCATCTAAAATGTCCTATTCATCCTAGGGCTAGTTTATTTTGTAGTTTTAAGAAAACTATCTGCAGTAATCACCATATGCGTGCTTATTCATATCCAATAGGAAGGAGAGATACAGCCTCTCCTTTAAGCTAAAACTAAAAATCTTTCATTCGATCTCACTGGGGTCTCTATTGGTCGCTGTCCATCCCTCAGCTTATTAATATAACTTTAGGATTGTCCACTTCTGATTGGCTTAAGCCTAGGTTCCTAAACCAATCACTAGCAAGAAGGAGAGGATTATCATAACTGATTTACACTAATCAGGGCCATGAAAATTAGGGAATAAATACAAAATGCCCAGTATCCAGCTAATAGGGGCTACAGAAACAGCAGAGGAAATGGAAGGGAAGAAACTACAAATAAGTGATACAAGGCTTTCAGATTTAATGACTGTCTTACTGGGCTTCAGGCTTGCATGGGTCCGATAGGCCCTTTGTTTTGGCCAATTTCTTCCATTTTGAATGGGAGCATTTATCCGATGCCTGTACCCACATTGTATCTTGGAGGTAATTAACTTTTTTTTTTTTTATTTTACAGGCTCATAGGTAGGAGGGACTTGTCTCAGATGAGATTTTGGACTGTGGACTTTCGAGTTAATACTGAAGTGAGTTAAGACTGGGGGACTATTCAGAAAGGATGATTGTATTTTGCAATGTGAGAAGGACATGAGATTTGGGAGGAGCCAGGGGTGGAATGACATGGTTTGGATTTGTGTCCTGTCCAAATCTCATGTCTAATTGGAGGAGAAGACTGGTTGGAGGTGACTGAATCATGGGGGTGGATTTCCCCCTTGCTGTTCTTGTGATAGTGAGTTATCATGAGATCTGATGGTTTAAAAGTGTGTGGCACTTCCCCCTTTGCTCTCTCACTCTCTCTCCTGCCCCACCATGGTAAGACGTGCTTACTTCTCCTTCACCTTCTGCCATGATTGTAAGTTTCCTGAGGACTCTCAGTCATGCCTCCTGTTAAGCCTATAGAACTGTGAGTCAATTAAACCTTTTTGCTTCATAAATTACCCAGTCTCAGGTAATTCTTTACAGCAGTGTGAAAATGGAGTAATATAGGAGTAAATCACAAAAGGGATAAACACAGGATCCATGAAATAGTCCAATTCAGGACTATAGTGAAGAAAAATCTCTGGACGGAAACTATTGTCTAGGGCAGTGGTTTGCAGCCAGTTGTGATTTTGCCTCCCCACTGGCCTGCCAGAAACAACTGGTAATGTCTGGAGACATTTTTGGTTGTCACAAATTGGAGTGTGTGTGCGTGCACAAATGCATGCTACTGTATTTAATGGGTATATGAGGCCAAGGATACTGAATTCTACAATGCACAATACAGCCTTCCACAACAAATAATTCTCTGGTCCAAAACATCAGTAGGGCTGAGATTGAGAAATCCTGGTCTACAGAGTAACAAATCCAGACTGGAATAGGAGGACAGACAGACCATGGAGAGGAAAGCAGAAGAATTGTCAGGCGCAGTGGCTCACGCCTGTAATCCCAGCACTTTGGGAGGCCGAGGTGGGTGGATCAGGAGGTCAGGAGTTTGAGACCAGCCTGGCCAATATGGTGAAACCCCGTCTCTACTAAAAAAAATACAAAAACGAGCTGCATGTGGTGGCACACACCTGTAGTCTCAGCTACTCGGGAGGCTGAGGCAGGAGAATCGCTTGAACCCAGGAGGCGGAGGTTGCAGTGAGCCGAGATTGTGCCACCCAACTCCAGCCTGGGTGACAGAGTGAGACTTCAAAAAAGAAAAAAGTAGGAGAATATCCATGGAAAGCTTAATTTTTACAGAGTTTGAAGGAAATTAAGGGGTGCAATAAAGGCAAATATAAGAAAGAGAGAATGGTAAATAAAAATTCCAGAAGAAAAGATATAGTTGTTGGACTCTCCCTGGCTTTGCAGGGAACTTTATTTATTTATTTATGTATTTATTTACTTACTTACTTATTTTTGAGATAGGGTCTTACTCTGCCACCGAGGCTGGAGTGCAGTGGAACAATCTCAGTTCACTGCGACCTCTGCCTCCTGGGCTTAGGAGGGATCACTATCCTACCACCTCAGCCTCCTGAGTAGCTAGGACCACGGGCACATGCCACCATGCCCAGCAATTTTTGTATTTTTGGTAAAGACAGGGTTTCACCAAGTTGCCCTGGCTGGTCTTGAACTCCTGGCCTCAAGTGATCTGCCTACCTCAGTCTCCCAAAATTCTGGGATTACAAACATGAGCCACTGCGCCTGGCCAGGGAACAATATTTATATAATCACAGTAATAAAATACTCTTTACTAATTGTAAACTTTTGGAATTAACTGAAAGACAGAGCACGGACAACTTTATCAAGTTTGGCAATGTAAAAACAGAAATATAGATGAAAAAAGCTAGAAAGTAGAAGGGGGAGGAAGAAAGATGTAGAAAAGGCAAAAGGACATTAACATCTTCATCTTACAAAGTGGGGAGTACTATATGGTGGAGCAAAACAAAAATGGGGTTATATTTGTATATATTAAAGTTATAGGAGAATCTGTAGTAAACTGTATAACTCATCACTAATATTCAGGATCTCTTCCTACAGATCCTTCTCCACTCCCTCAGAATCAGTTTTGATAACATGTTTTGAGAATGGAAATGTGAGCAAAAGTGGCGGATATCATTTCTGGGTGGAAGCTTGAGGAGCCAGGACATGATTTGTCACTCTGTTTTTCGCTCTGTCACCATCATTCCAGATAGTGGGTATACTATTAGCCTGGGCCCCAGAAGGAGGACAATCATGGCATGGAGCAGACCCCCGCACCATGTAATCAGCAATGGGAATATAGTGGGAGGAATAGAACTTAGTAATTTTAAGCACTAAAATTTTTTGATTGTTTATTACTGCAGTATAACCTAAGTTATGCTATGTAACAATAAAGAAAGTAAGTACAGATGCTCATTGACTTATGATGGGGTTACATCCTGATAAGCTCATTGTAAACTGAATATATTGTTAAGTTGAAAATGCATTTAATACATCTAACCTCTCAAATATAGCATAGCATAACCTATCTTAAACGTGCTCAGAACATTTTACATTAGCCTACACTTAGGCAAAATCATCTAACCCAAAGCCTATTTTATAATAAAGTGTTAAGTATCTCATGCAATTTGTTGAATACTATACTGAAAGTCAAAAACGAAATAGTTGTAGGGGTACCTGAAGTATGGTTTCTACTGAATGCATATCACTTTTATACCATTGTAAAGTCCAAACATTGTAAGCCAAGCCATTGTAACTCAGGAACCCTCTGTAAAGTGTCGTGAACTATATTGAGAGGATGGAGAGTAGAGAAGCGCAAATGGGGGTGTAAGTGAGCTAAATCCTCATCTCTGAAAGTAGGAAGTCAGTAGGTAGGGTTTAAAAAGAAAGTAAGTAGTCATGTTACTTGGAGATATGGAGGAAACTACCAAGAAACAAACAAAACAAAAACTAATAAAAATAATTAAGCATTATCGTCCAGAGAATAGGCGTAGGATAGGAAGAGGGGGGGCAGGAGGATTTTTGTTTTTATTACAAATTCTTCCAGACTTTTCTATGGTTTCAAATAATAGTGCTTGTGCTTCTCTTGATAATTTTTTAAATTTTTCACTTATTTGACTGTATTTTATGCAAGCTCTAAAAAAAATTATAACTTCGGGCTGCAGGAACATGGCCATAGAATCCAACGGAAATCTTCTTAAAAGGGAAGTTGTGCTTTGGTTGACTCTGGTCTTACATACCTAATTTGTTCCCGAAGAACACTTCACTTTGGACCACCTAACAGTCAAACTGGTAATCTGAAAAGCATCTTCAAAATTCAGACAAAAAACAAATGGATTTTGTTTCTGCTATTTAATAAATTTTCAGAGAAAAAAATACATCAACAAGTAAGGTAATTTAAACTTGAAATTGGCTATTTGCAGACTTGAGGTTGTCTATAACACACTTTTCAAGGGGTTAGAGTTAAAACTTTTTCTCTATGGATTGTTCCAGATCTGAGTCTGTCTTCCAAAGCCTCCTCTACCAGAATGAAAATCTTCACGAAACTCATCGCTTACCTGACGCCCAGATTTACCGCGACATACTGTTGACCCTCTCTAAAACCTACATCCCAATCAGTGCGGATAATCCATTCATCTAGGCAGGTCCCAGTTAGAAACTGCATGGCATTTTCAGCATCCGCTCTGTTATGGCATTCCACAAAGCAAAAACCACATGCTGTTTTCTTTATTTTATCCAGGCCCATAAAGATATTCCTGATATCAGATCTACTAAAGAGCCCATGTATTTTCTCTTCGGTTGTATAAAAGGAAAGATTCCCCATATTCAATGTGGAGCTTTCCTTCAGTAATTTTTCTTGCTGAAATTTACTGCCACTGAACTGATGATCCCGGTAGCAGCTCAGCTCCAAAGCAGGGTCTTTACACAGAATTTTCAGGTCTTTGGACATGGTGCTGATTGGGCAGCGTGCAGATGGCCGTTTTCGGTCCAGCTTGGCAGCAGTGACACCACCACTGAAAACCTAAGTTGAGTTGAAAAAAAGAGGGAAGTCAAAAGGAGGGAAACAGAAGTATAAACCTGTGAATATTGAACATATTTGTGTTCAGATACAAGAACACTTCAGCTCCTGACCATAAGGATCATGTCAAGGCACACTAAAAATAGACAGCTCCAGTCCCCAAAACACGGTCATAAAATCCAACTTGTCAAGTCTTCCTGAAAGGGAAGTTGTGCTGTCTTTGGTTGAGACTTAGATCTTATATACCTAATCTATTACCAAAAAGCACTTTTAATAACAGCATGTTCTTGGAAAATATGGCATAAAACAGTTAAATGGATCAAATTTGCACAGAGAATGAGCACTAACAATTCTGATTAAGGACTAAGCATCAGATAAATCACATATATAATCAATGTTAAAGCACAGGTACAGTTTGGACATACTCTTTCTTAATTTGCAATTCAAGTCTATAACATGGAATCAATATATTGTATTGTTGGGTTACACAATGGGTCCCTATATACCATCAAATATACAAGTAGCACTTTAAAAATGAAAACTATCTGGTATCATAAATTCGACCTAAATTAAGATTAGATTTTATTAGCAATAATTCCACTTGTTCAAAAGGTAAATAGTAATTAACCTTTCTAGACAATTCTAATTAATTCCTTTTTCTCTTTTACTAAAATTTACTACAGCATTCAGAGGCATTAAACACGATTTAGTTGGTTTTAGCTACACTTTTCAATAATAGGCATTAGGTCTCCCTATTTCTATTCTGTTTCGCAGTGGTTCTCAAATTTTAGCATGAAAGAAATACCGCAAAACGAGATTAAAATACAGATTCTTGCAGCCCACTCTTAAGATATTCTGACTCAGTAGGTTTGGAGAGAGACCCAAGAATTAACATTTTAACCTACACCCCTCAATGATCCAGATGCAAATGGTCCAAGGATCACACTTTGAGAAACTCTGCTAAGGAAGTGCATTCCCTTAACAAACATTTAATAAGCACTCTACTTGCCAGACACTATGACAGGTGCTATAAGTACAACAATGAAAAGACACAGTGAAAATACAATTTTCAGAAATCACTGTGTCCCCAAGTACCTACATGAACAATGCCTTGTACACCTTAGACACACGATAAATATTTGTTAATGACTGCATGAATGAAGAGCTCATAACTGAGTGATGAAGGCAGACAAGTAAACAAGAAAATACAAATGGTGTAATCAATACTATTTTAGAGATATTCATGGAGGAAGGGGAGAAGGGAGTTAACATTTATTGGGGATCTACTTTGTGACAGGCACTGTGCTCACTTGCCACTACAACACCCAAGAGAAGCAGTTACCTCAGCCTGGGGACAACAGAGAAGGCTTCTGGAGAAGGGACTGCATGCACTGATTCTCAAAGGACAAGGAAGGTATGTGTATGTGTGTGTTGCGGAGCTGGGGGGTGTAGGAGTTTAGGGAATGAACCAGGCAGAGGGAACAGGTGCAAGGGAAGAACACAAAGAAAAAATAAAAGCCCAAAAAACTGAAATGGAAGATTAAATAAAACCAGATGTAAACAACAGTGCTGTGCAATTCAAAGCAATGAAAATGGGAGTCCCTATTTAGATATCATTTGAAGAGAAGTAGGAAGCCCACTGGCCAAAAATCATCTTCCTGACAGCCTGTCAAGGATGTCTGAAAGTATACCACTGGAAACTCATTACTTTAAGTCATTGACAAATTGCCCCGTTAAAAAACAAATATCCCTCCTAGACTTCATTTCCTTTTTTTTTTTTTTCATCTGGTTACTAGATAAGCTATCAGAGAATGTGATAGCTGTAGTGGATTTCATTTCATCCAGGCATTGGACAAAGTTTGCCGTAATTTCCTTGTAGACGAGATGGCAAAATATAAGCTGGATGCTTCAGGCATTTGTTGAGATGAGCCTATAACTAGTTGAACAACTATAGCCAAAGAAGCGAACAAATGGTTTGGTGTCAGACTGGAAGGAAGGTTCTAGTAGAGAGCCAAAAGGCCCTGTTATTGGCCATGTCTTGTTTGGCTCATTTATAACTTGGCTCACTACAAACAAGAGCTTTTAAAATGGTCAGAGCAGTCCGAAGACAATGGGCTGCCTTGAGCTAGGCACCCAGTAGTCAAGCAGTGGAGATGCCCCTTTGAATCAATGTAGTGTTATGACTCAAGCATGAATTTTGAAGTCAAAAGACCTTGGTTCAAATCTCAACTTCACCATTCACTAGCAATATGACCCTGGGCAGGGCACTTAACAATACTGATTTCAATCTTCTCACCTGTAAACTGGAGAGCAAAATACCTACCTTGCAACAAATACTGTGACAATGTCATATGTAAAAACACCCAGCACAGTGTTTGACAAACTGTAGGTGTTCAATAAGCAATAGGTATTGTATCAATATTCTGATCAAGTGATTCAGAACAGGATATACAAATACATATCAAATCTACCCATAACACAAAAATAAGAGGGATTTTGAAATGATCTTGGCAGTCTTACATGATGCTGAGCCCAAATTGACAAGGTGATTGATGGATAGTACTTAAGAATAAATGTAAGGCCAGGTGCAGTGGCCCACGCTTGCAATCCCAGCACTTTGGGAGGCCGAGGCAGGTGGATTGCTTGATCCCAGGAGTTCAAGACCAGCCTGGGCAACATGGTGAAACCTCATCTTTACAAAAAAAAAATACAAATATTAGCAGGGCATGGTGGCAGGTGCCTATAGTCCCAGCTACTTGGAAAGCTGAGGTGGGAGGATCTAGAGCCCAGGAGATTGAGGCTGAAGTGAGCCATAATTGTGCCAGTGCACTCTAGCCTGGGTGACAGAGTGAGACCCTGTCTCAGAAAAAAAAAGTATAAATGTAAAGTATTACTTTCAAGCTCAACACATGGCAAAAGGACAGATTGATGGATATTGGGAAACATAACTGGCTTGGGAGCTTTGTTTTATAATTTGGGGCATCCTCTACTTTATTCCTCTCTTCACTTGTTTCTCCATTCATTCAATCAACATTTATAGAGCACTATGTTAAATTCTGGGGAAACAATAAAAAGTAAGATGCAGCCCTTTCCCTCAGGTAACTCACAATCTGGGGAGACAGACAACTTAACATATAGATTGAAATGCAATGTAATTATTCTAATCACAGGAGCACACAGTAGGCCCAGAGGTAGCACAAAGAAGGGAGTACAAAACTACAGAGGAGGATGAGGAGGGGAAAACAACTTTCTAAAGGACCTGATTCCTGAGCTTTTTTAACAAAAAATTTACAAGTATTTACTTTTTTGAATAGTGAATTCAGATTTGTGTTACAAAGTGCAGAATGTACAAATAGGTGGAAAAAAGAAGTCTTCTTCCCACTCCTGTGCCCCAACCACCCAATCATTGTCACTAGTTTCTTGTGTATCTACCCAGACATACTCTGAGTCCAATTTTGAAAGCTGAATGATTTGACTGGAAGACCAAGGGGTCATTCTAGGCAGAGAGAACAGTGTGTATGAAGGCATGAAGGCATGGTGGGGGGTATTCAGTCTGACGTTATTTGGGCAAAGAAAATAAGGAAAAGATGATAGGAGATAAGATTGGAAGGGTAGGCAAGGCCAGATTGTGAGGGGCCTTGTAAGCCTTGTAGAGCATCTTGGACTGTACCAGTAAGCAGTGGGAACCATGATAGGGCTTTAAACAGAGGAGTGATGTGATCTGATTTGCATTAGAGAAAATGCATTCTATCACAGTGTGAAGGATAGACTAAGGGGGAGCAGGCCAAGAGGCAGGAAGACCAGTTAAGGAGCTCTTTGAATAGTTAAAAAACGAAAAGATGATGGAAAGCCTGGACTAATAATATGCTGTAGTAACATAAACGAAAGATATATCAGATAGATACTTAGAAGACCGACTGAACAGGTCTTGGTGACTGGTTGAATGAGAAATTCAGGATGACTACCAAGTTTCAGCACTATGTAGATAGAGGTCAACTGTGTAGATAGAGGTCTGAGTCACCAAAATGGTGTCAGTTGGGCAGATAGAGGAGGAAGGGCAGATTAGAGTAAAAAAGATGAATTTGGAACATACTGAGTTTGGTCTTGAGGTACCTGTAGGATGTGCCATATTATACCTGTCAAGTGTCAACTAGTATATGGGTTTGGAGCTCTCAAGAGAGGTCTGTGTCTGGGACTACAGACACAGATTTGGGGCTCAATAGGATGGTAGATAAAACCATGGGTATGGATGAGATGATCTAGGGGAAAGGTGAGGAATGAAAAAACCTGGGAAAGACTGGCATTTATGGGGTGGCAGATGAAAAGTCCACAAAACAGCATAAGAAGGAGTAATCAGAGAGGAATGAGGACAGTCAGAAGATGTGCAACATCACCAAAGCCAAGGAGTAGGCACTTTCAAGAGAGTCATGAGGACAGAAGTAGGGTGAGAGCAATCAATTATGTTAAATACATCAGAGAGAGGTCCAGTAAAATAAAGACTTAACATTGTTCATTAGATTTTGCAATTAGGATGTCATTGGTTTACTTAAAAAGAGAAATAACAGTGGTGTTCTGGGAACAGAAAAGCCATAGTGGGAGCTGAGTTTTTAACAGGAGGTGAGGAAATGGAGAGTGTCTACACTTTAGAAAAGATTCCATAACAATAAAAGAAGAGAAATAGGGCAAATGCCAGTTGGGGATAGAGGCGAAAGAAAATTTGTTTGTTTCTTTTTTTAGAGTGAAAGTTGATCATGTCTGAAGGTTGATGGGAAGCAGCCAGTAAGTAGAGAAGTTGTTGAAGACACAGATGAGAGGAGGGATAACTGATGAAGTAAGTCCTCAAGGAGGTGAGAAAGAATGGGCTCCAAAGCACACGTAGAGAAATTAGCCTTGAACTGGAGAAGCTATGTCTATTTCTGCAAGACCAAAAAAAAAAAAAAAAAAAAGAGGTTAGGACATGTAGGGACACAACTATGTGGCAGGGTGGGGTGAGGACAGGAAAATGAGTGTTAGCATCCAATGACCTAGATTTTCATAATGGAATAAGAGGTGAGATCATCTGCTGAGAATAAAGTGGATCATTGAAAATAGTTGGTGAAGCAGAGTGGAGGTAAAATGATTGAAAGGATGAAGCTTATAAATGGGTCATCTATGAGGGCATTAAGATCACTCAGGATTGTGGCTAGAGTTGGGGTGGAAAGGAAGACTATCAGTGAGGAGGTGAAGTCCTCAATAAGTGAGAGAACTAAAGTACAGCAGATGACAGTAGGAAGGATTGGAAGAGGGTGGCTGTACCATCTCCAGGACCCATGGGGTAAGAAAGAACAGAGAACCTCTACCACTGAAAACAGAGGTTTCTAGTAGATGTTAGGTACCTGACCCAAAGTAGGTACTCACTAGATGTGAAGAAGTGAGTTACTCTTTTTTAAGCTAGCATGATCATAAAATTGCATCAGACCATCACAAGGAGTGGCAGTCCCAATGTGCTCCATGCTGGTCAAACTACACAGCGAGCAGTACGTTCCATTTTGAGGTACCGTATTTTAAAGTGAACATTTACAAATCATAGTGCATCTAATGTTTATTGAATGGATGAAGGGTCAAGAAGTAACTGAGGACTGATTAGAAATTGGGGATGTTTAGTCTAGCAAAGAGATGGTTAAAGGAGGATATGACAAATGTCATGAAACATTGAAAGTGCTATTTCTGCTCCATATGATAAAAGTAAGATTAATGGATAGAAGTTAAAAACAGAAGATTACAATTCTTTTTTAGCAGAGTTTTTAATTCATCCAGTGATAGAATGTGAACTTACCTAATCTATTCATGTGGAGGCTGCAATGAACTCCTACCTGCTAAAGGTGTTAGAAGGGTCACCCCCAAGGTTAATATCCCCAAAGGTTAAAGAGAAGATAGAAAAGCAATCCAGTTGCCAGGGACCACAGATCATCAAGTTGATCTGTAAACACTGTGAGAGAATATTTTCTACCTAAAAAGTAGAGCTTGGTTGGAGTGGAAAGCTTTCCTTGACTCTTGCTATTGGGGAAAATTAGTCAGAGAGACTAAAAATAGAAGAAAAACGTGAAGAATGGCTCAAAATGATCAGTCAAAATCCTAAGGGGATGGAAGAGAGGAGGTGGCAAAATAAAATAAATTATCTTCCAGGAAACAAATTTCACTGGGCTTTTGGAGTTGGCAGGACTCTGCAAAGAATCTTTTCAATGGTTGCCTTAAATTAATGCTGGGATTGTTTCAACTATGTGAAAAGAACAAGGATCTGGACTCTTTAAAAAGCCAGGCTACTTCCTGCTCCAGATGAAGGCAGTAGCTCTAAGAAAGGAAATTAGAAAGCGCTGGGACAGTAGCGTTACTACATGCCTTACCTTTATAAGACTGTTCCTAACGGGTGAGAGAGCTGAGAGCCGTTGTTGAGGACTGGAACCCTGTGGCCAAATATCCACTTTGTGCCAAGAGAAACTCATGTCTGATTGAGACTGCCTAGTGCTCAGAGTGACAGATGTTCATATGTATTTAACACCTGTATTTAAATGAGTAGTTAAACATAAACATGTCATGGAGGTGAGACATAAGAAATTACTTAATGGGTACAATCTTTACTGTTTGGGTGACGGTTACATTAAAAGCCTAGACTTCACCACTCTGCAATATATCTATGTACCAAAACTGCACTCGAACCCCTTAAATTTGTACAAATAAATAAATAAATAAACATAAGCTGAAACAGACTGGCAGAACTAAAGCGGAGACAACGGCCTGAGACAGCCTACAGGAGAAAAGAGGATAATAAGTGACTGTCTAGTGTAGAATCTGATCTGGATTAAATTAGGAAGCAGGTGTTAATGGTTGCTTGAATGTTTTTGTTTATCATTTGCACTATATGGCCTTACTGTTGAAGGTGTTGTCCATGGGCCAGCAGGAGCAGCACACCTGGGAGCTTTTTAGAAATGCAGGATCTCAGGCCCCTCCCTAGATCTGCTGAATAATAATCTTCATTTTAACGAGTTTTGGGTGATTTGAGTGCACAGTGCAGTTTGAGAAGCACTGAGGTATGTAGTTTCTTAGTTGAACTTTTGCCTAACAAAATTCTCTGTCGCTTCCTCCTTCCTTCTCTCCCTTGTACCACCTCTCCTAGTTTCCCAATCTTAGTTTCTTTGTGATCTGGCAAATAACTCTAATAATGGCTGATAGCCCCAAAAGTAGTGTTCCCGATATACCCAGACAAAGAAAAGAAAAGAAAAGAGTGGTCACATATATATTGTAAAGCACAGGTTTGGCCAGTAGGAAACCATTGACTTGGCCTCTAATTGTGCTGTCTGTATAACTTTTGTCAAGTTCATTGACCTTTCTGAGCCTCAGTCTGTAAAATAAGGGTCATTATAGTATTTACCTCATAGGGTTGTTGTGAGAATGAAATGAAATGAGGGGAAGGTATGTAAACTGCCTAGCACAGCGCCTGACACACAGTAAGTGCTCAGTATATGGTAGTCATTATTATTGAAAGCCATCAGTTTTGAAGTAAACTTAGAACTATGTTATGATTACACAGACTTTCAAAGTCCCCATGAGTCTTTCTGGAGAGCCTCCGGAAAGCCCTGTGTACCTCACCCAGTTCAGCTTTCTTGACACCAGTACAAGCAGTCAAGCAAAAGTATTTCTTATTCCCTTGGATTGTCTTCTTGTTTTTGCTGAATTACCAAGATTTCCTACTTTTTCATTGCAAATGGCCCACATTTTTAGTACATTAAAGCTAAAAACATCTTTTGTGGGCTGGTCTGGAAATGTAGTTCAATTTATAACAATTTTTTTCTCCTATGGAAAAATGCATGTCACCTTCCAAACAATTGACTTGAGAGTGAACTTTGAGAGCTCAGCCTGTCTGCAACTTTGAGGCTCCCTGTATGTCAATATATGGAGTGGTCACAAAGGCTAGGTAAACCAAGTCCAGAATTCCAGAGGTGGCTGAAAGACAATTGAGAATGCTACAAGGATTGGAAAGTAGGGCAAATGGATCAATCTGAGTGCACAGTATCAAGATTTAGAAAGCTAATACAGGAAGGGAGATATACCTCTGGAAGGATATTAAAAAATAGCCACAGTGACAACACAAACCATTTTTTTTTACTATATTAGGTCAGGGGCTCCTAATCGGTAGCTTGGGATCTACAGACAATATCCAGGCCTTGCAAGCTAACTCTCTAACATGATCGCCCTTCTCCTGCCCTGCTCTCTGCAGTTTGCGTGGATTCTCAGCTCAGAGAGGAAGACAGTAAGCAGCATCTCCCCAATCCTCTTCACTTCCACACCCTGGTAGCCAGCCCCCAGATTCAGTCAACTTCCCTTTACCTTTAATTTCCCTCTTCCCAGGGAGATCAAGGCATCAGGAATATACAACACAATTTTTCCTTACAAAAAGGATGAGGACTCCTGTATTGGGTAAAATGAGATGACTGGTGAAAACAGGGCCCCCAGGATGGAGAGGGCTGGAAAGACAGTAACAAAGGACCATGAAAAAGCAAAGGACTTTTGTGCCTTCTCCCTGAAGTCGTTAGCAAGAAAGCCAATTGTATCTGGGGGAACTCTGGGTTAACATGGCAGCAAGATAACACAGTCTGATACCCACCATCTAGGAATGCCCATTAAAATATCCATGAAGCTCTGCAACAAAAGACCAAAACTTGCACTAGCTATGGAAAATAGGGGAAAAGGGACTATTAATTGCTAATGGAGAAGGAATTTCTGCTAGCTGTTGTGGGGAGATGGGGTTGGACTGAGGAACATATTTATAACCTACCTACACTCTACCCTCCTATCCAGAACAACAAAAGTGCCCAACAAAGTTGGGGAAAGCTTTTGATTCACTTCTACCAACTGTCCTTAGATTGGAAATACAGAGGCTGATCAGAAAACCAATGTCATCCCTTTACTATAAAGAAAATATTTTCAGAGGCAACAACACCTCTGTTCCACTTCTTCTACCATCAGTTCCTCTATTTTATTTTATTTCTTTTCTCCTTCCTCCCTTCCTCCCTTCCTTCCTTCTTCTTTCTTTCCTTCTTTCTTTTGTTTGTTTTTGAGAGAAGGTCTCGCTCTGTGGCCCAGGCTGGAGTGCAGTGGCACAATCACAGCTCACTACAGACTCAACCTCCCAGGCTCAAGCAATCTTCCCACCTCAGCCTCCTGAGTAGCTGAAACCACAGGTGGATGCCACCACACCTGGCTAATTTTTTTTTTTTTTTTTTTTTTTTTTTTTTTTTTTTGTGGAGATGGGGTTTTGCCATGTTGCCCAGGCTGGTCTTGAACTCCTGAGCTTAAGTGATCCACCCGCCTCAGCTTCCCAAAGTGTTGGAATTACAGGTGTGAGCCACCGCATCTGCCTAGCTCCTCTATTTTCTATATGCTTTGTGGAGACCACAACTTGAGAACGCCATGTGGCTGGTGATGGTGGTAGCGGTGGTTGGCGCCAGAGATTGTTATGGCTGGGGCCAGAGATTGTTATCGGGAAAAGTTCTGAACATAAGCATGCTTGCAGACATTATATCTGAAAAAATGTAATGTATAACATGTAATTTCATATTACATATATAAATATGTAATGTGTAATTTCATGTAATATGAAATAATGTAACATGTAACAAATTGCAGAGTTGAATGACCCAAAAGATCAGAGATGGAAGATTCCATCTATCTCAGTCCAGCCAAACCTAAAAATAATGATAGCAGCAACGATAACACTATCAACTGCCACCATTTGCTGGGCAATTATTATATGCCAGACACTATATTAAGTACTTAACATGCCATGCATTATCTTACGTATTCCTCATAGTAAACATAACTTGCCATTCAAGTTTGTTTGAAAAGGTCAGGTAACAATAATGACATCTACCACATATTGAGCTGTGACTATGTGGTAGGTACTAAGTGTTATACATCCACCATCTCATTAGATGAATGCCTACTAGGCACTAAAAATGGGCTTGTATAAGTACTTTGTCCTCCTCAATTCATCCTTCAAGCCATCATCTCCTCTAGGAAGCCTTCCTTTACCCTTCCAATCTGTGTTTGGTATGCCCACTCTTTGTTCCTTCCATCACCATTCTGTGCTTCATTCCATGACAATCCTTATCGTATATACTGTGATTGTCTCTTTACTTGCCTGTGCTCCCACCCTGGACACACACACACACACACACACACACACACACACACACACACACACATACGCACACCAGACTGTGAGCTCCAGAAGAAAACACTGTAGATATTAGGATGTAATAATATATGGCCTCCATGAAACAGTTCTACAAAGACATGTTGATGTATACATTAATTAGCTTGATTGTGGTAGTCATTTCACAATGTATATCAAAACATCATGGTGTACATCTTAAATATATACAATTCTTGGCCGGGTGCAGTGGCTCATGTCTGTAATCCCAGCACTTTGGGAGGCCGAGGTAGATGGATCACTTGAAGTCAGGAGTTCAAGACCAGCCTGGCCAACATGGTGAAACCCTGTCTCTACTAAAAATACAAAAACTAGCTGGGCATGGTGGCGGGTGCCTGTAATTTCAGCTACTCGGGAGGCTGAGGCAGGAGAATCGCCTGAACCCGGGAGGCAGAAGTTGCAGTGAGCCGAGATCGCGCCACTGCATTCCAGCCTGGGCGACAGAGTGAGACTCCCTCTAAAACTCCTGCCTCAGCCTCCCGAGTAGCTGAAATTACAGGCAAGTGCCACCATGCCAGGCTAATTTTTATATTTGTAGTAGAGACAGGGTTTCATCCTGTTGGCCAGGCTTGTCTCAAATTCCTGACCTCAAGTGATCCCACCACCTCAGCCTCCCAAAGTGCTAGAATTACAGGCGTGAGCCACTGTGCTTGGCCCTCAAGGACAGCTTTTCAATTTCCCTCAGTTCCCCATCTCCATATTTTATTTCCCCTTGGTTAATCAGATATTTATTAGGTATCTACCATGCCCAAGCACTGTGCTAAGAAAGCTTGTGGAAACAACCTAAGTGTCCATTGATGGATTAAAATGAGTTTTTATCCATTCATTTCAATTTCTAAATTAATTTCTAATTTTTTCTAAAAAATTCAATTTCTAAATATAGAAATTGTGGTGTGTGTATATATATATACATGTATGTGTGTGCATATGTGTATATGTATGTGTATATGAGTGTATATGTATATGTGTATATATGTATATTATGTGTATATATGTGTGTATATTATGTGTATATATGTATATGTATGTGTATATATATAATAAAATATTATTTAGCCTTAGAAGGAAATCCTGCCATTTGTGATAATATGAATGATCCTGGAGGATATTTTGCTAAGTGAAATAAGCCAAACACAGAAAGAAAAACACTACATGATCTCACTTATATGTGGAATCTAAAAAAACTGAATTCATCAAAGCAGAGAGTAGATAGTGGTTACCAGGGGTAAGGTGGGGAACACATGGGGAGATGTTGGTCAAAGGGTTCAAAGCTTCAGTTATATAGGATGAATAAGTTCTAAAGATATAATGTACAGCATGGAGACTATAGTTAACAATACTGTATTGTTCACTTGAAATTTGCTAATAGCGTAGATCTCACTGCACACAGACGCACACACACACAAAGATAACTATGTGAAGAGATGGATATGTTAGCTTGACTGTAGTCTATGTGTGTATATATGTGTGGGTATATATATATATATATATATATATATATATA
>NW_026652282.1:89772457-89789957 GCF_009828535.3 Hylobates moloch | reverse complement strand
ACCTCCTGGGTTCAAGCAATTCTCCTGTCTCAGCCTCCTCAGTAGTTGGAGCTACAGGCACACGCCACCACACTCGGCTAATTTTTGTATTTTTCGTAGAGACGGGGTTTCACCATATTAGTCAGGCTGGTCTCAAACTCGTGATCTCAAATGATCCACCAGCCTCGGCCTCCCAAAGTGCTGGGATTACAGGCGTGAGCCACTGTGCCTGACCAAATGGGTACTATTATCACCCATTTTCATTTTATAAAGAAGGAAATTGAGGCTTGGAAAAAACTAAGTATCTCGCCCAATGCCTCACAATGAATAGCAGAGCCTGAATTGTCTATGAAGAAAGAATTGTTAAGAACACTCAGTAACTAAACTAATGCTAAAGAAATTCTTGGAACACTTAAGAATTGTCTATGAAGCAGAGGTAAATGTGAGCTCAGAACCTTTCCAAATGGTCAAAATGTCCTTATTAGGTAGGGAAACCAACCATCCCAGTCCTGGGACATAGGACTGCCTGTGCTCAAACTGGAACAGTCCTAGGGAAACTGGAATGGTTGGTCACCCTGTTGTTAGGGGACTTCCCCCTTGTCATTTGAATATGCTTCTAATACTGGAAAACTTAGGAGGGAGATAGAATATTCTGGGCAAACAGCAGAAGTTTCCAGTTTAAATGTAGCATATGAAAAAGCTTCCCAAGTTGACATTTGAAGAGCCTTCCTTAATTTTTCTGACCTGTAAGGTATAACAACGTGTAACGGGAGCTTTGGCAGTATTTGTTGTGATTGTTGTTGCTGTAACCTAGATTTTTTTCTAAGATTTTACCCAAAACCTCTTAATCAGCTCTATTCTACCTTTGACCCCAGAGCATACCTGGCTAGTGTGGTCTGAAATACTCTGAATCTGATTTCCCTTCCGGCTCTAAAAACCCTAGGATTCTACCTTTAAGCTTCTGACCTGGCCCCAACTGGTTCCCATATGTAAATGCTCAGAAAATGATAAAAATAGCAAACATCTCTAATTGCTTTATGTGTGCTAATTCATTTAATATCCCCTATTAATGTAGTAACAAAGGGGAAGGATATAGATTCAGAGATCAGGTTTTCAAGAAAACTTTGTGCAAAAAATTATTTGTGCTTCTCTAAGTGAGTCTCAGAAAAAGTAATTTCATAATGTATGTTCCTGGACCTGGCTTCTGAGGTGGTGGCCACTCACACGGCGTGATTTGAGTGGCTGCCTGCTGCAGTGCCTAAGTTCATACTATTTAAGATTCAGTTCTCTGTCCATGTACCATCTAAAATTCCTCTCCCAGAGCACCGCTGGTATGTAGACCACACTGTGAGAAACCCTGTATTAGAGATTGCAACCCATTGTCAACTAATTTACCATTTGATTTTGAGGATGGAGTTACTTGCTGTAGAGCGGTTTTGGGTTTCTGTGTGGTTAAGCCTGTCATTCTTTGCCTTTGTGATTTTTGCTTTTGGTATCAAGCTTCAAAAGTCCTTTCATAGCCCAAAGTAATTTAAAATAACTATTTCCTGAGTGCCTAGTGGTCTGACAAAGAATAGGCATTCTTGGATTAAGGGACATTCTCCATTAAAAGCACAAATACATTTACAAACTTAACATTCATGGTTTGGATACTTCATGAGAGCTCAGACTGGTAAGAAACTGTCTTTTTGCTGAGGCACAGATGTGAATCACATGTGTAAGGAGGCTAGTATGTGGGGACCAGTCCTTTCACCAATGAGTGAGCCTGGTGCCCTACCCCACATCTACCAGTGTGTGTGTGTGTGTGTGTGTGAAAGAGAGAGATGTATTATATGTATATATTGTACATTGTACATATATATATAGTGGTAAAATAGATATAACATAAAATTTGCCATTTTAACCATTTCTAAGTGTACGATTCAGTGGCATTAGGTACATGAACAATGTTGTGCAACCATTATCATTCCCAAAATTTTGTCATCATCCCAAACAAAAACTCTGTACCCATTAAACAATAACTCCCCATTTCCCCATTTTCCCCTCCCACTACCCCCTGGTAACCTCTATTCTACTTTCTGTCTCTATGGATTTGCCTATTTAGATATTTCGTATAAATGGAATCGTACAATATTTTGTGTCTGGCTTCTTTCACTCAACATGTTTTAAAGTTCATCCATGTTGTAGCACCTATCAGTACTTCATTCTTTTTATAGCTGAATAAAATTCCATTGTATGGATATAACTCTTCTGCTTCCTAAGCAAACCTAAGTGTCCATTCATCTGTCAGTGGACACTTAGGTTGTTGCCCTCTTTTGGCTATTATGAAGAATGCTGCTATGAACACTGGTGTACAAGTATCTGTTCAAGTCCCTGCTTTTAATTCTTTGGGGTATATACCTAGGAGTGGCATTGCCCAGCGCCTACTTTTCAACATAATTTTGTGGTCTACTGCTCGTAGTCCACACATATGTAGGAACCTGTCATAAAATGAGCAAATGTCTCAGGGCATTCCTTGAGGAGAATGCTCCCTCTCTAAGCCAGCTCCTGGTGCTAGTGATTACAATGAAGAGAAAGCTACAAAGTTTGGCAAAGTGATGGTGCTGCCTGGAAATAGACCTTTTATGGGGGAAATGACATGCTTTAGAGATTGCATCCATGAGTTGGAGACTGGCAAAAGTTTTAGTGTGTATCTCTCATGAATGGCCAAGGTCTAGCGTACCTTTTTAAAGACTAACATGTGACACCGTTACTTGCCATTAACTACTTTGTATGGATTTGTTTATCAGACCTCCGGTCATGGTGACAACCCACTGGGAATAGGGTCCTATGGGACTGGAATGTGGCAAAGCCAACTTTGGAGGAGAGAGGTAGAGAGATGGGGCTGGAGTCCATGGAAGGCTTAGCTTGGGCTGTTACAGCACGGGGCCTGGACAGCATGAGAGTTCAAAAAATCTGTTTGGAAAGTTCATGCTCTTAAAGAAAGGTGGGAAGCACAGAGCTTGAATTTCATCTACTCCTCAGTTTTTGCCAGGAGTGGACTATTATTTACTGAGTCCACACCTCAGTAAGTAATGCTTTCCAGGGTGACCTTAGTTTTCTTCCCTGCCTGAAGAGAAGGTTAACACTCCTGTTTATATTTGCACTTGCAGATAATCCAACAAGCTCTCCATTCCAGGTAGAGGGTTGGCTCCTTTCCAGATCAGGTCCTGAAGGCCAGGGAGTCTGGGTAAAATGGAGATGGATGTATCTGGCCAAGACTGCCAAGACCTCTAGGCATCCTGGGTGATGGAACCCTGCAGAGTTCTTGCCCCCACCTGGTGGGTGGGTTGGTTGGGAGGAATGACTTTGGCCATGTCTGCACCTGGTGGTGGCTGTTGCGCTGTTTGCTCATCGTGATTCTGCTCCTACCTGAACTTTCTCTTCTTCTTATGTAAGCCATCCCTAAAGATAACTGTAAAGCCATAATCTGCCATGGCTGGCTGGGTTTATATAACAAATTGGTTGGTGTCGTGCAATAGCCTCTTGAGCCCTGGAGAACCAATGTGCTAAGTTGAGACTAAAACATGGGTTCATTTGATGGGGTATTTTGTGTGCTCAGTGAACTCAAGAGAGAGCAGTCCATGACCACAGGGGTCAGAAAGATGAAATTTCCTTTTAAATAAAGAGAGCAATAATGGCCCAGAACATACTGTGCTGTCCCAAAGTCTGCAATAAGGGGACAAGGGTTAGGGCATTGCTGTAGCACCACAGCTTTGGCAGAGAAGGCCCTCCATAGAACCCCATGGGCTAGGAGGAGCCCCATGAAGGCCAGAAGGCTAGATCCCAGTTTCAGGGCAACCTAGGTTTGATGAAGAGTCAGGTCAGGGAAAATGTCTTTTGGAGGCCACTGTCTACCATGCTGAAATCCAGCTTAACTAGAGTTGGAGTGGGCTAAGATGCGATCTGTGAGAGCAGAAAGCAAGCTTTTCTCAATTCTGTTACAGGCAGGAGGGAATTTTATCAGTAGGCAAGGCAAGTTCACTTGTACCTTCTAGCTGAAAATTCCTGCCCCAGAGTAGCTGTGGCCCTTCTGGAAACTGTGTAAAGAGGCATTAAGATCCCAGCCAGCACAGAAGACTGAATGGGAAGCTTCCCATTGTGCAGACACTAGCCCGGGGGAAAACAAGAGCTGGAAGCAGGCTGGATCACTGATGATCCAGGCTCACCATTGGCCTTCCTCTCCTGGGAGCCACTTTCCTCAAATGGGTCCAGTCAGAAATCAGGCCCCTGCCTATGGACAGAGCACCACAGGGACCTTCCCCATCCTTCCTCGAAGGAAGACTTTACTCACAGAATAGGCTTGAGTATTCAACCCACTTCCTCTAATCTTCTCTTCAGGGGAGATGGAGAGCAGCTGTTCACAGCTTAGGGGTCTGGCCAGGATTCCCGCTCCGTGCTATTTAGGCTGGTGATTGGCTAGAGCTATCCCTAAGGAAGAAGGGGGTGAGAAGTGAGAGGAAAGGAAGCGACTACAGCAGCTCCTTCCTGGCTTACCCCACTCCCAAGACACCCCTCCTTCAGCGCTGCCGTTTAGCCTCACTCCCAGACTAGGCTGGGCCTAGGCCAGCCTGAGGGCCCTGACTCATAACTAGCATGTCTTATGTAACAGAGCCAGGTTACTGAGGCATCACACTTCTGCTTGCTCAGTGGTAGGCTTCCCTGGGGGCAGGCATTTGGAAGCCTGCTGGGGGGTCCAAGTCAAGCTCATCATACTTCCCAAGGAAAAGCCTACTCTCCCCAGTGTCAGGCAAGCAGTCTGCTCAGAGGCAAATGCCAGGCCGCAAGGCCTGACCCGGTCCGACACTCAGCCTCCACACTCAGCAGTAAATGTAAGCAGACAGGCAAGCTGGAGTGGACTTAGTCTGGCTTGAGGCATTTTGGAGGTGGCAGGGAGGAACCTACCATCACCTGATAATGCACTGCTAAAGAAACTGCGTGGTGCATGGAGAGGCCCCAGAACAGGTTGCAGAAGTCCCTCTTCCTTTTGTATCTCCTTGTTGGTTCAGAAACTATTGGGTGGGTTGGGGTGGGGGGAGTTGTTGGGGGGGGGCGGAAACTCCAGGCTGACTGACACCAGGTGAAAGGGTTTACCGGAAGCTGGAGGAGGTTTACTGGAAGGTGGAGGAGCTGTTTAAAGGAAGGCCTTTCAAGAGCCAATTCCCAGTCCACGCTCCATGAAGTCTCAAAGTCCCCAGGTTGACCTGAATTCACAATGATTCTTAGCTCTCTGCCTGGCCTATTCAGAAAATTACATTACCGGCTTAGTGGAACTGAGCCCCCAGTGAAGTCAGTATTGCCAGACTCTATGACAGATTTCTCTAATAACAAATGTGACTATCTACAGCACAGAATACCCCCATCAATCTAATATTCCACCAGCTCAAGGTTTGTGACTAAACCAATAGCTCCTCTTCTTCTCCTCCTTTGTCTTTTCCCCAGCCTGTCTCACATGTGTTGCCATCAGGTAAGTGGCTCACAGGCCGTGAGTAGGTGGGGACATTGCTCTCCACTCCAAGAAAGAGAGGAGAAACAGGGAAACAAAGTCAAAAAGGTGGTGTGGGAATTACCAGCAGGCATGATTTGTACCCAAAGCTGACTCATAAGTTCTTGGACAAGCTCAAGACTACCACCTCAGGGCTCAGAAGAGCTTGGCACCCCTAGTCCCCCAGATCACAGAATCCAGTGAAAATTAGAGGACCTGAGTTGGAGATGCAGAATTTTCCTTTGTGGGACTCCTCCCAGGCTTCCAGCCCCTTTCTTCTCCCTATCCCCTCTGCCTTTTTGGTTCATAGGCTGTAGCAGTAAAAAAGAAAAAGAAACAAAGAAAACAAAACAAAAAATAATAAATAATAAGAAAAAGAACTGCTCAGTTTTAAGGCAACATAATCTGCCTGCCCAGGTGCACAGAGAAATGAATGATGGCAGCACCTCATTCGGCCTTGTACCAAAGCGACCAAGCACTTCAATTAATCAATCCATCATTTATTGACCAAGGGCCTGCTATGTATTGAGTACCGCCTGAGGATTTATTGAATGCATATCCTGCTAATCACTGTAGAGGACACAGGAGACGTCAGAGGCTAGGACCAGGGCCCTGAGGAGCTGAGGGTATAGCAGGAAGGAGTGGAGCAGCTGCACCCAAGGCCAGTGGGGAACAAAGCACTGGCGTGACCGCAGGCCTTTGCAAATCTGGTCCAGCCTCCTGCTCCTTAAGGGAAAGGCCTTAAGCTTACTGCTCCTGGGGTCCGCAGGTCTGGAGCTTGGATGGTGCCAAAGCAAACTAGGAAGGGAGAGTCTCTTTATGGCGGCAGCTTCCAGCAGGGCCTGAAAGAATGGGTTGGCTTTGGCACGATGGAAAGCAGCAGGGCTTTCAGATTGGGAGAGCGGAGGAGAACCTCGCTAGTCCAGCAGGGCTCTTGAGTAGGAAGGGGATGGCCTGGGGTGGGGACACTTTTGATTCCTTCCGGGCTAGAACCCAGAGTCACCATTGATTCAGGAACAAGAGACAAAGGCCCACTCTGGCCCTCCCCTCATTGCCCCTCTCTGACACAGGGCAAGCTGGACCCTAGCACCCTCTCCTTGGGAACCTAGGCTAGCCCTGGGGAGACAGAGGCCTTCAGGGCCTGGGAGTAGGGAGGCACCTCCCCCTTATCCTGGAGAAAGCCCAGCAGAACAAGAAGAGTTGAGCAGGGTAGAACCAAGGGGTGCAGTCGAGGGTGGGCACCAGAGGAGCCTGGGGGCTGTGGCTTCCTATCTGTGCATCTCTGGCTTCGGTCTCCACGAGGTCCCTTCTGAGGTGGGTAACAGAAGCAGGGGTGTGTCAAGGTGCTACCACGAGAATATATAGATAATCCACCCAAGTCTCTCTGGAAAAAAAAGTTGCTGATGGCCCTGCAGGGTGGCATTTTAACCTTGTTTGCACCTTGGTCAAACCCGTTTCCCAGATACCCTATAAATGAAAGCCTCAGGGTAGGGTTGAGAAAGATAAGAAGCCTCAAGCTGACAGGAAGAGAGACAGAACCAGGGTGGCAAAAGAAAGCAGTCTCAGGTAAACTAGGGAAGAAAGTGTTGTTCATGGTCAACGTTCCATCCTCACTCTCTGGGACCCTCTCCCCAGGTTAGTGTCTTGGACACACCTGTGCCCACATCCTTTCCCACCAGTACTCTGGAGAATTCATGTTTAAGTTCATGAATAGCTTCAATCAATAACAAATATTCATTGCACACTTTCATGTACCAGACTCGGTGGCAGGTACTGGGGATATAATGGGAAACACATGAAAGCTGTCATAGAACAGTCAACGGAGTGGGGGAGACAGGCATTAACCAGATAGTCATGCTAATGAAGTATAGTTACAAACTAGATGCCAAGAGAGAAAAGGAATAGCCTTCTGTCAAAGAGTATAACAAAAGGTCAGAAAAGCCTTCCTGGAGAAGTTATATTTGAGCTAAAGAAATGAGTCTTTAGCACTGAAATTCTAATAATCAGACCCAGGCCAAAGGTGATATTTTCAGATAGAAGACTTTCTGAGGAACCACTGAAGCCATACCATGTAGGTAGTTTTCACACCCCTGGAAATATCTCTGGGCCATGAGTAGCCAGCAGGTCCCAAAGGGGAGGACTGACAATTTTCTGACAAGAGGAAGAGATGAGTTTGAAGCTCATGGGGTAACTAGTATTTAATGTCATCCTTTGCTAAAAATAGTCCATGACAGTATGGAAATGTGTAAAGGCTGGCCCTGGGGACCAGTGATAAAGTGGGTATAGCCTGTGGGAAGGAAAATTTGTTTTTGTAAATTATTTACTATAAAGGAAAAAGAAATGGGGGGTTGTCTGGGTTTTCTTCTCCCTTTGCGGGCTTCCTTCTGAGTTATGAATGCTTCTCATTGTACAGAGGCAGTGAGGCACGGAGCTTCAGGCTGCACTCCTTTCTGGGGCCCAAGGTGTAAATTTTCTGGGCTGCAAATATCAGATATTTGTCCAGGCTGAAAAACAGCCTGAATGCAGAAGGGGAGGTAGGCTAGACTTTCTTCTGGGAAGGACAAATAAATTGATCAAGGGGCCCCAAAGAGTGTTCATTTGAGAGAGGTAGCCCGTCTCTCAAATGGTGGGTATCACCTGCCCTCCACAGTGGCAAGGCAGGTGATAGCTAACAGCCCAGCGTGATCCAAGGGAATCTGATTGTGAAGTGTCAGGAAAAGGCCAACAGGACTTGTTTAGCCAACAGGAGGCAAACATGAGACTCTAGGGACCTGTGGTGCAAAGCAAAAGGAACTAAGATTATTGATCTACAAGAAGTTTAAGGGTGAGGTGGAAGGTGGTAGAGAGCAAGAAGAGAGATCAGTCTTCAAATATAAGAAAAGTACGGGTCAGGTGCAGTGGCTCACGCCTGTAATCCCAGCACTTTGGGAGGCCAAGGCGGATGGATCATGAGGTCAGGAGTTCGAGACCAGCCTGGCCAACATGGAGAAACCCCGTCTCTACTAAAAATGCAAAAATTAGCTGGGTGTGGTGGTGGGCACTTGTAATCCCAGATGCTCAGGAGGCTGAGGCAGGAGAATCGCTTGAACCGGGGAGGCAGAGGTTGCAGTGATCCGAGATCACGCCATTGCACTCCAGCCTGGGCAACAAGAGCAAGACTCCGTCTCAGAAAAAAAAAAAAAAAAAGTACATGTGCAGGTTTTTTTTGTTTTGTTTTTGTTTTTTTTTTTTTAAAAAGCTAATATAAGAAAAGTCACAACTCAGAGATGGTGACTAGCTGTTTCCCAACCACACTGGGAAGAGAACAAGAGGAAACAGGCCTACATTGTAGCATAAAGAATTGAGATTAGATAGCAGAAAGAACTTCCTGACTACAAGCATTCAGAGGAGCTTGGCAAAATTACCAAGGGATGTTGTATGTAATTTATACATATGGGGAAGCTGATGACAGTAGCGATAAAGAATTGGATAAAAGTGTGAGAGTCCTGGTTTTATAAGGACCATGGTCAGAAGTAGACAGACAGGTGAGGAAAGCAAAGGGGTCAGGACCAGGTGCTTATAAGAAAAAAGAAAGTGTATGTGTGAAAGGTGAAGGTGTTTTCATGAAAATACTTTTATAATAAAAATGTCAATGGAATTTCCACTGGAGATAAGTCAGTAAAACTAGCATACATTCTCCTGTAACTGGAATAGTATAGGAGAATGGACTGAGGAGCTGGTAGGGCCCCTTCTATCATCCTTCAGCTTTCTTGTCTCCTGGATAAATTAGTCTCAAGGGGGCCCCCCATCTTCTACATTTTAACAATTTTAGAGCACACTCCTCTGCTGGGGGCATTGGAGTAAGGCCACCCACCCCAAGTACTTGTTGCAGAGGAGAATGTTTTCCTCTTCATGCACACAAACAAGATTAGACATAGGGGATACAAATTGAATACAAGGGGTACAGTGGCAAACAACAAACCATGCAGGTTCCCTGCCACAGGAAACTTACAATTTGGTGGTGGAGACAGACATCGAATAGTAATTACACAAATAACATCATTACAATTGATGGTAATGAAGGAAAAATGCAGGAAGTCAGGAGAACACAGGCTAAGGGGACTTCACCCAGAATTAGAAAATCCACAAAAGAAAATTCATTATGTAAAGACATGGGGCACTGCAAGTGCCCCACTGTGAGTGGTTCTTGCCCAAAAATCAGTAGCAGAAAGGCAAAATGAACCCAGTCACTGCTAATGCCCTAAGATGTGGATTTTGAAGCTCCTCTGGCTCACTGAAGCCCTGTCAGGTTAGGAGCAGGGAAATTTTCTCACTGCCAAGATCAGGCAGCCTTGATTTAGGCGAGTGACTCTCTAAAGGTCATAATGGCTCATCAGCTGAAAATCAGGATCAGGAAGACTGTGAAGAGCTCATCACTTGCCAGGTGTATAGGATGGAGGTCAGTGAAGAGAAGAAAGAACTACTGCGTGAAAATTGCACTTGAAATTGACCCCCAGCAGTGGCCATGTCTCCAAAATTCTATGTCCTCTGTCTCCTCTTTAAATGTGGGAGGCTTTCCTGGTATATTCTAGTATTAGGTACAAGGTGTGCCCCAGGGCCTTTGAGCAGGAGCCCAGTCCTGGGGAGCCAGGATCCTAGAGAGATGGGGTCCCACTCTGTTTTTCCCTGTCCCTCTTTCAGAGGGGCAGGAAGTTCTAGCCCTTGTGGGGAGCTAGGATGGGCTTCTCTGCCCTCACAAGGCCCTGGAGAGGCCACCAAGGAGCAGAGGACATTAGCCAGTATGTGATCATGAAGCACAGGTGCTTTGCATCTAATAGATAACCACTGACAGACTGTGACCTTGGCAAGTGACAATCTCTCTAGACCTCAGTTTCCACCACTAGAAATTGGTGGTGATGTGGTTGGGAAAGTGAAGTGAGAGGATGCTCCTAGAAAGCACTGAGTGTCTCTTTATTAGCATTAGCCAAGTCAAATGTGGTACCAGAACAAAACCTTATCTAGCTGGCCTTGCCTCCCTCTCTCACGAAATCCTTCTCTCACCAGTCCTCTTCTTGATCTGTCACTCACATACCCTCTTCTGCTCAGAGCCAGATGACACCTAAAACCCAGCTTGGCAAGCTTTCTCCCTGTCAAGTCTCGCTCTCTCAACTTTCTTCATTCACACGCAGGTATAAATGACTGAGAACACTTCTGGTTTCCCTTCTTCAGGGAGGGGAGAGCAGGGAGCTGTGGAGAACTTTGAAATTTTTACCAGAGATCAAAACCTACAGAAAGCACGAAGTTGCCCTACTGGCATTGCTAGCAACTGGGGGAGATCTCAGAGGACAATGGGCCTGGGGACGTTCTCTTCAAGCTCCTGAGCCTCTCCCTTTTCAGGGTTGGTGACCACACCTTGTACCCCCACAGGCACCTTAGATGGAGACGCAGAGGCTCAGAACTGGTAGGAGTTTTCTCAGCCATCTGCCTGACCCTTTCCCATTACAGATGAGGAAACTGAGGCCCAATGTGGGGTGGGTACCTGCCCCAAACCAAACAGCCAATTAGTGACCAGCTGCAAAGGGGAACCATGTCTCCTGATTTTCTGATCCAATGATCTTCCAACTTCTCGTCTCTAGACGGCTGTGCAGCATCCCATCCCAGTAGGTACACAACATCTCCATGCCAGGAGACCAGCTTTGGGTACACCTGATGCCAAAAATGGTGATTTTTTAAAATTTGATTTTGTTTAATAGAATTGACCAATGGTTTGGGTGTTATGAAGCCCCAGCCCTGGAATCTTGCTTCTGCTCAGGCTGGGGCTGCATGCCACAGCCACAGTCATGCAAGGGGGACAGAAAGGCCTGCTGTTCGGGTTGGAAAAGAAATCAGTTGCTGAAACATTGGTCTTTTTGAAAGTTCCAACCACAGGGGCTGGCTGGCAGAGCCGCCGTCTGGGCTCTCCCGGAGGATCCGGCCCTCCCCTTCAGTCTGGGAGTTAGTTTAGCAAGCTGGCCCGGTCTCGGCAGAAGATCCCAAGGGCAGCGCTTGCCCCAGGAGCTCCAGCCTTCCCTCAGGGCCTGGGAGCTCCTGAAGACACTGAGGACCGTGAATTTCCTCCCGCCCCCACAGCCGAGCCAGCCCAGGCTGGCCCTGAGGCTCCTTGAGCACTTTTTCTTCTAAGCCTAGAGTTTCCAGTTGTCCCGCCCTAGCCCGGCAGCTACAGAGAAAGGGAGAGAACGCAAGCAAGAGAGGAGAGAGCCAGAGCGTGAAAGCGCACTCTACTAAAAGAGAGGAGAGAAGTAACCCTAGCCAGGTAATCAAGGCTTGGGCAGCTGTGAGATGAAGGTGGAAAGGCTGGAGGAGCCCCAGCTCGTGGAGGAACCCCAACTTGGGGAGGACCCAGAGCTTGGGGAGGAGGCACAGTTCCTGGAGGAGCTACAGCTCGAGGTGGTAGAAAGTGGGTCAGATTTGGATCCAGAAGATTTGGGTTCGAGTCCAGACTTTGCCACCAATCTGATGCTTGAGCTTGAGTAAGTAACTCCTGCCCTTCTGTGGGCTGCTTTGCCTACTTACAAAATGGGGGAGGGGAGAGACAAGATGGTCTCTAGGGTCTCTTTCAATGCAGATATTCTGGAAGACTATGTTTCTAAAGTCTTGATATGTGAGAATGGGATGCATGGAAACTTGAATTAAATAAGTCACTGAACCCCAGAATGTCAGAATGGTATTGTGCAGGGAGAGGGAGTTCACATAAGACAAAAAAAAAGAAAATGAGAAGGTAGTCCCTGGGTAAGAGTCATGACCCCAAGAGGGGGTCCCGGCTGAATAGAATATTAAGGTCGATTTTCAAAACTCAAGGATGGGCCGGGCACAGTTGCTCACGCCTGTAATCCCAGCACTTTAGGAGGCAAAGGCAGGTGGACCACCTGAGGTAAGGAGTTTGATGAAACCTGTCTCTACTAAAAAAGAAAATGCAACAACTAGCCAGGCGTGGTGGCCTGTACCTGTAATCCCAGCTACTCGGGAGGCTGAGGCAGGAGAATCACTTGAACCCCAGAGGCGGAGGTTGCAGTGAGCCGAGATTCTGCCACTGCACTCCAGCCTGTGCGACAGAGCGAGACTCCATCTCAAAAAAAGAAAAAAAAAAAATCGAGGATGATGGGCTTGGAACGGATTAGTAATGAGAATCTGGGTGTTTGGAGGTGTCATTAATGTGCAGTTGTTAATAAGCTCCCTAACCACATGTCTCCCAGTGATCCCATGTGCCCCAAAATGCAAGCACTGAATGCACAATGCATTTCCTGAGTTCTTTACGTGCGTCTTTGCAGAAATTCTCTATTTAATTGTGAGGGATTTTCAGATAGTGATGTCCAGATCTAAAAAGCGAATCTACAAAGAGAGACTGGTCTGGCCCTCTTTCTGAAAACCTTTCTTGGTAAATCCCCACTCTCACCAGGCCCACTGTTGCATGACTCAGTGCAGGTCCCTTTGAGAATCTGACTGCTGCTATATACAGCTACTCTCCCCCAAATAATGCACAGATGAGCTACCAAAAGCCAATCTGCTTGGTGGGTGTTGATATCTGGTACATTTCACTGCATTAAAATTCCATCAAAATCAGTCATCCCTCTCTGGATTACACGGTGAGAGTCTCTTAAGCCATAGCAGGTGACGTTCCACTAACCAGAGAGTGCCTTTCCAAGCCAGGCATGATATCTCAGGGCTCCCTATATCACAGATCATCTACAATGTGCTCCGCCAACCACATAACCACCAGTATCTACACTGCTGGGCAAAGTGTGATGGTGAGAGTGAGTAGACGAAGAACTTCCCTCCACCTGTCCAGACACCTGCCCACAGCCCTAGTGTGCTCACTCCTGCACAGTCTCCTCCCTCCCTGCTAGCCCTCCTTCTTCTTGGCTCTGTTCATTCTTTCAACAATAATTTCTTGGGTGACTTCTGGCCACTCGGTTAATCTTTTGTTGTTGTTTTGTTTGTTTGAGACAGGGTCTTGCTTTGTCGCCCAGGCTGGAGCGCAGTGGTGCAGTCTTAGATCACTGCAGCCTCCACCTCCCGGGCTCAAGCAGCCTCCCCAGTAGCTGGGACTGTGCATCACAACACCTGGCTAATTTTTTTGTGTGTATTTTTTGTAGAGACAGAGTTTCACCATGTTGCCCAGGCTGGAAGTTAATCTTAATCAATTATAGATTCCTAAGGGAGGGGCTCTTAGAATTCCCTCAGGACAATGGTTTTCAAAGAACCCTTAGGGTCCTCCTTGGCGCCTTAGGGGCTGTGGGAAGGGGAGGGGAAAGGGGGAAAGGGAAGAGAGTTTGGGGTAGGAGAGCAGAGGCAAGGGTGAATATGAGGGAGGGAAGGGGAGGGGGAGAGTGTATGGAGGACCAAAAGAAAGAGGAGAAGTAGATTGTGCCGCAGCCCTCACCAAATATGGGCTACATCTGGAAACAAGGTTGCAAATAAGAATCTATATGTTTCTTTTAAAGTTTGTAGGGTTTTGTTTATCACCTGGCTTGTAATTCCTCACCAGAGAATTTTCAAGCTAAGCTCCTCCTAACTAGAAGGCATCTCCAAGTGGGTGATGGATGTTCAGGGGAGACCTGTGGGCTGGGTGGATGGAGCTCCTGGCCTCAGCCCTGCCTCCCTCAGAGCAGTTCCACTCCTTTAAGGACTCTGTATCCAGAGACCCTGTGACTTCCCACATTAGATGGGGGAGTGGGGTAGGGATTAGGGATGATTATCTGTTAAACAACAACAAAATAAGTTGTAAGCCACAGAAGGATGTTAACTTCCCAGCTGCTACAGGAATCTCTTCTAAAGCACTCCCGGAGGGTGGACACGCTGCCTCAGCTCAAAGGCAATCTACATATAAGCCACTTCCCTTGTTGGTTGGCCCTGATTGTTAGACTGTCCATCTGTTTAGTCAAAATCAGCACACATCTTGCCCACAGAATGCTTTGGTCCCTCCTCTCCTGTTCCCACTGAAGGCCTCTTTTGTCTCCTGAACATTGGGGAGCAGACGCTAGGAGGAGGGGAGCGGCCCCTGGCTTCCCCAGGAAGACAGGAAGAGTTCCTAGCTGGGGGCACCACGTGCTGCAAGGGGCCTATGTGAGCTCCGCGTAGTCAGGCAGGTTACTGATGTGGGCATGGGGCACTCCAGCTGATGCAGCCCCTGGGGCTAAAGCAGAGGAAGTCCACTCCACAGAGGGCACTGGCTGACTTGAGTGAAGTCTAGTGTGGAATTCTCAGCAAGGGAAATAGCTCGAGGGAAGGAACACTTGACCAGGAATAAGGGCCCTGTGTTCTGTTGCAAACCCCAGCCTTGGCTGGGGCTGTCACCTGAAAGGAGAAAAATAATAACGGCCGGTGCCCTGGCCCTGAGAGGAAGGAGGGAGGGAGGCAGGCTCAGGACCGTATCCTGGCCATTTGCAGCAGTCTAAAGCCCGGGCGGCTTTACATTGGGGAAGGAAATAAAGCCATGCTTGTTGGCGGTGGGGACCATCTGTGTGCACTATACAGAGACCACTGTTTCCCCAAATGTGGTAAACATACGCTGGTGGTGTGCAAGATGATTTTAGGTGGTACGTGGACTAACTTTGTTTTTCTATTTTTATAGCCATTTATTTATTTAACATGTGTTGGGGGAATATACAGCTAACACATACACTCCATGATCTCAAAAAATATTATTTCTAAGGATGAAGCAATTTCTTAAAAAGGGAATCTGCTTAAAGTTAATTTACAGTAAATATTAAGTAACTAACAATACTCAGATATGGCAAAAATCTTGATAGTAGTAGACAAGTAACTGGAGTCAAGAACATGCTACTACACTGTGTGTTAGCAGATGTGTGACATGTGACAAGAGGGGCCAGAGGATATGTAACAGGAGCCATACAGTATGGTTTGAGATGGTCTTTTCCATGTATACCTAGCTTGAAGTCCCCCTCTGACAGCCTTCTTCCAAGTGTAAGAGCAACCTGCTATTTTTATATCCCCAGTGTCCTGCTCTGCCCCATGACACTCAACACTCCAGATTAGCAGCAGGCCTTTCCGTTGGTTGAAGGCACTGTCTCTACCACGTTCCTGGAAGACTTGGGGAAATAGGCACTGGAGAATTGGTGGGTCTGTCCTCACCAGCCTCCATTGATTTCTTCTTGGCATTGTTCACAGGCTTTATTCAACCCAAATTAAGGGAGGTATTTCCAGGAAGCAAGTCAAGAAGTTACAATATTTCTCTGAATGCACAAAGTCACAGTAGAAGGACAGGAAATATGTCACTGTGGCAATTTCATATGGACTTGCTCTGATTTCCTGACAGATTCGGATAAGATTCGGTGGGAAATGTGTACAAAATCAGACTATACAAGAGAGTTCCCACTTCTACCAGGAGTTTATGATAGGCTGTGTGTAAATATGTTTGGTCCACTTCTTTCCATTCCCTGTGATACAAAACATGATTATTAGTCCTGCTTCCTCCCAGGGCTCACCTTGTGGATTTCACGAAGGTGAGCCCTGGAGAGAAGCAGAAAGACGATGAAGGTTCTGGGTCTGGTCTCCTGCCTTCTGTCTGGGTTACACCTCAGGGGCCTCGTGTGTCTTTCCTATGTTGGCCAGTCCCTTGAACAGTTTTTAGCAAAAGCCTCAAGCAGAGACAGTTGATCTTCAAACACCTCCAAGAAAGGAAATACCACAAAGTCCTTTGGTCATACATTCCAGTGTTTAACAACTTCTGCTCTCTGACATTATTCCTCTTAATTCTGTCCTCCAGCTTTCCTATGCTTAATAAATTTAATATGCTTAAATTGTAGTTATCCCATCCCTTGTTGGTCTTACTTTCCAAATCAGCTAAATCCATTTTTTTAAAGAAAAAACTCTGAACTAACTTTCATTTCTCCATCTTTTAGATAGTGTCCAAGTTATCCACCAGAGATTTCATTCTGTCCTCTGTAACAGTTGAGATTGTGGCATGAAAACCTTTGCCCTTAGCCAGTCACCCAAATCCATCCTCTGATCAGTGACACATATTTGCAAGATAGCAGGTTAGGAAAGGAGCAAAATTAACCCATTTATGCCTGGTGTTCCATTATTGGAACGCTAAGCTTGTGGGAGTTATTTATATCCTACTGCTCAAGGTTATCGCCAAGGTCTGATTTTTCACAAAAAAACAATTTGCAATCTCTGTCATAAATGAGTTAACTGAACTGCAGAGGACGCAATCACCTGCCCTAACCCCCTGAGCTAGCTGTTTTATAGGAAACTGTAGCTGTGTAAGTTTTCATTAGTGGCCAGTGACCATGGAATAGAGAAGGAAGATGACCTCATAGTTCCTACAAGCTTCTTTCCTATTTAGAGCATCCAGGATCATGCTTGTTCCTTAATGATACTAAATTGTGTGCTAGCGACTCATTGCAGCCTCTGCTCTTAGCTGCCTACCCACATAGCCCCATTCTTGTATCTGGGTAGAGTTTTGATTATTCGTATATTCATTATCCATTTTGTGGATTATCTATAGCAATCACAAAATTCCAGGCTGCCCCCCACCGACCTTCTAGCTAGTTTCTGGGAACTCTGGGGTGCAGGATCACTTTGATACCAGCCCAAGTAGGGCATAAAGAAAGTTTTTTCAAAAATAAATTACCCACTCACAAATGGATTCCAAATCCAAGTATGGCGGAGTTTCACATGGCTAGGGTAACATAGGACATGTGGCATGGATAATCCAAAATAAGAGGTAATGTAGGAGAAATATCATGTCTAGCTAGCTTTGAAATTGCACCATTGTGGGCCAGGCACGGTGGCTCATGCTTGTAATCCCAGCATTTGAGAGGCTGAGGTGGGTGGATCATGAGGTCAAGAGTTCGAGACCAGCATGGCCAACATAGTGAAACCCCCGTCTCTACTAAAAATACAAAAAAAAAATTAGCTAGGCGTGGTGGCATGCTTCTGTAATCCCAGCTACTCGGGAGGCTGAGACAGGAGAATCACTTGAACCTGGGAGGC
>NW_026652282.1:89726095-89772329 GCF_009828535.3 Hylobates moloch | reverse complement strand
AAAAAAAAAAAAAAAAAAAAGGAAGAAAGAAATTGCACCATCGGTCTAACTTTTTTCAGTAGCTCTGCCTTCTTAATTATTTGGGCTGATATGAAAATAAGCTTGTACCCCTGGAGTATACAGAAACTAGAAGAAACTGGATGTAGGGAGAAGCTAAGCTGAGACCAAGCATTGCCACTGCTATTTCACAAACTGGAAAAGCCACCTAGAAATACTTGGGAGTTAATTTTCAAGCATACCGAAGTCATTTCTGTGTGTCTTTGGAATATGTCATATGGTTGTGGATGCTGTGGATTTGTCCATGAAGACCTAAGGGGTCTACGTAATGGTACCTAGTTTGATCTGGGGAGATAGATCCAAGGAGTTACCAGGAAATCGATAGTTCTCTTCTTCTTCCTAACTATAACCTGATGGCTGTATCACAATGCCTGGTCTGATCTTCTGACCCATGTGAGTCTGAAAGAGGTGGCGCAATTCATCTGAGGAAAATCACATCTGAGACAGGAAGGGGCACGGCAGCCTCTTCAGCCAAGGATTTATGTATCTGTCACAGGAGGGAAGTGTGAGCTGAGAAATGACTCCCAGAAGTGCTAGAATTGGAAGAGGCAGCACTGCTACCTATCATAGTCAGCAGTGTATTCATGGGGAATCTATGCTACCTCAGGAGGCCAGCATCCTGGCCCTTCCTCCCTTCCCTGAGTCCATCCTCCCTCCTCTCTTCTCTCTGGCTCAGCAAGCACTTAAGAAAACAGAGCTGAGCTAGCCAGGTGCACCCTGCCAGTGGCCAAGCAGTAGGTAAAGGGAAGGATAAGAGAGGCTTGTACTGCTCCTGGCCTGGCAGTTAGAGGCCCAGGGGACAAGTCCCAGGCCCTTGAGCCAGCCACAGTAGGCTTGCAGCTGATGCCATGTCATCATGGCTGAAGCTAGTGGCAACCTGAGTGGATGGGGCTTCTCTGGTTCCTGCAGCCCACAGAGACCAACAAGTTCACTCAGTTGGGTTCTGTCTAGACTTAATTCTTGCTGTCTTTGTGAATTGATTTTTACATTCTGGCCTGCTGTGCGTATCTTGGCTATGGGATCTCTTACTGAGCCTGGGACGGAGTCTTTTCTTCATGCCCCTTCTCCTCTGCAAGGCTGCCGGACCAGCTCCCTTGGCAACCTCATTAGGCTCCAGTGGTGTCCGTGGGGAATCTAAACTGGGCAGCAGTGCTCCATCTTTAGGGCTCTCATCCATCCAAGTGGCTCCTAACCTCTCCAATGCAAAGGGACTCCAGCTGAAAAATCAAAGCCAGCCTTCTTTGGGAGCATCCACTCATTGTTTGAGACAGGCTATGAGAAAGTCCACACCTCCAGGCATAGCTCTTTGTGCTTCCCTTCCTTGTTCTTTGTCTCCAGGGCAGGAAGCTTGGCCAAGGAGGCAGATCACCCCCAACTCACCACCCATAACAAAGAACTAATGACTGTTTTCACCATTCCCCTCCTCTGGAAGCAAGGGGTGGGTCATGCCAGGCCTTGAAGTTGAGTAGGGAAAGTGAATCCCACCCAGGCTCCAGACCTAGTTCCTCCTCACCAGCACAAGGTCCCTGTATTACGTGGGAAGAGGTTAGTATGAATTCTGGGTAAATGCCTCAGTCTGGAAAGGAGATTGTGTCTCCCTTGTTGTAAACCCAGCTGCCAAATCAGAACCACTTTCAGCTTGGATAGAGGAATCAAGCTCATCCCTCAGAAAACAGATGGTGAACAGTGAGGCTTTGTTTTTGATACTCCCTTTTCTCACTCCTTCTCCCTTCTAGCACAAGCTCTTCATGCTACCCCCCGCTGCTGCTTACGACTCTCAACTATAGGATGATAGCTCATGTTCCAAAACTTTCCTGATCTCCTGCCTCTTAACCATGGCCTTGAGGCCTTACTTTCTGCTAATGTGAATGTGATATGATGAATCCAGCTGAGGTGTAAACAGCTTGTAGTAGCTGAATGTGCTCCCCTTCCCAAGTTGCAATTTTATTTAAACCTGGGCCTTCAAAAGGAGTAAGCAAAGTGAGGATTTCAGGCTCAGCCCAGGGCAAGTAGAGTTGAGCTTTTGGGGCATGGTGCTTTTGACCTTTATCCCCTCAAATCATACCACGCAGGCAGCCACCCTGTCCATCTATGTGTAAGGCCATCCCTGAAAATGTGGTTGACTTAAGTAGAGGGAACCGAGAAAATCTCGTCTAGGTGAAGTCCCCACTTTAGCCTGCAGAGCAGTAGCTGAATTCTACCTAGGCCTCTGGTCCCTCCCTGACCAGCCAGGCAGGCACTTATGGAAGATGTAGGGAAGAAACTGGAAATCCTCCCTTGTGCGTACCTGACTCAGTTGACTTTTTAAATATCTGAGAACACAAGCATGAGGCAATTACTTGTAATAGCAAAACCATTCTCGGTTAAAGGGAGGAACTCCAACCACTTACAGAGTAAGGGTTACAGTCCTTCCGAATGGTCTGTTGAAAAGCTATTTTTGGCTCATTTGCTCTTCTTTCCTCCTTGAGTTCTGTTCCCCTCTAGGCCCCTCAGGAGCCTCTCTCCCCACCTCCTTCCCGGTGTCTGTACTCACACAGCTTACGCAGGGGAAGTAACCCCTCGCCAAGTGATTCTCTCATCCAACACATTTTCCGAGATAGTCCCATTGCTCCTTTGCAGAAGAACGGGGACAAAGACTGTCTGGGTCAACATAACGACCTCTTCCCCTCCACCCAAGCACACCGGAATTCCAAATGCTCTTGTTTCCTTCGAGCACAAATGGCTTTTGCTGCTGATCCTCTGCTCTGGGTTACCCATTTCCTGCTCAGCCTTGGCACAGCAAACATGTCTCTGGAGCAGCTACCTCAGGGTAATTTGAGAAGTAGCTCTAGGCCATCACATGTGGAAAAGGAATCAGGGGAAGATACATGTGGAATAAGAATCTCCTAGAGAAAGATGCTGGGCTTTTGTAAACGGCTTTAATAATATAGAAATACCAGCAGCAGATGTTTCTAGAATGCCAACATAATTTACTCTAAGGTGACCTTAGAATTATGATGCTATCCTCCCAGTTTCCATGACTTTAACAAAATCCCTGACACTGTGCCGTCTGCCTCAGGGAGTCAGCTACTACCCATCTCCTGGCTATGTGAAAGTCTTGGGCATACATACCCCTATCCAGCTTGGATCCTCCAATGAGTACCTACTTGCAGTATCTGATCAGTTTCTGCCTAGTCAGATGTGCCCTGTTGCTGAGCCTGCTTGGGTGGGGAGGATGGGAAAATGGGGCAAGCGCTTCATGAGGGAGCTGTTCTCAGCCGCTCCCTCTCCCAACTCCCCAGCTCTCTCTCCTTGTTCTGTCTCCTGTTTCTGGGCTCTAATCCTGGTCAGGCCCAATGCCCCTTGCCTGTGATGCTGGGTCTGCAGTTTTGCTCGCCGTCTTGCCCGCCACTTCCAGCATTCCTCCTCTGCTCAGCTTCTGAGCTGGTGTCAGGTTTCTACCTGCCTGGCCACTGAGCCCACCTGAAGATGTCTGGCCAATTCCTTTTAGTCTCTGCCTTCTCACCATGCCAGGGATGCTTATTCATGGTGGGACCACAGGTGGAAGGTGCTGCTTCAGCAGACTCACCCTAGGGAGCAACTGCTCCCCACTCCGTCGCACCACCAAAAAAAAAAACTAAACAAGAAAGCAGAAGTATTGCTCACATCCACTTGGCCCACAGCTTTGTTTAACCCGTTTCTGAATCCACATTTTTATTATTATGTTGCTATCTTGCCCAGGCTGGAGTACAGTGGCTATTCACAGGTGCAATCATAGCATACAATAGCATCGAACTCCTGGGCTCAAGCAATCCTCCTGCCTTAGCCTGGGACTACAGGCGCATGCCACCATGCCCCTCTTGGATCCACATTTTTAATAGGCCTTCCAGTACCGATTGCTAAAGCTGCAACCCCATTCTAGGGTAACCGGAGGATGTAGGCCTGGTGTGGGGAGACTCGATGAAGCTGCTGAGTAGGTAACTCTGTCTGCCTTTCTATAGCATTCTCTCCCTCCTTCTCTGTGCCCTGCACCCCAACTCCTCCAGTGTCCAGGCTGTGGCTGCCCCCTGGAGATGCTTGGGAGCACCAGGTGTTAAGCAAGGGCTCCTGCTCAACACTCCCAATTACAGTGTGTGCCACTGGAGTGATCTCAAGGATCCTCCACTTGGAGGATTCAGCCAGTGGGACCCCATGCCCATCACCCCAACTTCACCCTGAGTAGCTCTGCTTTTGTCTGTTTTATAAATTGGGTTTTCTATGTGAGATTCTACTTTAAATCTGCCAAGCATGGTGGCTCATGCCTGTAATCCCAGTGCTTTGGGAGGCCAAAGTGGGACGGTCACTTGAAGCCAGAAGTTCAAGATCAGTTTGAGCAACTTAGCAAGACCCTGTTTCTAAAAAAAAAAAAAAAAAAAAAAATCACTACTCTAGGCCTTTCTCTCTCCATATCAGAATTAACCACCTCCTGTCCTCCTGTCCTTTTCTTTTCTTTTTTTGAGACGGAGTCTCGCTCTGTCGCCCAGGCTGGAGTGCAATGGTGCGATCTCAGCTCACTGCAACATCTGCCTCCCAGGTTCAAGCAATCTCCTGCCTCAGCTCCCGAGTGGCTGGGATTACAGGTGCCTACCACTGTGCCCGGCTAATTTGTGTGTGTGTGTGTGTGTGTGTGTGTGTGTATTTTTAGTAGAGACGGGGTTTCACCATGTTGGTCAGGCTGGTCTTGAACTCCTGACCTCAGGTGATACACCCGCTTCGGCCTCCCAAAGTGCTGGGATCACAGGCGTGAGCCACCGCGCCTGAGCTATCCTGTCCTTTTCTCCTCTTCCCTCTGGCTCTGCCCTCTGCTAGCAGATGGGGTCCAGTGGGGGAGGATGCTAAGCAAACAACTGTCCCTACTACAAGCTGGCTACAGGCTGGCAATGCTAATGCCTTTACCCAGTTAAGATGGTAAGCAAAACAGGCAGGTTGGCGCTCTGCTTCTCACATCATGTGGCTGCCTCCCCACCCATCATTAATAATAATCCCTCGCATTTGCATAGCACTTGACAATTTCTAAAGCACTTTCGCAGACTCTATCTTATTTGATCCTCTGGAAAGCCTGTGAAGGCCGCCAGGGCAGGGGCTGCTATTTACATTTTACAGACTCGGGAGACTCTTGAGACCATTTAATCGCTGGCCTTTCTGAAGAGTTTGCTAAGAGAACTAGTCGGTGTGAGCTGATGGGCTGGTTAAAGGGAACAAGAGTTGGAACAAGGGTTATAAAAGGAATGAAAGGGAAGGGAGATGAGGCAGAAGGGAGGAAGATCCCACCGTGCCCCAGATCCACCAGCCTTATTTGTGAACCATTTCAGAAGCAGTATGGAACTTTGGGAAAGGCTGATCCAAGGAGGCAGCGATTTTTCCTTCTCCATGATGGTGGCTTCTGGGGCTTCTGAGCTGACCACTGGCCCTACCTTATCTTATCCCCACTCCACAAATCTGATCTTGTCACACAGCTCACTTGAGTCTCATTTCATTCTGAGGAGCAGAATTTCAAGTGCTAGAATTGGAAAGGTTCATAGAGATTATCTAGTCCAGCCCCTCATTTTCCAGAAGTGGAAATAGAAGCCCAGAGATAGAAAAAGTCTTGCCCAAGGTCACACAGAGAAGGAGAAGCAGAGTTGGATTGAAACCCCTGTCTCCTGACTTGCAGCCCATTGAGTTTTCCACTATTTACATACTGCTCCCTCCATGTGTGTGCATATGTGTGAAGGGGTGTGTGCAGGGGTGTGAAGAAGGCCGTGGGCAGTGCCTGGAATGCCTGTCTGGTGAACTGCTGTGGCCTGGACCTTGGACCCATATGCAGTGGCTGGGAGTTAAAGCCACTTATAGGGCCTGGGGTATGATAGGGTATGAGAAAGACAGGGTTCAGGGTTTCTCTCCCAAGGGGATTCACCCACATAAACTGCTCCAGGTAATTAAGATCCCAGAAGAATTGGCAGCTGCTTGCTGAACAAATTAGAATCTGCCTTTATGGGCATGTTCTGTGCTGGAGATCAGAGGGCCCTCCCTGATGTTTGGTTCATTAGTCATTGTTCCCTGTCAGAGCAAGCACTCAGAAAATTGGATGTCTGGCAACAGCCTGTATTTAGAAATTCAATAGCAGAGCAGCAATGGCAACAGCCGAGTGTCTGGGACAGTGCTCCATGCACAGTAGGTGCTTGAAAAATGCTTGTTAGCTAACTAATGAACTAAGTAAAGAAAGCCTTTAGTCCTCTGTGCTATTCAGAATGAAACAGTGTCAATAACAGATCTGATTGCTTTTCAGCCGAGCCACATTTGAACTTTTTAATGGGCAGGCTGGCGGGACTGGGTAAAAACTCATTGGTCGCTAGGTTTTCTGTGCACACTGCACTGCGTAGATCACAGTGCCCACCACTTAGATGTCACACTACATTCTGCTTAGATCTGACAGACCCACTTCTCTTTCCAAGCTTCCCCATGACTTCCTTCTAGTCAAATCCAAAAGTCCTTTTCCCAGTTCTAGGCGTCTTTGGCCAGAACAGAGTAAGTCTGGCAGGGGACAAGATGCGGTCCCAGGGCGTGTGTGATAAGGGGGACTGAGCAAGCTGCAAGAGGACACACAGCGGAGTGGGCTTTCACATCAACTTTTCTTTCTTCATCATCTTGCCGCAGGCCAGGCCTGCTAATTTGGACAGATACTTTCATATTGTTCTTAACCATCAGGGAAAGATTTTGTTTTTGTTTTGTTTCTTATACGAAATGTTCTTAGTTTGGAATACCCAAGATTCCTTGCAAAGGTCAGCTAGCATAGCAGGACTAAGAGAATCTCAGAAGCTTTTGGCAGTCACTAAAGGTTACCACTGGTGTCTTGTCTATAGGCCAAGGGAGTGAACTCTGTGAGGGATTTCAAATGTCCTTGATGGACTTTTCCATCATGCTAAGAACCATTGGAAAAAGTATTTATCCAGTTCATCTAGCTGTCCAGTCACTCCTCCAAATGTAATCCACCAAGTAAGAAAGAACAAAGAATGTATTGAGCGCAGACTCCTTTTGCCTTTGTTGGGAAGGAGGACACACGTGAATATGTGTATGTGTAACTCCGTACATATGTCAGGACTTGAGTGGGTGGAAGGGACTTGAGGAGTGATGAGGGTGTACGTAAAAAAACATCTGTTATGCTGTATGCAAAAAAGGTATGGAAAAATGTATGGTAAATATACTTATGGGGGCCTACCTGTGTTTGTGAAGGGACAGCTGGAAGTATAGCATCTGGGAGGTTTGGTGTTCTTCTGTGTGTGACTCCATCTGAGTCAAATCCTGTATATGGAAGTAGTACTCCTGGAGAGTCAGGATGACCAAGGCATATGTGAAGGAGGTATGTGCGCCTGCCTGTGTGTGCATGCATGAGTGTGTGTGTATGTCTGTGTGTGTGTGTCTGTCTGTCTTGTCCGTCTGTCTAGTGAGAGTGTATATGTCTGGACTGTCCTCAGTCTTGGGCCTGCCTGAGAGAACTGTCTTGGCCCCTCTTCCCTTTTCTGCACTCCCAGACCTCCTTAGTTCTTTGCCTCTGCTTCTTCCTTCTTAGGGAGATATTTTGTACCATGTGTCCCTCCTTTCTGTGTTAAGATACAGAGAGAGGTGCCCCCTCTCCCAGACCACCTGCAGTCTCTTCCAACAAAGCGGGGGTGACTCCGCCAGTGAGAATTGCAGGGCTCGATGATTGGGAAACAATCTCTAAGCCAATGAAATGTCTGCCTAAAGATTGTTCTTGGATCAATGGGAATCCTGTGGGTCACCCTTGGGCAGATTAACATCATCAAGAAATGTAATATAGACATTCAATCCTAGAATTTTGGTGAATTAATTAAAGCCTTGTTTTTAGTTCTATTGAGAAGGAAAATCATTTATTATCTTTAGTCTGACCCTGTGCCTTCAAGAGAACTCTTATTCTGTGAAAATAAGGGCTGAGGTAGGCAATTCACACATACTTGTGAAATCTAAGCAGATTATCTCACCAGTGGCTATAACTGTAATAAACTAAAGTGACCTTGGTTTAAACAAACAGATGTTTGGAGCTGACAATTGAAGTGCAAACATGACCCTAATTAATGACTTGGTTAATGGTAAGTGGTTCTCTCTTCCAAGATATTAGCTAAATTCTCAGTCTTTAGCTATAATATAGGTCGCAGGCTACTTTTGTATTCTTCATGTTAGAAATTTAAAATTTCAAGCTACTCAGTCTGTAAAGCTACTTGCAAAGCAGGAGAGAAGTACAAACTAGAGACAGTTCTGATTTGAAGGGTATTTTAGGTAAAATATTCTTAATTATTCATGGCTCCCATCCATAAATGTGTGTCCACCACCAAAACCAGTCCCTTGTATCTTCTCATAGGTAAACCCATAAACAAGGTATATGCTAATACACATTAATGAACAAACATGATATCTCGTTTCAAATGATTTCCTATCAGTAACTCTCTTTGGATCTGCTGTAGTCAAGTGGCCAGATTCAGGGAGACTGCCACTTCTGGAAAGGAACCTAGAAATCAGCCTAAAATCCTGTTGCCAAAGAGATGGATGAAACAGAGGAGAGGATGCTGGGATAGAATGGAATGTCCAGCTCCTAGGCCTGATGGCTGCTTGATGTGAGGCACCCCACCCTTGTCCCAACTACTTATTTGTTATTTCATCAAGATGGGACAGGGAGGGGGTGGTTAAGTCAACTCACATGCTGGCTTTGGGTGGCCCTCCCTTCAAGAATAGCTCTTTCTTTGCTGCAGCGGATACATCCAGCTGCAGATTTCCGTCATCACTGGATGCACTTTGCAGATGAATTCAGAAATTATACTGGCCTCCCCAATTGTTATTACTGAGTTGAAAAAGCACCATTGAGACCATCTTCTTGCCCACACAACTGTACTGGGTGCCACAGGAGAAGGGAGGAAGGGAGCAAAAAAAAGAACACCAAAAGCCTGCTTCCCACCCTTCAGAAGCTTTGGGTCTAGTTAAAGAGATGGGATATACATGGAAAAAATCACTCAAGAACAATTATAAAGGAATACATCCACAGGAGCAAAATAGCACAAACCAAAATATCGTATAAAATGATGGGCTCTGGCTTTAGGAGGAATTAGGTGGCAGTTGCAACTGTCTGGAATGTTGGTGCAGAATTTAATGTGTGGAAGGCCAAAGAAGACCTTGTTCTAAGTGTTTCATGTGTATCACAGTCATCAACAAGAACAAGAATAAAAGTGGTTAGAATAGGTTTCACAGCAGGTGGGTAAGTATGGAAAGTAGAAGGCACGGTTTTCTTTGATGCTGAGCTTTTTTTTAATTTTAATTTTTATTATTTTTTATTTTTTTTGAAATGGAGTCTCACTGTATCACCCAGGCTGGAGTGTAGTGGCATGGTCTCAGCTCACTGCAACCTCTGCCTCCTGGGCTCAAGCGATCCACCAGCCTCAACATCCCAAAATGCTGGGATTACAGGTGTGAGCCACCGCACCCAGCCTGAGCTCTTTATTTTAATGGATTTTATCCCAGATATCCAGGTCACCCTATCTCAGAACATAGTGTGCTATTTCCACACTGGCTATAGTGAAGGGTTAGCGGCTGGCAGTATTGGAAGGTTGGCCATGTCAGAAAGGGCAGGGCAGCAGTACCAGTGGCTTCAGCTTCAGCCCTGGCCCATGGCTTGAGCATGTATTAAATCGATCGACCTGATTGATTTAATTTTGGCCTGGGCATACCTGGGTCAGCTTAGTGAACCTTGTCATCTACCTACAGTCTGGCCACGGAGCAGGCTTAAATGTTAAGAAAATTTCCCGTGGCTTATCACCTTCTCAAAGCTGGTGGGCACTCCCACCCACCCACTTCTCTTGCGCTCATTTCAGGCTACACACTTGGGCCTCAACTGGAGTATTACTACATCTGGACTGGGAAGGAGCAAGGTGGGATCTGAATCCCAAAGGAGTGGCAAAGGCTACAGACCTGGGTTTGTTCCCCTGTTGATTCCCCCCCTCACCCACAACCAGTGGAAAAACTAGGGCCATGCTTCTCCTCCCTTCCAGAGCTTGAGCCCTGGGTAGGAAGAGCACTCTAGAAAGAATGAGGGCAGGGAAGAGCAAAGGTCTTCAATCCAACTCAGGCTTGACATCGATACATGTGATGCCCACCTGGCCCAGCAGTGTCAACAGGCATGTCTATTGACAAGTAAAGGGGTCTAGAGTGCTCCCTGCACCACACAAGCATCCTGGCCATCCTTAGCTCACGAATCCAACTCTGGAGCCAGGACTACTGCTTCTGGGGCCCGAAATACATGCTTGGGCCTCAGGTTGGTATATCTTCTTTCAACCACGGCTAGGACCTGGAAGTGTTTGGGGAAGTACCTTTACTTCTACTGCCAGTTCTTCTGCTAGCCAGCAAAAGTCTCTTCCTCACTGTGGGCCTCAGTTTCCCCATATGTAAGATGAAAGGGTCAGACTAGATGATCGCCCTTCTGGCTCTGCTGTCTGTTCTGTGAGTCTAGCGCCCTCCCTTTCTTCATGAGGTAAATACTTTTGTTGGGGGTACGGGGGGTTGTTTGGAACAAGGGACGTTTGAGGCCTTCCAGTGTGGAAGCTGGTGCAAAGTTCCCAGGCTGTGTTTGTCGTTGTGCCGCATTTGCTTCTTCTGAACTGGCTTCTCCCGTCGCTCAGGGCCAAGGGCCGCTCTGGCTCCAGCCTTGGATGGGCGTGGTGGGGCAGCGGGTCAGACGGAGCAGTGTCCAGGGCTATCCTGGCAGCCTGGACTGGCAGGGGGAAGTTCTGTCGCTTCTGCTCGTGTTTCCCACCCGGCCACAGGGCCCTCTCCCTGGGCGGCCTCACCACTGACTCTGGGAGGTCGCCTCCCAACCACAGGTGCTGTAGGGCTGGCTGCCTGTGGGAACGGGCGCTGCTCTCGGGGCTCCCGAGGAGCAGGGATCTCTCCGGGATGATGTGAAGAGCCCGTGCTGATCCCAGGGCGGGATCAGGTTCCCCTCAGGAATCTGGGAAACTCGCAGGGAGGCCCTGCGGGGGCTGGTTAAACTGTCTGGGGTCTGGGGGCGTTGGGTCATTGGACTGTAAATGCAGGGAGGGGGCAGGCGGACTTGCCACATTGCAGGCTCTGGTCCCTGCAAGGGACCTTGGATGCCTTCAAGTCCCCTTGCTCATTTTATGAAGGAGGGGGAAGGGGAAGAGACGGACTTCCACAAAGCCAGAAGACCAGGGGGCAGAGAGGCTTCTTGTTCTGCATGATCATGTGACACGGGGACTCCCTCTATTTCCCAGGCCTTCCAGGGAAGCATTAGTGAGCTGAAAGGAGCCTCAGCGGGGAGAACAGTGGTGATGTGCCACACAGAAGGCAGCATCAGCCACAACAAACAAGCAGAGCCTCTCAGACACACACAACTCAGTCTCTCTCCCTCTCTTTCTCTCTCTCTCTCTTTCCCTCCCTCCCCCGCTTCCTCCCCCCTTCCTAAACACCACACACGCGCATGCGCGCGCGCACACACACACACACACACACACACACACACACACGCGCGCACACACACACGCATTCTTAAATACATGTGCCTGAAAGTATATGCTGAGACTTAACTGCACACCCGTCCCAGGCCCTTTAACATGGCTCTGTGGCACTGACTTTCTGTGAAGGCACCCGGAAGCCCAGCCCACATCACCTGCTGGTGCAACTTCACTTTGCCGAGGTGTTGGGGGAGGGACAAGGTTCCTTGGGAGGGGAGGGGCCTTTTCTAAAGCTTAAAAAAAGGAAAGAAAGAAAACAAAGCAAGGCTGAAGTCCTCCCACAGGCAGGCTCGTGCTCCGGGTGTGCTTTCGCAGGCCAGAAACTACAGAACTGGGAGTACTGCCAAGTGCTTTATCAAAGGAAACAGCCCGCCCAACAGCTGGAGATGGGCTCTTGCCAGCTGTGTGTGCCTCTCAGTCTCTCCTTCTCCTTTTCTCTCCCCTTTTCCTATCTTCATCCATCCATCTCCTGGAGCCTTGCACTTTGCACTGGGCTAGCCCTGCAGACAGACTTCCTTGGACCACAGAGAGTACCCTCGATGCTGAGCAACTGAGCAGATTGCTGCCCCAGCTGGATTGGAGGAGGCCGTTCTTGCAAAAGGATGTGTTACCCATGAGCTGGTCTCCAGGCACTGAGCAAGGGGCTGCTGCGTTGTGGGCACTTCTGCTGCAGCTAGAGCCTTAGGGAGATACAGTCCAATAGTTTCTGCTTAGCCTCCTTTCGCCCATGGTGGGAGGCGGGTGCCTGGCTGGGCTGTGTGTGTTGGCAGCAACAGGGTGTTTTCCAGCAACCTCAGCAACTTTGCCTTCCATATTCATTAATTAGTTAATTACTTGGATTCATTTCTCTAAGCCTTGGGCTTCCCAGAGTGGGAGGAGACAATGTGGGAGTGGGGAAGAGCTCTGAGGAAAGTTGTTCTCCCCTTGCTGGGGTGTGGTTGAGGGGGCTTCACTGCCAGACACTAAGAAAGAAAGGGAAAGGGGGATCTACGGTGGCTTCACCCCTTCTCCCAGTCCTCACTCATTTCAAGCTCCCAATTTGCCAGCTAAAGTGGCCAGCATAGCCCCAAAAGGCAGCTCTGAGCTGTGTTTGTGGAAGCAATCCCATGGAGAAAGATGCCAGTGGGGCTGCCTAGTTCTGTGAGTGGCAGTGCTGAGTTCTGGGAGCTGAAGGCAACAGCCCCATCCCTGAGGAGGTCTAGGGGCTTCATTCTCTTCCCTAACCATAGCCCACACCTCAGTAGACCCCTGGAGATGGCTTAGGCAAACCTAACATCTCCCCTGCCAGCCTGGCCACACCTCAAGGGCAGGATCCTTGTGATGTTCATCTCCCTACTCCCAATGCCTGTCATGTGCTTAGGGCTTAAGTAATGTCTGGTGACCCGGACTCCGGGGAAACTCACTTTAAAACTTGGGTCTTACCAAGTGGGAGGCAGTAACTTGGTCTGTGTGTATTTCCCAATGTTGCCATATTGAGCTTATTCATTCTTTAGCAGAGTTTGACTGAATGAGTACCAGTGAAATGGCAGACACCAGTTTTGGTTGCTATGGGGGTTACCAAGAGGGACAAGGCCACAAACTTAGATAATCTTAGCTTCTGGCATCTGCTGGGCACTCTGCTGCCCATCCTCCCTCTGTTTTACACCCACTCTTTCACCATCATGGTTCTTCAACCTCAGCCAAGCTCTTGGATCTTCTCTCTCTCTCTCTCTCTCTCTGTTTTTTTTTTTTTTTTAGACTGAGTCTTGCTCTGTCGCCAGGCTGGAGTGCAGTGGCACGATCTCGGCTCACTGCAACCTCCGCCTTCCAGGTTCAAGCGATTCTTCTGCCTCAGCCTCCTGAGCAGCTGGGACTACAGGCTTGTGCCACCAGGCCCAGCTAATTTTTGTATTGTTAGTAGAGACAGGGTTTCACCATGTTGGCCATGATGGTCTCGATCTCTTGACCTCATGATCCGCCCGCCTTGGCCTCCCAAAGTACTGGGATTATAGGCATGAGCCACCACGCCCAGCCTGATCGCTCTTACTGTTCTTTCCTTCCCTGAGGCTTCTTCTACAAATGGGAACGCTCATATGCTTAGTCACAAGTGGCCCTGAAGTGTAATGAGCTCAGGCTTTGGAGCCAGCCAGACCTCAATTTGAATCCCTAGTCAGCCACTTTCTCCACCCGGTATGACTTTGGGTAAGTTACTTTGCGTCTCTGAGCCTCGGATTTCCCCTCTGCAAACTGGAAGTGATACAAACAATACTGACCTCCTGAGTCTGGAGAAAGTTGATTGAGATAACATATATACTGTATATGAAGTGCTTTGAGCCACGTTTGGCACAAAGCAGGTGCTCAATGACTGTTAGCTGCTGGTGTTCATGCCCATTGCCCAGTGTATGTGTGATGATCAAGAGTGTCAATCACACACCACTGGGCTGATAGGACTGACTATGTGATCAACCATAGACAGATCAAAGACCCCGAGCAGGACACTAAGAAGACACTTCAGTAATTATGTGTGTCCAGCCCTAGCAGTTACAAACCTGGGTGGAACAGGTGCAGAAGTCAAGAGCCTGAGGCAGAGCTGGACCCATTATCCCTGATTTTGTCCCTCCCAGGTAGGGCTTCCCCTCAGGCCATGGGACAGACTAGACTGGCCCTTGGGCATGGGCCTAAATAAATGTCTTTTGGGAAGCTCCACCTACCCCACAACTTCTCCAGACTCTGGCTTCCTGGCTTCCCTCATGTGGGGTCTTCTTTTTCTCACCTGTGCACCTCACCTATGCTCCAACACGTATGCCCTTGCCACATTTTCCCCAGCCTGTGTGTGGTCAACCTTGAGTATATCTGGAAGGACCAGGCCAGGACTAGAAAGGACCATTTTTATCACAGCCCGTTTATGACCATCTCCCTGAAAGGGTGCATGTGTGTGTGTGCACATGCCTGTGTGTGCATGTGTGTGTGCATGTGTGTGTGCGTGAAGCCTGCAGCATTGAAGTGCCAGTTAACCTCTTGACATCAAGATTCCTCATTCCTAGTCCATATACCCATTGCTCCACCTTCCCTCAGCAGCAGCTTCTGAGCGCTGGGCAGTTAGGAGGATGCTGACGTGGGCATTTCCGCGATTTGTGATGTAGGTCTTCACGAATGGAGGTTTGTGGGGCTTGCCCCCTCCAGTTCCCTCGCTAGGGCACTTCCGATGGTTGGCACCAGCAGCATGTCAGCTGCAGGGAGCAAATGGTGTAAGGGAAGAGAGTCCAGGTCTTCTTTGGCTACGACTGATTCCTTATTTCCTCTCCTTTCCCAGTTTGGGAGCATTTGTTGCTGTCTGAAGGGCCGGGCAGTGCCAAGACCACAATAAACAGCTTGTCCAGTACACACAAGCTCTTTGGACCCTGAAATGTCAGCTGGCCAACTGGCTCACAGCTAGCCCCTGCTGCGTGCCATTTGCATCCGGCTCTGACAATGCCACTCAGCACTTGTAGAACCATGTGTCATGGCAACAAGGCTGGGGGTGGGGGGACCCCACAGTGACCTGGCCCTAGCTCTGGGAAGTCAAGCTCATGGGCCACACTTAGAGCCCCTGGTAAAAATTACTGCCTTAAGGACCCAGCTCTGCTGGTCCCAGACCAGCAGAGTAGCCTGTTCTCCCCCTCCCTTCACCCAGGTCTGGCCCCATGGGCAGCAGAAGGCCAGACTCCCTATGCCCCATATGGCTGAACTGCCAACTGGTGTTGAATAGAAACATCTCGCCCATGAAAACTAGTGGGGTGTGGGGCATACGCTTCCAGGGGGTGCAGACTGGGCACAAAGGGCAAGAGAGGAGAGGGAGCGGCAGCGGGATCTGGTGGCAAGAGTGCCAGGCCAGGATCCAGGAAACCTGGGCTGTGCTCCCAGCCTCTGCCACCAACTCCCTTGGCATCCTTGATCAAGATCATCCAGAGGGCAGTGTTGGGGGAGCAGGCACAGGGCCAAGACCTTGCCTAGGAGAAGATGAGCTGCAAAATTTTGTTCATGCATTCAAGAGGTAGGGATGGGGTGTTTAACCAGGAAAACTTTCCGCTGAAGAGCTACCTAATTGCCTTTAAATGCCTTAGATGTGTCTTGACCAGCAACGGAACGAAACTCAGGTGCCCAGGGGACATATCAGAAAAGAGGGGGCTGCTTCTCCCAAAATGCCTGTCCCTTGACTTGCTTGGGAGGCCAACAGGCAGTGATCCCCGCTGCTAGGACCAAGAACAGAGGACACAGTTGTTTCTTAGCTATGGAAAGCCCTGGAATTGTCCTCACTTCTGCCCCTTGCAGCCAGCCAGGACAACTTATCTGGGATGTGGTGTTTGTCCCTGGTCTTAGGAGTTCATATGGAAAGAGCATCTCCCAGCTCACCACCCCAGGCACTCATGCATCAATATCCCAGTGTCCAGGGACCCATACCATGGCACACACTTACTCCCAGGACCTAAATTCACGTCTCTTTGCTGAGCTTTCTCTGCCTGGTAGCAACAAATCTGCCATTGATCTGGCCCTGTTTTCTCAATGGGAACTCATGGGGTGCAATGGTCTTTGATAGCACAAAACGCTGTTGAGAGAAGCTACCAGTGTCTGACACAAAGTAGGGGCTCAATACATTTTTGTCAAATGAATCCAGGTTGGAATCAACTCACAATACTTTCATATGAAGGACTTCATTTAATGGGAGAAAGTACAGGCTGTGCAGTAGGACCAGTTTGGGAGCAGGAAGAAGCCTGTTTGAAAAAAGAAAAAGAACAGCATGGAGGCAGCCACCCTCTTTGTGCGTGGAGGGAAGGTAGAATACACCCATGGTGTGTAGTGGGGAGGATGTCTGGGAAAAGGGCCAACATCCACTCCAGTCTGAGAGCCTCAGACACTTCCCAGTGCAGGAAGGCCCCATGGTGGTGTCTAATTGGCTTTCTGGTTGTTCTCTTACTTAGCGAAACCCCTGTGTTGCAAAGCTGGGACAGGGTTGAGCTTCCAGAATCTCTACTGGAGTTTTGAGTAGCTCCTGGTTATTTCCAACCAGGTGCCAGTTGCCAGGGAGGGCCTTGAATTTGAATAACACTGCCTGGGGGAATAAGGAGGGACTTGGCCAGGATCTTCACAAGTCATTTATACCTCAGCATGCCCCTTGTCCCCCATTGGTCCAGGGGCCCTGGGAGCCGTGGTCTGGCCTTTGCAACTTCCCTTGCTGGATTCCTGTGTTGTCTGTGCCTTCACAGCAGGGTGGGTGAGAGAGACCAGCCCAGGAGGAAAAAACAAACAAAGGAAAGGTCTCTGGGTCTGTTGACGTTATAAGTGCTATTGATTTTACAAGATTTTTCCATTGAGAGGACAGTTAACTGACCTCGTTTTGCAGCCCATTTGGGCTTTGACGCCACTGTCTAGGCCATGAACTGAGAATTGGAGAGGCTATGAGTTTATCTCAACACATACTTGATAGTCACTGCCTTCAGCAAGGCCAAATTGGGCTTCCCAGGGTGGGATGTGAGAGGATGTGGGTGGTTCCGGGCCTCTCAGCTCCTTCTACTTTTCCCCAGGGACATTGTGTGACCCTGGGCCCAAGCACTCTCAGATCTTGCTGGATCTGGTCAAGCCTGGAAGGGGGCTTTTCAAGCAAGAACGGCCATAAAAATCGAGCACAGACCAAAAGAGGATGGGTGGAAGAGCTCTGAACTAGGAGCTGGTGACTTGGCCTTGCATCCCAGGTGTGCCACTAATTAGCTGTGTGATTTCAGGCACTCTGTTTTCCCTCTCCTGGTCTCAGTTTTCTCGTCTGTTAAGTGATAGGTAGAAGTCCCTTCCAGTTCTAAAATCCAGCAGGCTTGTTATGAAAAATGCAGACGTTAGGAATGAGGAGAAGAATATAAAGAAGAGAGAAAGGGACAAGATTGTAAAACTCCGCGACAGCACAGAAGCTGAAAATGGGGAGAGAAAGAGAGGTGTGTTGCATTGTGGTGTAGTGGGAGTGGCCCCAAGTGGAGGCTTGGAGACCAAGATCCTGTTACCAATTCTATCACTAATGAGCTGTGTGACCTTAGGCAGGTCACTTCCCTCCTCTGTACCTCATTCAAGTGAGAGGAATGAGTTAGCCCCTTACCATTCAGGCTTCTTTGTTGTTGGGAAAACTAGATATACACATAGCAAACAATTAGAGAACAGAATCAGCGCTCAGAGGTGTGTCATGGAAAAGAGGTACACTTGGAGAAGGGGATGGTGATGGTGGCTGGCGAGCCAAGACCTAAAGGGCAAGGGAGCAGAGTAAAAGTGCAGAGGCTCTGGAATTACACGGGCCTGGTTGGAGCATTGGCTCTGTCCCTACCTGTCTGTGTGACCTTGGGCAAGTCATTGGCTCTACCCAAATTTCAGTTTCCTCACCCCAAAAAAGGAGGGAATTGAACTAGTTCATCTTCAGAGTTCCTTTCATCTCTTTGAATATGTAAAAAAACAAAACACAACAAAAAGGAGCCAGAGGATGCCAAGTAAGCTAAAGGGGAGAATTGTGCCTTCAGGGAAGAAGCCAGCTGGTTGGTATGGGTCAGCTACTTATGTCAGGAGTGAAGAAGAATGGCATTCTGAGAGCAGTAGTCAGCTGGGGTGGCAGGTGCTGAGGGGAAGAAGGAGAAGGGGAAGGAAAAAGAAAGGCAAGGTCATCTCAGAGGGGTGATTGGAAAGGACATTAACGCATGTTCAGTGAGAGAGGGCTTGTTTGGAGGGCATGCAGTGAGGAGCCGTCGCCTGACATGGAGGTCTTACTTGGTCCTGGAATCAAATGCTAAGGGTGGTGGTGAATGCCACAGCAGACTCATGATGTCCAAGTGGAAGGTGGGGAGCTGAAATGCTTTCAAATTGCCAGGCCTTCTTCCACTGGGGAGAGTGAGGTCAAGGGCCCATCACTAAGTCTTTGATACTCTTGAATTTTATACATCACTGATCCCTGCCCAGGACCAAGAATAGCATCTGAACAGGTGTGGAAACCAAGGCCCTGAGAGGGGATTCAACCTGCCTTGGGTCACATGACAATTTTATGGCAGGACCAGGGGCAAAGTTGGTCTTTCTCCTGATTCAGAGCCCAGTACTCTTGTGTGGCTCCTGCCCCATCCATTGGATGCTATTAAGCAAATCCCTCATTGGAATGTTGGCCTCTTGGGGAGAAAAAATGGAGTGGAAAAAAAAAGCAAAACAACAATTTCAAGTAACCGAGGCTCCAAGGGCCTTGAGAGGCCAAACTGTGGCGGATGGTGCCTGGTGAGCCCTTCAGCAACAGGACCCACGCTTGTGGCAAGGACAGTGAGGGTCGGGTAAGGGGGAAGATCCTCAAATCCCAGCTCTAGCTGTGTGACCTTGGGCTGGTTACAACCTCTATGAGGTTCTGCTTCCTCGTCTGTCATCTGCAATTTTTTTTTTAACGTAGAGTTGTGAACAATAGATAAAATAATGCGTGAAAAGTGCTTGGCACAGTGCCTGGTATATAATAAACTCTCAATAAGTAGTAGCTATTATTATTGTTATTGCTCTTACCATTACTGGTAAAAAAAAAAAAATGTGACAATTTATGATCTTTCTTGCCAACCTCCTACTTCCCTCTTCCCTCACTTGCTTCAGAGTCTTCACGTTCACCTGCCTGAGTCTTGGTCCCCCAAGATCACCATTTTCACCTCCATTACAGGACCAGCTTCCCCAGATGGCCTCTCCAGAGAGTCCCACCTCCTCCCAACTTGCCTGCCAACATGGGACCCCAGCAGCAGACAGAGGGAGGGAGACAGACAGGTGGCAGGGGCCAAAAAAATGAGGCCATGCGTTGCCACCCTGTCACTAGTTCCCTGGCAAGATCTAGCAAGGTCACCTTTTGCTTGTGATTTCCTTCTTTGCAAAGAGGAGGGTTGAAATGCAGCCTGGAGGGAATATTTGGATGAAAGCAAGGGCTTTGCCCCCACAATTTGGGAGACACACTGTCGCCAGTATTTTTCAGAGCAAGAGACGTTCCAGCCAAGGAGAATGTCATCACTGCGTATAGGGGCAGAGCTCTTAGATACACACTATACTATGGTGGGCCTGATTTTCCAGCCCCTAGGTCAAAGCCCAAAAACCCTCAATTCTGGGAAGGGAAGCCCAGGTTTCTTCAGGTGAGAGGACTCTTGGGTGTGGCCCTGCAGAGGGAGCTGATTGTTTGTGCTGGGAAATTTAGAGGGTGCCCCAGACTGCTCCTTAGCTTCTCATCCCTGGGGGAAAGGTGGTGAGAACAGAGAAACTCAGTGGCACTAGGCCAGGGAGAACCGAAATCACATTCTAATGTGCAGGTCCTAGAGATGAAACAGCCCAGCCCATACTCCGGGTTGAAAGGTGAAGGGAAAAATCGGTGGGAAGAGCAGACGGGCAGTGCCTGCCGAACCTAGAGGTGGGGCAGGCAATTGTCTATCTGGCAAGATTTCAGGGGCCCCAAAGCAGACTCCACCCCAAACATCTTCCCCAGCGCAAGTAACCAAACAATGGTGTGTTTTTGGAGCACATGCTGGGTGTTCCGCATTGTGCTCAGCCTCTGTAGAAAATTGTCAGGTTCAGTCATTACCCCCCAGAGTCCCTTCCTCTTTAAAGCTTTGATGGAGAGGGCCCGAGGTCAGGGCTGGGAAAACGGGGTCATTTGGCACAGCAGCAAGAGAAGGAGAGAGCATGGCAAGAAGCCCTCAGCTGGTGGAGGAAGGCTCGCGGGGACAGGATGGGTGGTGAGGGGGATGAGGGTGGGGCGGGAGATGTTCTTAAAGCAGGGTGGAGGTGTGCAGGAGGCCAAAAGTAGCTAAGGGCCAAGCCTTGGGGGAGGGACAGAAATTGGGAGAGAAGAAAGGGGCAGGCCTAAGGTACACTGGCATTTTTTTTTTTATGAAGAGAGCTCTACCAAGTAACCTGAATGAGTACTTCAAGCACATTGCAGTGGAGGTGGGAGTGGGGATAATAATCCCTAATATTTGTCCAGGCTCTTGCCATGTAGAAAGTGCGCATGCTCTCTCTCTGTGTTATGCATGCCTGTGCACTTGTGCACAGGCATGCATGCACACATTGTCTCTAATTTTCATAACAGCCCTGCCAAGGTGGGTAGGGCAGGGGTAATTACCCCCACTTCACAGATGAAATTCAGACGCAGAGAGATGCAGTGATTTGCTCAAGGTTACACAGAGAATTTTTTTTTTTTTTGGAGACAGGGTCTCACTCTATCACCCAGGCTAGAGTGCAGTGGTGCAATCACAGCTCACTGCAGCCTCGACTTCCTGGGCTCGAGGAATCCTCCCACCTCGGCCGGGAGTAGCTGGGACTACAGGTGTGCACCACCACGCCTGGCTAATTTTTAAAAATTCTTTTGTACAGATGGGGTTTCGTCATGCTGCCCAGGCTGGTCTCAAACTCCTGGCCTCAAGCGATCCTCCCGCCTTGGCTTCCCAAAGTTGTGAGATTACAGGTGTGAGCCACTGCACTCAGTCTACACGGACTATTTTAATGGCAGAGATGGGACCAGAACTTTAGCCTTCTAACTCCCAGGGCAGCAAAGTCCAGAATTGGCCTAATGAGTATCTAGAGTAGGTAACTATCTCCATAGTGCTATGTCAAGAATACTGGGAAGGAATTCTGCCCCATAAATCTCTCTCTCTCCCAACTCACTAATACTTAAAATTTCACCCCTGAAGATTCACTCGTTTGGATTGGAACTGCAGCCCCTATTATAATGTGAAAGGGTGCTGCTGAAGGAAAGAGTAAGGAGGGAAAGGGAGAACATCTTGGCACCTGAGAATAATGTCTGGGAGTGTCCCTAGAGGCCTGGGTGATGGAGGAGGCTGGAGTAGGGAGGGAGTGTGTTTGGAGGGGAGGAAGGTAGCGCTGGCAAAGCCTCCTTCCTTTTGCATAAGGAGGGGAGGAGTTATGTCAGAGTGTGAATGTGGGCAACACTGGGAAGGGGGGCCAGTCTGCCCAGAAGCTGGCCTGGCCTTGGAGAACTCTAATGGGTGACTGCACTGGGCCCCATTGCTGAGTCCTTGGAGGGAGCTTGGGGGAGGGCTTCCATGTAGCCTTGGCAGAGGGAGGGGAGGGAAGGGGAGGGCAGTGGAGGCAGTGGCTGAACAAGGAAGCAAGATTGGCTTAAGAAGCTGAAATCCTGGAGGGGCAGGGTGGGGGTTGGGGGAACTATTCAGGGAGCTGGCGTGGAGCCAAGGGCCAGTCCCAAGGGGGTGAGCAGAGGCTTGAGAGCTCTGGGCCCCATTCCAGCTCCTGACCTTGAGTCACCATGCGACTCGGCACTTTTCCCTACCTCAGCCCAGACACCCGTCAGGTCTCTGTTATCTAGGTTTCCCGTTTTACAGAAAATGTTGTAAAAGTTACTCCCATGGCTCCTCCTCCTGACCTACCCTGCCCTTCCTACAGCCCTCTCCCTCCCCGCACCCCCATCTAGCATCCTGCAAGCCTTCTGCACCTCTTGGAAGCTCTTGCTTGCTGCCTTTGTCTCAGATCTGCTTATCCCCAGCGCAGGCTGCCCCTGTACCCCATGGGGGCAGACATGATCTGGTCCTGAGGGCAAGGGCCTGAAGACCTCACCCAGCTCTTGGCCAATGCCTCTTGACTCAAGAAGCATGGTTGCAAATAGCTGCATCTGAGGAGATCGAGACTGAGACTATCAGAGCTGAGCAGCCACCTTAGAAGTCACTCTTGCCATTCATTCATTCATTTCACTCAACATAATACATTTATTGAGCAAATACTATATGCCAGACACTGTTGTAGGAAACTTTGGATATAGCTCCCAGTCTAAATAGAGGTATCATTCATCAAAAAAGCACCTAAATAAATTTTGCAGCCTCAACCCTCTCATTTTACAGTTAGGGGAAATGGGCCCAGAATGGTTCTGGAACTTTTCAAGGTTGTTTTGTTCTGGTAGTCAGGGGCAAACTCAGGCCAGAACCCAGGTTTCCTGACTACTATTCCAGTGCTCTTTCCACCGTGCTCTGGAAAGAATACGGCACAAGCATAAGAGCGTAGTATTCATCCCTGTACATTCATGCAGCCAACCTTACCTAGAATCACTGTCAATTGTGGCCAACTTGGCAAGATTTGAACATCACTGATAAGCAATCTTTCCCTCAATGCTGCATCTCTCCAGCTTGTTCTTTCCCCACCACCTCCAACATATGACTAAAATTATAGCATTGACTGAAATCTTTGGATTAAAGCCCCTGTGATCTGGCTGAGAAAAACCTGTTAAGCCATTACCTACAATTTACACAAACAAATTTCTTCGATTTGTCCTTTAGGGCTGGCCCGAAGGCCATTTACGTTTGATTTTTGTGAAGGAGACTGGGAGTCTCTCTTAAAGAGGGCATTACTAAGGAAGGCAGGTCCCCTGCTGCACCCCTGAAGCTATGGGCCCCATGAAACTCCAGGCAGCAGGAGGGCACGGGTGGCATAAAGGAACAGGCAGGAGGAAGGTACCCGAAAAGGAAGCAGGAAGGTTCTGAAGACAGACTCCTACTTCACAGTTTACCCTGGGGGCCAGCCCTGCACAGACCGTGATTGGTGACATTTTGTTTCAAAATATGTGTTTACATTTGGTTTTTGCTTATACTGGATTATACTGGTCTTTTGTCCCCTCCCCAGCCTGGTGTCTGGTAGTTTGTACTTATTTGCAGTTACTGAGTGGCCTGTCCTGAGAATGGTCAAGCAGCTGCCCATAAATAATCTGCCAGTCCCTGAACTGAAATGGAGATGACCATCCTATCCTGGCATTCCAGGGGGGCTCACTCTTCCAGGGAATTAATTGCCTTGGGAATCCTTTAGTCAATTGAAAGAAACAGCCCCCACCCAAGGCCTTCCCCACCCTGACCCTGATAAGGACCCTTTTCAAATTCCTCTGCAGCTGTATGAAGGGAGTTCAGTGGGAAGGAACACTAGTGCAGGTTCCAGTTGCTGCCTGGAGTGCAGCTGGGCCTGGAACCCTCCTCAAAACAAAGCAGAACTCCAGCTAGAGACAGCCCAGTGCTTTAAAATCACACACCAGGGAGTTTCATCTGATCTCTGCCATTTGCTTGCTGTGTAACCCCAGGCAAGTTATTTAACCTCTCTGAGCCTCAGTTTCCTCATCCACAAAATGGGTCTAATGATAATACCCAACTCCTAACAGCGTTGACAAGATTCAAAAGGTTAATGTATCTAATGTCTTTAGTGCAGTGCCCACTAAGCAATCAGTACATGGGAGCTGCTGATATTATTTGGACCCAATGAGGCTTTGAGATCTCCCAGAGGTAGGTCAAGTCCTAACAGCTGTCCATCCCTGCCCTCTTGTTTAAGTTACAATTTTCATAATGTCAGGTTTGCTTAAAGCAAAGCCCACCTGCGGGCCATTCCCTGCACTGGTGATTCATGAGTGGGAGGCATTCCACCCACTTATTTTAAGCTGTTCTACATTTTCTTCCCCCTGACATGGATGTGTTTACACAGGGGAGGACGGTCCCAGTCAAAACAAGATGAAAATACACTGCTGGCTGGGAGCCCCAGGCTAACTGGTTTCAGGTCCTCTTCCAGCTGTCAACACCTCACAACAGGGCCCCGGGGGTGGAGTGGGGGATGCCCAGCCCCACTCCCCTGCCTCCCTCTATCGGCCCAGCTCTGCCTGGTGTCAGGCAGTTGGCTATCACCTGGTCAAACTAGAGGGAGCTCCAGGGCTGAGGTTTTTCCAGAATTTTACAAGGGCAAGAAGGAGTGGTGATGAGGGGCAAGGGCTTCCCTCGCCAGCTCTAGTGTCAGTATTGTGTCTGCTGCCAGGGCTGCCTGGTTCACAGGCAGAGAAGGCCACTGCCAGCAGAAAGTAGCAGAAAATGGTCAAAGAAGGCTCCTCCAGCATCCTGCCCTTCTGCCTGGAATTTCTCTCACTAGACTCATTCCTTTGGGTTCGCAACAGGCTCTTGGTAAAAAGAAATTACCCCAGGGAAGGAGAATCCATCAACCCCCAGCAGCCACAGACTCTTCTGGGGGTTAATTTCTCAGCTATGCCACCGTATAAATGAGGCAGCAGAGCTGGAGGAGGATGCACCCAGGGAGGATGTTTTGATGAGCAAGCAAACGGGGTCTCCCAGGCAGGGAGTGCTGAAGATTAACATCCCCAATATGCCCAAGGCAGCCTTGCTGCTCCTCACGACATCTTCATAACAGCTTGCTTTCATTTACCAAGAACAGAAGGAGAAAACAATCTCCTTTGCCCTAAACTCTACTCCTCTTAAAGCTGCTCACTCAGAGGCAGTTTGGTTTCTCGCCAGCGAGTCTTCAATATTTGGCCACATTTGCCTGTCCCCTGAAATCCCAAGGCCACCAGATAACCAGGACCCATTGTGATGCCCCACCCTAGGCAGCACCCCACCAGTCTATACTTAGCCAGCCTGGGTTACTTCTCCCAGAAGCCCCTCCCACTATTCTGACCAAGCTGAGGCAGGTCATCACATCCCTTCCCTGAGAAAAACTAAACAACTCCCCTTCTGAGAAAGATTTTCCATTTTAACAGGGCACCTCAAGACTTCAAACCCAAGGGTGACATTAATGGTGAGAATTTCCTTTATCTTAGTGGGTATTTTTAGTCCAGATGGTTTTTGTCCTCCCCCCACTCCCATCATTCCAGCTATATGGCTGCCACTCACTCAGAGCGTCAGGCCTGCTAGCCCTAAATCCCTCTTTGATATTGGTGCCAGCTGAGACTTGGCCACCCTGCTCCTGGGCTTTATCACCCTCTACTGCTCACTGTGGGTGACCTGTTCCCAACTGACCCAGCCCCTTTAGCTAAAGATGGAAACTGACCAAAGTCGTAGCATTAGTGGAGAACCAGGAGCACACACATGGGTGAATTATCCCTTTTATTTAAGTGGTTGAGCCGTGCTTCCAGGTCATTAGCGGCCACTTACTCAATTAAACTATGTTTGGGTTTCCCAAGTATGTTTGATTTTCACAGGCCTTTTGTGTTTGTAACTGCACAGTTTCTCTCAGACAATGATTGTCCCCAAATTAAAGTGTTAACAGAAGACTAATTCATGAATGTGCCTATAGTTCTCCACGAGGCCATTAGCAAAGTCCTAACACATAGACAACCTTTTTATTTTTTTTCTTACTAAGCATGTATTTACTGCATTTGTACTGTGTGCCAGGCACCGGTCCAAGCCTTAGGTGTACAGTAGTAAATAAGATAAACCCGTGCCCTCACAAGGTTTATATTCTAGTCTAGAAAGCCAATCAGTGTTCACTTGAGACCTTGCACGGCCCATTTTCAGTCGTAGTCCTTTCTGACCGTGCCTTCAGTCGTGCTAGAAAGAATAGAGGTCTTACTGATTACTGATTGTTTGTACTTTCAAAGTGGTTCTCCGGGTCAAAACGTTGTGCAAGTTAGAAGTTCTACGTGCAGGGAAACATTGCTAGGACCTTCAGGAGAATAATTTAAATATAGACTCCATTTTAACAACAACTTCTCGAACTACCCCCTCCCCATAGCAGTATATGTGAAACCATGAGAACAAACATTGAAATTGGACAGAAGGTTAGAAAGACAAATTTGAAACAGTGTGAAAAGGGCTGTTCACTTGGGGAGCCATTTTGCCAGCGGTGTTTGGGAACCAGAGTTTTTATTTATCATAGAATTTATCACATTCACACAGCCCTTTTTTTCGCTCTCCAAAGAGCTCAGCTATGCTACCTACAGGGTGTCCATAAAGTCCATAGGTAAATATTTATAAAGTCATCAAAGACATCTTTGATCTGTAAAAAATAAAATAAAATGATATATTTATGTTTCCAGACATTAGGGTATCCATAAAACATACATACCTTGTGTGGCATTACTCCCATTTCAGGGATGCGGATCTAGCAGCATAGAGAGTTTAGAGGTCTTCCATGAAGTCCCCAGCTGGCTAGTGGCCAAGGTGGAAAAAGAACTCTGGCCTTCTGACATATTTTCTTCCCACTTGGACACGTTCGTTTAAAATGGGAGCTAAAGTGATGTTTCTTGGGGCATAACTCCCTTCACAAATGCATCAAGGGAGTCCCTCTCAATTTTTCATCTCATTACTGTCTGTCTGAGAGCTCAGTACCAGCTCTGTAGGCCAAACCCATCATTGCAGCAGCCTATTGTTGGAGATAAATCACCCAGTGACATGACAGATGCCTTCTGGGTTATCTCCCAATCGTGCTGAGTCCCCGGTGCCCCAAGATGTCCAAGGAGTATCTGTGAAACTCTCGTCCTCTCAACTGCTGAGCTAGTAACTGTCTATACTTGGCTGTTCCTCGGTTTCCATATTTACTTTAGCTCTTCTGCAACTCTGTCAACAAACTCCATGGTATTATTAGTTTTAGCAAATAACAGGATGTCAGAACTGTTGACCAGGATTCGTTAGTTTGCTGTTAGAGCTCTATCCCTAGGACATAGGGGCTAGTGTTCCTTTTATTTTTTAAGGTGTATGAGCTTTGGCGAGAAGCCTTCTTGGTCAGGCCCACCATGCTCTGGTGTCTATAGGTCTTTAAGGTTGCTCGTGCCACAGAGGCCCCACCCACAGAGACCCGGGCACTTCTGTCTTTGCTTGGTGGTACAAAGACATCTGTAGAGTAGATTAATAAAAGAAGACGAAAGAAAGAAAAGAAATCAATGCCAATACTTCTTAGAATTTTCCATTTTTGTGCTTTATTTTTAAAATCTTGCTGTGGGCTTTAAAAGAAGCCTGTCCTTGGCAAGGTGGCTTCAGTGCTTAACAGTCATATTGCCGGCAAGGGCCGGGGATGGTATTTTAGGCTGGCACTAAGAATTTCCAGGTTTTTGACCCTAAATATATTTTCCTTTCAACCCCACCCCCAACACTGAATGTCTCAAGGAGCAAGAGAAGAGGTTAAAAGGGTCACTCTGTTGCTGGCAGGCAACCAGGAAGTCTAGGCCTTGGGGAGAAGCATAGCTTTTGTTTATTTAAGCCCCAAACCTAGCAAACAATGTAAATTAAACATAAAAGTAAAATAAAATAAAATAAAATAAGGCCAAAAGACAGGCCGGATGCATACTACAGACAACAGTAAATTCCCCTCCTGCTCCCCCTTGGAGAGGGGAGTCAGTGAGCAGGGGAGATGGCCTTGTTGCCAGGGAGGGGCTCACAAGCAGTGGGATGGGGTGAGGATGGTAGGCAGGGGTGAGTTCCAGGCTTGGATCAGGGTGGGGACGGGCATGTTTGCAGAGATCCTGGCAAGTCTTTATAGTCAGCCCCAGCAGGTTCTTGAGGGGGGAATGAGTCACACCCCTTCAGCTCACCTGAGAATTGACCCAGGTTTGACCGGGCAGTGACAGCCACAGGGCTGGAGAAGAGCTGGTTCCTGTAGAAGGGAGGTTGGGCCGGTTCATTGACCAAACTGCGCTGTTAGAGAAAAACCAGCCCCTTCCCCTTCTCTATGCTGGGTTCTCTCTTTCCCACAACGATGCCCACCCCTCCCCCGCCGCATGTCCCTGACCTGCCAGGCTGAGAGTTTCCACTGACCGCTGTGAAGTATCTTAAAAGGCATCTGTTCCTCTTAACAGAGAGGCAAAAATTGCCAAAGATTTGAATATAAATCAGAGCATGTTCAGGATCATCTCTCTAATAGTAGATCTCACTCACATTTTGGTCAAACTTTCAGGAGTGAGAGAGAAAGAAAGGGCAGGACAGACAGCAGGCCTATAATATGCCAAGCCTCATCCGAATGTGTCACACGAAATGGGTCTCAGTGCCCCTGGCACCATAGGGACTCTTCAGATAGACCCTTTCTTGGTTCTTACCTTTAGGCCAGCAGTTCCTAAAAGCAGTTCTATGGACTGGTGTCAAAAGAGCTGCGTCCAAAACACCTGGGAAATACCCTTCTCCCGCCCCACGCCTATTACACTAGACATGCTAGGGCTGCAGCCCAGGACGCCTGCATTTTCCACAATCTCCCTTAGGCCCACTGCAGCCCACCATCAAGGTTTAGTTCATACTGAAGTATTTGAACTGATAGTGTCGAATGTGGCACCTTCCCAGGGCTTTTTGCATTGGAAAAGAAGCTGTTCTCATTCCTCAAAGTATAAATGAAGAACTCCAGGAGAGATCATTGGAACCCAAAGGCATGATTCTCATGGTGGCATTTGTAAGGACCACAGTAGCAGTCTGGAAAACAGCTCTGACTGAGAGGGATTTTTTTTTTTCTCACCGCCCTTCAGATCACACTTCTCAGGTCACAGAGGGCCTCTATGCCAGGACTGGCTCTAGTTAGAACTGTCCTCAAGAGGAGCCTGTGGGAATCATTTCTTAGGCGTCCATATGATTGATTGTGCACAAATGGTACTTGTTTTTATTTCTCCTTCATTTAAAAGAGCCCATTATAATGCATGATTGGTATCTTTGAAAACTGTGCTTCTGGCAGTGCCAGGACTTCCTGTTCCCAGTATGCAGTATGAGGCTTCAAAGTGGTTCCCCCGTGTCCACCTGAATACCACCTCAAGCTTCCCCTAAGACCCTGTCACCTGTCACCCTTGCACAGCACACAGCTAGCTCTGGATGTCAGAGAGCGCAGAGGCCATGACTTTTGACATTCTGGCATGGGCTAGAGTGTCCTGCCTTGCTATCTTGCTGTGTCTTGTGGCCTTACTGCCCCTTTGGGGTCATGGGGAAGGTGACAACATCAGGGAAGGGGGGCGGATGCCCCTCTCTGCCTGGCTATCTGTGAATTATTAGACTGTGTGAAAGGCTGGAGAGGGTGTTTGCACAAATGCATGTGGTTCCACGCTGCTCTTTCTTCCTGAGAAGTTGCTCCTTGTCAGTGATTCTCAAACCAGGCCAGGAGACCTTCCTTAAGCCCTTCCAACACTCCTTTGAGATCCCTGGTGCTGTTCCCATGGTTAGGGGGCCCTCCCCAGGCAGAAGCTGGCCCTGTTTCTCCTTTTCTTTCTGTTCTGGCAATAGTGTGCCCCCTGCCTCCTCCTGCCACTGCCCCCACCCCAGCTAGGTTGCCTTCTATTCATCCTGGAAGGTGGGAGGCAGCGGGTGGTGATGGCTGGAGAGCCAGAAGCCCTTTGCAATCTGCAGAGCCCCTCTTCACATGTGATAGAGTCCCACAACTGAGAATCAAGGAGCTACCTCAAATGAGCTCATGGTGAATAGCTCTGCTATGAGGTAAGCAAGGGCCCTAGGAGGCTCACAGTGCTTACCCATCACAGCCAAGGAACTAAAGAGCCCAGCGTTATTAACCATCCTTTTGTTCCCTAGAGAACCTGTGCCACTTCAAAGATCACCCATTCTATAGTGAGACCCACAATGGAGGCAGGTGCTCCTGCCCTCTTCACAAGCCACTCGTCTGCTGCACCCCCATCCCCAACAAGATCCTCCTGGTTGCTGTCTTCCAAGCATTGCCAATAGCCCCCAAGTCCTTCACATGCTACTCAAAGTAACCCTGGCAACTGCCAGAGAAAATGGCTTGGAATTTCGGCTCTTGGAACTGTTCCACAGAGCAGAGTGGATGGAGAGAGGCCTCGCCAGTGTCCCACTGGCCTGGATAGGCTGGTGGAGGGCTGGTGCAGACACATAAATGTGGAGAGTGGCCATAGTCTTGCTGCTTTCTTTCTCAGCCCCTAGGAAAGCTGCAGGACACTGGGATTTCCAGAGGGTGAGCTGTGACAAGGGAGCCTGTTTGTCTACCTGAGGATGCTTGCCGGTCTGTAGGAGAGGGCAAGGAACCTTAGCACCTGCCTCTGAAAGAGGTGGGACAAGTGTAAGGCTGAGAGGAGCTGGCTAAAGGACGAAGATCAAGAAGTTGGCAGGGAGAGGTGAGCCCACGCTAAACAAAGACCCCCTTCTTGGAAGAAAGGGACTGGCAACTCAGAAAGCAAATACCTGTGCCTTGTTCCCTTGCTTTACAAAGCCCTGCAGTTAAGGAAGGGAATCAGGGTGAGAGACCTTTCCTGGCACTGTCAGCCACAATGTTAAAGGAGTGGTAGATCCCACAGAAACCCCAAGTTTCGTGCTGCTGCATTATCCTGTCTAGGTGGGCACCAGTTGAGGGGCATGGTTGGGAGAAGAAAAGCACGCCTCATTCTGCCCCATGAAATGATGCCCCAGATGGTAGTGGCATGGTCCTTCCCAACCCCAGGCCACCCCCCAACCCAAGCACCCCCTAGCCCGAGGCTTTTTCCTGAAGCAAACATTTCACTAAGGTCTAACCAGTAGGGAGACTTCTGAATTGGTCACAGACCTAGAATATTCTGGAAGGAAGCACAATTTTGGATTTGTACTGCCAATTTACTTTTTTTAATTTCCTTGAAATGTGCCTTGTACTTTGAATAAGCATTCAACTTTGAATTGAACTGATTTGAATTGAATTAAATGATAATGGCAACTAGCATGGGCAGGGGAAAGGAGGACAGTGACTCCATTTACTAAGGTTAGTTTTACCAACCGCCTTTTTCAGGGATATCTATTTCCTACTTGTAGATGGACAATGGGGAGGGTGGAAAATAAGAGGAGGGCTTGGAAAAATTATGGAGGTAAATTTTCCCAGCTGCAAGGCATAAGGGGAAGGGAGACAAGCATAAATATTGACACAAGGTTCATGAAATTTAAGATCCACTGAGCTAAACTGCATTCCTGGATAAGTCGCCAATACTTCCAGTCCTGCTGACATGGCAGAACAAACCACCCCCAGCATGGTGAGCCACCAAAGTTAGGGTGATGAAGGTGATTTGACGAGAGCAGTTTTTTACTTCTCTGAGTGAGGGCAGGAGCGGTAGAATGCCTTGTTAAAACAAGGTTTGGTTGCGCCCGTCATCCCTAGTGTCACTCAGAGATTGTTTGTGATGCTCACATGGGACCTTGGACGGGAGGAAGCTGAAAGGGGCAATTCATTGCTCCTGCCATCATTCGGTGCCAGAGTTTGCCCCAAATCAATTGCTAGAGCTGCTTTTCCAAGACAGTGTCCATCTCTCCACCAAGATTCTCCTTGGGCTCCCTCCCACTCATCATCGCCTTCTGCATCTGCATCTGCATCTGCATCCTCCTCCCCATTTTCCTGCCCCTGAAATTCGGAGCTCTGGGCCCTGGCCATGCAGGGCAGTTCACATGATCCACAGAGAACAAGGCACTTTCTCTTTCTCTGTCTTTCCTTCTTGCTTCCCTCCTTCTGGACTCTGGGGATTTTCCATGAAACCAAAGTAACTATGTAAGTGGCAGCGGCCTTCCTGTCTATAGTCTCCCACACTGGAGCGGAACCAGAAGGGAAGAGAGAAGGTAAGTGAGAAGCAAGGACAAATTAAACCATGGCATTTCAGCCTCCTTATTCCCCCAGCCTCTTCAGAAAAAGGGACAAGTAAGTAATTAGAACTAGACACTGCTTCAGATGGAAGGGGCCCGCAGTGGAGGAGTAAGTGGGGAGGGATGTTTTTCAACCATCCCATTAACACTGTGTTAACGCTCTAGCGCTCAATATCCTTTTTGTATTTCCTTTTCCAGCTCCTAACCCAGTGTTTGCTTTGTGGCTTCTCCCGCACCTCTCGCATCATGTCTTTTTCCGCTTCTCCTGACACAGGACCCTGTGTTTTGCTGGCAACATTGCCGAATCTTTGGGTGGAACATTCCCTGTAGAAAATAAGGAAGACTTGCCTATAAATAGTTTCCTTCTGGCTGTGTGGTACACAGTGCTTCAAGTGTGACAAAAAGGGAAGTGAGATGTTCCCCCTCATCACCACCCCCAACCTACCGCACCCACCCTGAATCTGCTGTCCAACTGCCGTCAGGGCTCTGAGATCCTGCCCAGGGTTATGCCGCCCAGACTTTGCCCAGTCTCTGTTCTACTGTCCCATGGGAACCTGACGTAGGAAGGGCTCTTGTCCTAGAGAGTCCAGTCTGGCTTTTGAAGGGGAAAAGATGAATGGGAAATGCTGAGCACTTCTTTCAGCTCAAAGGGAATATACTGGTTTCCAAAGCCTCCTGAAATGAAGGGAATTGGCCCTGTCCTTATTATGCCACCCTCCGTCTAGAAGGTCGCCCCTGAGACAGGTAGGGTCAGCCATGTCTGTTTTGTTACTATGTCCCTTTAAGACTACAACTGAGAGCCAGCAAAGGGCCTGGCTCCTCAGTGAGGCGCTGTTGCCGTGTTGGCTCTGGGTCCAGCCTATATTGTGAGTTATGGGATGTCAGAAAGAGAATTTGGCAACATTTATGAATGTTGGGGTAGCTGGGCCATTGAATGCCTAGGCCACTGTTTCCTATTTGGGGCCCACTTCCACGGGACACAAGGACCCTGAGAGTCTCAATATTGGATCAGATCATGGATAGGTACAGCACAAACTTCCACTCACTGCAAGGTTTGGCATAGCTATTCTGGGTGGAGAAATTTTCTGGTGTGCTGAGGGTTAAGCAGAGAACTCTTTGGGCTCCTCCTCCTTACCCCACGCCCACCCTTCCTACCCACCCTTATCTCCCCTGCCCTAGTTGTTGGAAAATCTTTTTTCTTTTCTTTTCTTTTTTTTCTTTAGACAGAGTTTCGCTCTTGTCGCCCAAGCTGGAGTGCAGTGCTACGATCTCGGCTCACTGCAACCTCCGCCTTGCGTGTTCAAGCGATTCTTCTGCCTCAGCCTCTCGAGTAGCTGGGATTACAGGCGTGCGCCACCATGCCTGGCTAATTTTTTGTATTTTTAATAGAAACAGGGTTTCACCATGTTGGCCAGGCTGGTCTCAAACTCCTGACCTCAGGTGATCTGCCCACCTCAGCCTCCCAAAGTGCTGAGATTACAAGCATGAGCCGCTGCACCCGGCCAGAAAAATCTTTCTACAGAGACATTTAAGTCCATATTCTTCCCTTAGGGAGGCAGTGGACCCTGGAATCCATTCATTCTTTCCTAATGGAGGATCATAAGGTCTCAGGGGTGATCACATCTCACTCAGCAGAACCAGAGATGTAGAGAGGATGAGAGCTTGTCTCAGTCTGGGCTGAACCTGGGACCTCCTTTCCAAGTCTTTTTTTTTTTTTTTTTTTAACTAAATCTTTGCTATGAACTTGTTTTCTTATTGACCTCATTTTCCTAAAAGCTGAGCACAGCTGGAATGGGGGAAAAAGGAGTTAATTAAGGGTGCCAGTGAGTGGGGCTCCAGGAACTCAAAGTTTGACTGGATTGTGATTGTGCAGCCAAGACTCCATACTTGATTTGGAATATTGTACACTCTCCTACATGTTCCATTCAGGAAGCCACCCTGTTAGATTAATGTCTCCTATTTCCCAAACAGATAGCTTTCTTTGAAGATTGCTTGGCTGCCTTTTGGAATGATGTGGGTGAGCATGGCCGTCTCATAAAGCTCATTTGGACAGTTGGATATTGTTCCAGTCACCCATTGCAGCTCTCCTCTGCCTCACGTGTCAGAAAAGCCAAGGCTCGCAGAACTCAAAGGCAGTCTCTAGACCTCTCTAATAGTAGGGCTGCTGCTTCTCACCCTTTCTTCCTCCTTACCACTCTCTGGCACCTCCAAATCCCCTACCAACTTCCTCAACTCACTCATTCAAGCCTCTACCCATTCAACAAACCTATTCCCTGCCCCACTGATCAGTGCAGTAGGAACAAATTTGATCTCTGGGTCAGGAAGACCCTGGGCTGCAGTTCTAGCTCTGTAATTTATTACCTTTGCCGCCTTGGGCAAGGTAGCCTCTCTGACCCTTGGTTTCTTCATCTGTAAAATATAGTGACAGTGCCTACACCTTGGGGTTGGTGGTGCAGCCAGCACAGTGTCTGCCCATAGCTAATGCTCTATTAATAGTAACTATTATTGTCAGTGAGTCTCAGACTCAGTTTGCTTTTATAATTGAAGTATAACTAATGAACAACTCAGACGAGATCAGGTGTGTTCAGGGTGGTATGGCCGTAGACAAATTAATGATCAATTCAAATGCAGCTTTGCTGGGAAGCTTAACCCTTTTGCCTTCCATTCCCCTGCCACCTGGATTTCTCTGCCTCTGTCTTCACATAAGGGAGTCCCTGTTGAAGGAGCTGTTTTTACTTCTGTCCTGTGCCCTGTTTTCCTGGTGGTGTTTTTCCCCTGCCAGCCCAGCTTATTTCTGTGTCCCCTTTTCTTCTCATCTTCCTTGGAATCTTGGGGGGAGGGGAAAGCAATAGTTGAGGAAAAATTAACAAGCCAGTGAAAGGTCAGCTCGGAGACTTTCTGGACCAAGAAAACTCTATGTGGTGTGGAGGGCAAATTAATATTAATATATCAGGGAATTCTGATACTAGTTAAGCTCCTGATTTAAGAGGGCTTTTTTTTAGTGAATGTTCTTGATGACCCATAAGTATAGTCTGCACTTTGTTCTGTCTACTACACATGTCTTAGTGCAAACGCCGTGTTCAGAGAGGTTGTGTCTTAAAGTTAACAGAATGTCCTGAGATCATTATTGTCTCCCACCTAAAGTGAGATGAAGAAAAACACCATCCCGGGCTAGTACAGCAGGTTTACTTAGTTCTGTTGGTCAGTGCTTTGCAATATAATGGCTCTTGTACACATATTATCACCACTGGAATCCACCAGTAGAGCACCACACCATAGCCAAAAATGTTGGCTGTTCAGTGGCATAACTGCCCTGGAAGCCGGGAGGAAATCAAGGCCTTCAGACTGCGTTTGGCTGGGGCCTTGGCCAGAGTGTTAGTGCCAGGCACCTGGTTAAGATAAATGTCCTGAAGCAAATAATAATTACCTTCTTTGCTGATAAGAGGCCCCAGTACTTTTCCAATAGCATGATTGCATTAGGATCTTTCTTTGGACCACAGCCTGTGGAGCACTGATTCATGGGTACTGGCCTTAACTTCATCCAAACTATTGTATATGTGGTGGAACCCAATGTTCTCCTTTGGTCCTGAGTTGGTGTAAATAATATTCCCGGTTGCATCACCTGTCCCTGCCCCTCTTGCTCCTTCTGGTGGCAATTCTGCTTTTGTCCACCAGGTGGCCCCACTTAGGAAGGAGCAGAAGAAAAGGACCTCAAGTCTCTGGTGCCTTTTTTTTTCCCCTCAGCTTGAGGCTGAATATAAAGAAAATATATTTTAATGGAAACATGTAATTTTTATTATGGAACAATCACCTCATCTTGTTTATGGTTTGGAGTCTGTTTTTCCTGAAGTACCCTCTAATGCTGTGCATGGCTGGGCCCATCACAGGGCAGGTGTTTTCCTGGGATCGTTTATATAAATTTATACCTTTGGTTTGGAGTGTTATTGTCATTCGCTGTTTTAAAGAAAAGTAACAAAGTTGTGTTTTTAAAAAATAGAGACACGGGATCCTGGATAATGTTGAATGTATTTTCTTCAAAGAGTAGAATGTGGAGACTAAAGAGAAAAGGCCTGGCATCTTGTGGTCACTCCAGTGCTCACTCCAATACCCTGTCTCCTCCTCACCTCCTCTGTCACCCACCTAGCTGCTCTCCCATACATGTTCACCCACTCACCTCAGCTCCCGGACACCCTCTCCTCCATACATATGCATCTGTAGATTAGCGTGGACCTGTGCATGCATTACATGCATGTCACAGATCTGTACATGTGCCAGTCCACAGACAAGTACGCCCACACCTGATCATTCAGAGGAAGGGGCAAGTGGATGAGTGCTGGGATTCAGGGCAGGTCGGCAGGCCAGCTGGCTGGTGAGGGGACAGCTGGGTTGATTAGAGAGTGAATATGCAGGTGACAAAGTACGTGTGCAGGGGAGAGACTGAGAAGGCAGTGACTGGGAAGAAGGTGAGGCCGTGATGGTGAGGGCGGGTGTCCAGGGAGTATGACATAGGAGAGCATGCAAAGCCATGGGGGCATGCTGGCTGCCACCTGAAGAAGAGCTTTTCAAACTAGCGCTGTTCTCTACTGAATGCCCTCTGCCTCTTGTTAGGGCATTTGTATTTCTTATTTCTCTAGAAATCAGCTCCAGTTTGGTTTTTGTCAATCTCCAGAGCCTTCTTTGGAGATGCCAGTTGGTACGAGAAAGCGCTGAACTGTTTACAGTCCCAGCCTAAGGTTCAGGGAGGGGATGTGGTTTAACTGGGCCACAAAGCCCGGTACAGGACTCATTTGCATGGCCCCTGACGCCATGTGACGCAGCCGGCTCCTCCTATATAAAGAAGCAGGAGCCAAAATATCTCCGAGTCTGGGTTGGACTGGCGGCCGTGGAGTTTGTGACATACGAGGTGACACCCCTCGAGTCACTTCCCTTCAACTACAGCTGGAGCGCCTGCTTGGCTTTGGGTTCGTTCTGCAGCCTTCGCCCCGCTCCTAGACTCAGGGCCGGACTCCAGCGCAGAGCCCAGCCCAGCGCAGCCTGCCAGCAGCCGCCCAGCCGCCCAGCCCCGCACGAAATCCCGCCAGAGCTTCCCAGCAGCCCGAGCCATGAACACCGAAATGTATCAGACCCCCATGGAGGTGGCGGTCTACCAGCTGCACAATTTCTCCATCTCCTTCTTCTCTTCTCTGCTTGGAGGGGATGTGGTTTCCGTTAAGCTGGACAACAGGTAACCGCTGACCCCCAGCTCCGGCGCCTACCGAGCCGGGGCGCCGGCCAGAGCTGGGCTAGGAGCCGGATCTCTGAGCGAGCTGTGTGCCGCCGGTCCCCGTTCCCCGCGGTGCAGCATCCTGGGAAGGGGCGGAGGGGAGGGGACGCAGGAAGTGGGGGGTCACCGCCGCTCTGGGATCCGTCGTCGAAGCGTCCCTGCGGCCGCTGCGCCGTGAAAACCAGCTGCTGCAGCCGCAGAGGCAGCCGGAGGCAGAGGGGCGGCGGGCAGGGCCAGACAGGGCTGGGCAGGGGGCTGGCCGATCGCCGTGCGCCGCTTGGGAGAAGGCCGGAAGCTTACCAGCCGAGAAGGAACTCCTAGCTAGCTTCAGAGCCGGGTAGGTTTGCCTAGGACCTTGTAGGCCGGCAGTGGGGGACTCCCCGGGTCGCACAACCTCATTGTTTGCATATTGCCCGAGCAGGCCACGGTGGCCTGCGCGCCCCAGGACTCGCACGCAGCTCCGATCGGTTGGAACTCGGGGCGGCGGCAGCAGCGCTGAGCGGGCCTGGATGAGGAGATGCAGCTTCCTGCAGGGGCCAAGGAAGGATCTGGGGACAAACTGTGCGGAACTCTGGGCCAGGGAGGCGAGAAAGAGAGAGAGAGAAAGAGCCAAGGCAGATGGAGGACTTTGGCCACAACTGCCATGTACTCAAGAGTAGAACCAAGCGGGTAATGGGTCGCTTTGCTTTTTGTCTTGGCAGTGCCTCCGGAGCCAGCGTGGTGGCCATAGACAACAAGATCGAACAAGCCATGGTGAGTGGCATCACTGCGTCATTCTCATCCCCTGACTTAGCTGCTGCTTATGTAACTCTGGGCAGGATTGAGGGAATGGGTGAAAAAGCCCTTAGCCAAAACCCTGAGGAAGCCGACAGCCTGCCTCCTATCCCCATTGGAGGTGGAGTCTGATTAGAGTGGCACCTTTTAGGGCATTTCCAGTCTTCCCTTCCTGGGCTCCCTCGTTTCTTCCTCCCTCCTCCATCTCAGGTCTTTGCCACAGGCTCTGACTCTCTCCTGGGCCTGTTGTTGGGCAGGGAGCTCAGACTCTTGCATTTGTGTGCATCGTGCAGCTGGCAAGGGGCAGAGCTCATTGGATGCAACAGCACTGCAGTGCCTCTGCAGAGCCTGGACTGGGGTCAGGAGTTGGGTGGAAACAGGAAGCGAAGCACCCCACCCCGTCCCTCTCCTTACCAGGTAGAGGTCATACTCCAAGGAGCAGCCACAATGGCTGCAGAGGGTTAGGGCTTCAGCTGTTGGGAGCCACTTAATTGTGCCCTGGAGCTTAAGGACACCTTCCCTGCCCCCAGTGCAATCATCAAATTCAGAGAGGATGCGGCAGTTCTGTACCTTTCCCCAAGGCCAATGTCCTGTGTGCTAACTGGCCGGCTGCAGGACAGCTGCAATTCAATGTGCTGGGTCATATGGAGGGGAGGAGACTCCAAAATAGCCAATTTTATTCTCTTGGTTAAGATTTGTACAGCAGACAAACAGTATGGGATGCATTGCAGGTCTCCCCTTCCCCCAGATCTGGATCAGCAGCAGCAGGGGCTTATGTAAAAAGGGGGACATAGCAAACTACTGGCAAACAGCAGAAGTGTCACCCCAAAGGCCCCTCAGCAGCCAGCTTTGAAAGTCATTAAAAACTTGCAGGGGAGAACCTATCTAGTTCAAATCTGGGCTGTCAACTCCAGCGTGAGCCAAATCATGTAGCTCTCCTGAATGAGGGTTTAAGTGCTTCAGAGAAAGGTGAACGAGGAATTGGACTTGCCAGACCAGTTCACTGAGGGAAGGCTGGAGGGCCCTGGCATTAAGGACAGCACAGGCACACCAGTGACAGAGCAGAGCAAAGGTGCTGCAGAGGGGCCACGATGGCTAAGGAATGGCTTTGTTATGATTCCCTCATTGGCAGGATCTGGTGAAGAATCATCTGATGTATGCTGTGAGAGAGGAGGTGGAGATCCTGAAGGAGCAGATCCGAGAGCTGGTGGAGAAGAACTCCCAGCTAGAGCGTGAGAACACCCTGTTGAAGACCCTGGCGAGCCCAGAGCAGCTGGAGAAGTTCCAGTCCTGTCTGAGTTCTGAAGAGCCAGCTCCCGAATCCCCACAAGTGCCCGAGGCCCCTGGTGGTTCTGCGGTGTAAGTGGCTCTGTCCTCAGGGTGGGCAGAGCCACTAAACTTGTTTTACCTAGTTCTTTCCAGTTTGTTTTTGGCTCCCCAAGCGTCATCTCACGAGGAGAACTTTACACCTAGCATAGCTGGTGCCAAGAGATGTCCTAAGGACATGGCCACCTGGGTCCACTCCAGTGACAGACCCCTGACAAGAGCAGGTCTCTGGAGGCTGAGTTGCATGGGGCCTAGTAACACCAAGCCAGTGAGCCTCTAATGCTACTGCGCCCTGGAGGCTCCCAGGGCCTGGGCAACTTAGCTGCAACTGGCAAAGGAGAAGGGTAGTTTGAGGTGTGACACCAGTTTGCTCCAGAAAGTTTAAGGGGTCTGTTTCTCATCTCCATGGACATCTTCAACAGCTTCACCTGACAACGACTGTTCCTATGAAGAAGCCACTTGTGTTTTAAGCAGAGGCAACCTCTCTCTTCTCCCCTGTTTTGTGAAGGCAGGGGACACAGATGGGAGAGATTGAGCCAAGTCAGCCTTCTGTTGGTTAATATGGTATAATGCATGGCTTTGTGCACAGCCCAGTGTGGGATTACAGCTTTGGGATGACCGCTTACAAAGTCCTGTTTGGTTAGTATTGGCATAGTTTTTCTATATAGCCATAAATGCGTATATATACCCATAGGGCTAGATCTGTATCTTAGTGTAGCGATGTATACATATACACATCCACCTACATGTTGAAGGGCCTAACCAGCCTTGGGAGTATTGACTGGTCCCTTACCTCTTATGGCTAAGTCTTTGACTGTGTTCATTTACCAAGTTGACCCAGTTTGTCCTTTAGGTTAAGTAAGACTCGAGAGTAAAGGCAAGGAGGGGGGCCAGCCTCTGAATGCGGCCACAGATGCCTTGCTGCTGCAACCCTTTCCCCAGCTGTCCACTGAAACGTGAAGTCCTGTTTTGAATGCCAAACCCACCATTCACTGGTGCTGACTACATAGAATGGGGTTGAGAGAAGATCAGTTTGGGCTTCACAGTGTCATTTGAAAACGTTTTTTGTTTTGTTTTGTTTTGTAATTATTGTGGAAAACTTTCAAGTGAACAGAAGGATGGTGTCCTACTGTGGATGAGGGATGAACAAGGGAATGGCTTTGATCCAACGGAGCCTGGGAGGTGTGCCCAGAAAGCTTGTCTGTAGCGGGTTTTGTGAGAGTGAACACTTTCCACTTTTTGACACCTTATCCTGATGTATGGTTCCAGGATTTGGATTTGGATTTTTCAAATGTAGCTTGAAATTTCAATAAACTTTGCTCTGTTTTTCTAAAAATAAACTTGGTGTCTGACTGAGTATAAATGGACTGGGTGGGAGAGGCCCCTCACCCAGTAGGGGCTGTTTTGCTGATCCCCTGAATATCCCTTGAGCACCCTGTCAGTGCCAGGCCTATGCTGCAGCCATGATCTCGTGTCATCTGCACAATACTCATATGAAGGACATGCTCTTTGCCCTCACTGTCTGGATAAAGAAACTGAGACTCAGTGAGTTTAAGTGACTTGCCCAAAGTCACATGGCTATTCTGGGAATTAGGACTCAAGCCCAGATCCTTCCTCTCTCTCCTCCGCTTTCATATGAGAGCTTCGGAGTGAGTGGCAAGGTGACTCATAACACACAACCGTAGCTTGAGGGGGTGATTTGGGAGGAAAGATACCCCCAGGAAGGCCCAAAAGAAACAGGCAGGGTATACATAGGAGGGAGCGAGAAGAGCAGAACCAAATCAACAGGTGTGGGCCTCTTCTCTCTCCTGAAAACATCACTGGGGTCACTTAATGCATTCTCCTTAATACTAGTCCCCATGTGACACTTGACTTGGCAAAGGAGCTAAGAAGGCTCTAGTAAGAGAAGGAGGGAGAATGTATGAGGTAGCAAAACCACCCCCCTTTCCTTTGCTCTTCCCTCTACTTCCAGCCAAGGAAAGATGTCCTCAGTCCCTGCTGAAAGTTCTCAGGGACACTGCTAAAAGTTCTCTCACCAAACCCACCAACCACGTGGGTAGGGCCAAGTCTAAGGCTCCTGGCTCCAGATTCCTTCCTCCACCTCTCTTTGGGGTTCATTATCACCCATCACCCTTTCCCAGCTCCACGTCCCCAGCATCCAGAGTCCTAGCATTTCTCTGATTGGTTGTTGATGAGTGCTTAGTGTCTCCTTTACCACGCCCTAACCTGAACTTCCTCTGGACCCAGAGCTGTGTTCTAAGCCCACTATGTTCCCAAGGGAAACTGTCACCTCTCTTCAAGTGACTCCATTCCATCTCAGCTTCTGGTAGTATATATATCTATCCTTTTCCCACTTGAAATTGGGGAAACAGAACTCCTTGATTTTCCTGAGCCGCAAACCTCAAGGTGACCAAGATGTCTTGCCCCCCGCCCCTTACATCAACCACCGCCTAAATGTAATCAAAATGATATGCTTCTTCCTCTGTAAAGGTCATACACATTGACATTTTGGGTTTTTTGTTTTTTGGTTTTTTTTTGAGACAGGGTCTCACTCTTGTTGCCCAGGCTGGAATGCAGTGGGGCCATCAAAGCTCACTGCAGTCTCAACTCCGTGGGCTCAGATGATCCTCACCTCAGCCTCCTGAGTAGCTGGGGCTACAGGTGTGCACCACCACTCCTGAATATATATATATTTTTGTATTTTTAGTAGAGATGGAGGTTTCGCCATGTTGCCCAGGCTGGTCTTGAGCTCCTGGACTCAAGCAACCTGCCTGCCTTGGCCCTCCAGAGTGCAGGGATTATAGGCATGAGCCACTGCACCCAGCTGACCTGTTCTTTTCTAATCACCAAAACCCTTCAGAACATTGCAAACTCCTGCTTGCTGGCCTCTCAAATCCCAATTTCCCCACCTGCTCCCAACCTTGCTATTCATAATGCCAGGTTCATTGTCTATACCTGCCAACTGATTCATGGCATGCAGATTCCACAGCTGCTGGTACAGATACAAACTTCAAACGAGTGCATTCAAAGCCCCCTGGCAGCCATTCCTCACCCTGACCAGCTCTCCCAATCCCCACTTACTCCCAAATCCCCCCCCCCCCCCCCCGCTTTCAAAATTAGCTCAGAGACTTTGTGGCTATTTGGTTCATCTTCTGTAGACTTCCCACGCCAGACTTGCAGCTGAACGAGAAAAAGCAGATGAAAAAAAGGAAACCTAGAAAATAGCCCAACAACCCCCCAAACCTCTCTGGCCATCAAGCCTTTCTCTACAAGAAACGGGAAAAAACTGGCCCCACAGTCACACAGTGGTAAAGAGAGAACAACTTTGTTTCCTAGGCAACGCTGACTAAACAGAGACAAACACTGCAACTTCTGAGGCCACAGCAGTTACTAGGCTAGATAAGAGGAAGTTTGTAGATGTTTCTTAGTCACATACAGGAGTAGCTTTCTGTTGTTGTTTCTCCACAGAAAAGCAACTAAGGGTGGAGAAAGGCAAAAGAACACGTTGCTCTTGGAAAGACTTCCATGGGTTTCGGGCTTCTGGGCTCAGCTAGTCCGGCTGGACCCAGAACGAGGAAAATAATAATGAGGCTTGAAGCAGTACGCATCCCCTGCCTGCATTTGCCACCTCTGCATGTGCTCTCCCATCTATTCTCTCATCTCATCCTCATGGAGGCTTCCCAGCATAGCAGCAAGGGTCACAAGAGCACTGCTCCCTGGCCCCGCTTTTGAGTACAGAACATTCTGTTTCCTGCCCTTAGAAAAAGAGGCAGTTATGATTTACCTCCATTTGACGGACGAGAAAACCGAGAGCCAGAGAACTTAGTGCTACTCCCATGGCTCCCACATGTCCCACGGGGCAGTGGTTCCTAACCTTAGTGACAATAAGGGCCCTTTTTTTATGTCGAAAATATTCTCAAACCTCCCCCCAACTCTATAGTACTTGAACTTTTGGTATTCATTGAGAGAGAGAGAGACGCGGGTGGGCGGGGCGGGAGGGGGGTGCGGTGGGACACATAATTACAAAAACTGACTGTGAATTCAGTGGGCCTTAAAGGAATTAATTATATTCACTACAAAATCAAAGACATGGATTTGAAAGCTAAAACAACAATGCATATATTAATTAGCTAGATTGAGCCATTCCACAATGCGTATATATTTCAAAACATCACAAATGCATACAATTTTAGTTGTGTCTGTCAATTTAAAGAAAAAGTAGACTAGAACAGAAATGTGGGTGATGGGTTATTTCCAGACAAGGACTGCTTGGGATACAAAGTGTGAGGCTCTCAAGCTGGGGATGGCCACAGAGGAGGGTGTTCCAGGAGGGCTCAGACAAGGAAGCCAGGGGCAGGGCCTCTGGGACCTGGAGTATCAGCAGAAGGACTCCAGAAAGACCATAGGAAAAAAGGTGCATGATCCACTGTCCCTTAAGGTATTGTGAAGTTGGCTGGGTGCGGTGGCTCACGCCTGCAATCCCAGCACTTTGGAAGGCCAAGGCGGGCAGATCACCTGAGGTCGGGAGTTCGAGGCCAGCCTGGCCAACATGGTGAAACCCCGTCTCTACTAAAAATACAAAATTAGCTGAGCGTGGTGGTGCATGCCTGTAATCCCAGCTACTCAGGAGGCTGAGGCAGGAGAATTGCTTGAACCCAGGAGGCGGAGGTTGCAGTGAGTCAAGATCACGCCATTGCGCTCCAACCTGGGCAACAAGAGAGAAACTCCATCTCAAAAAAAAAAAAAAAAAAAATGTATTGCAAAGTTGCCCTCACATCATCCACATCATCAATCCTATTTATTCTGGGAAATCTTGCTTTCAACTCTCAGCACCTCTCCTCCTAGTTGGTTAGAAATTAATGGACATAATTACAGCTTTGTAGACAGCCCAGTTCCTCAGGTTATCTCATGTACAGGAGCTTGTTGAAACCTAAACACTTAATACTTAACTGCCTCCACAAGATCAGGCAAGGTTTAACAGAGAACTCGATCAGTTAGGTATTCCAAGCAGACATGGTTTCCAGAGATGAGCTGGCTGAAAGAGGAGATGATCATACTAATTACTAATAATAGCTAACACTTACATGGCACTTACTTTACGCTAGAAACCGTCATAAGACTTTTTACATCTGTTGACTCTTAATCCTGTCCACAGACATATGAGGTATGCCCTATTGAGATCACCATTCTACACATGAGAACATGAAAACACTACGGCACAGAGAGGTTAAGCAACTTGCCCAAAGTCATACAGCTGGTGAATGGCAAAGCCCACATTGGGGGGAGACAAGATTAATGCACTGAGAAGCAGGATAGAGAATCTGAACAGTTTTCATAATTTCTCCAACGTAACCAGAAGTGTTCCAGGGCTCATGGTGGGAAGGGGGAGGTAGAAGAAAGACCACCGCAAACTAGCAGAGAGACTAACATAAGGAAAATAAATGACTAATGAGCACGGGAGGGGTGTCAGTGAACAGAGAAGAAGGTAAGCGGCAGGGTGGGAGGCTCACTTGGCTGGCTCCCAGCCAGGTGACTTTAGACAGAATCTAAGAGGTCTCAGGGAGCCATGGTAGGCTTCTGAGCAGGGAAGTGATGTGATGCAAAAGATATTTGTAGAAGATGGGTCCTGGCAGCTGGAGAGGCTGGAATAGGGAAAGGCTAGTGATGGGCCAGCTGTTGCTGTAATCCAGGTGTGAGGTGATGAGGGCCAGCTGGGGCAGGGATAGGGGTAGTAGAAGGAAGAGGAAGGGACAAAGCCGAAAGACACTGAGAGGCAGTATTTATTTCTCCAAGTGCAGTCTGCAGTCCACCCACATCGGGTTTGTTGGGAAGTTTAAAATGTAGATTCCATGCCCCACCCCTACACCAAAGAGCCGAGTAGGACTGGGGAACAGATAACTCTAACAAATCCCCAGCAGTGCTGGAGTACGGGAAAGTTTGAGGAATCTCCTCTAAGTGAAAAATCAGAATGACTTGGTGGCAAAGTAAGCTGGGGAGAAGACAGCAAGGCAGCCACAAGTCAAGGATGACACGAGTTTTGGGTTTGGGTTTTTGTTTTTGTTTTTTTAATTGTGGTGAAATAGACATAACATAGAATTTACTATTTTCACCCGTTACAAATGTACAGTCCAATGCCATTAATTATGGTCACGTTGTTGTGTAACCATCACCACCATCCTTCTCAAGAACTTTGTCATCATCCCAAACTGGCACTGTATACTCATTAAACACTAACCGCCTCCCAACCCCATTTCCTTCTCCCCCAGCCTCTGGTGACATGGAAGTTTTGAGTCGGGAGGATTGGTGGACTATGGAAGCACTGAAAGAAACAGAGGGGTAGGAAAAGGCTGTAGCTTTGCATAGGGAAGATGAATTCCAATTTTGATTTCTGGCTGAGTGAGGCATATTTACATATGGAAATATCCTATAGAGATACAAATGTGAAGGTGAAGTCGAGGATAGAGCTCGAGATGCAGGCATGTCTGTGTGTCTTGGGAGCTGAAGACATGTGTGCGGACAGATGCCCCAGAGAAGTGGCTGCAGAGGAGGACGAGCAGGAGCTCCAGAGCCGACCCTGGGAGGCTGTCCCCAGGGCGGCCTTACGTACCAGGGAGTAGGAAGACAGGCAGGCTGTGGAGGTGGCAAAAGGGCTAGGGAAAGTCGGAGAGAATGCTGAGGCTTGGTAATCTGTTTCCATCATTGGGTCTATTCTTTTGACATTTTCTCTTCAGAGTCCTTACCACAAGCCCCGCCATCTTTTAAAATTAAACTGACAGCCACTTTAAGGAAGGCTGAGGGAGCAGAAGTATTCCAGAAAAGGCAGTCAGGAGTTCTGGGCTGTAGTCCTAGTCTCTGGCTAGCAAACTACATGACCTTGGACAAGTCATTGGCATCTCTAGACCTTGGTTTTCCAATCTGCAAAACAAGGTGGCTACACACGATCGTTTCTAAGTCAAGTGCTTAGGGGGTACTGGGGCCAGGCG
>NW_026652282.1:89709105-89721417 GCF_009828535.3 Hylobates moloch | reverse complement strand
GAAGGAAGGAAGGAAGGAAGGAAGGAAGGAAGGAAGGAAGGAAGGAAAAGAAAAATTTCTGGGAGGTTCACATGCTATAGTAGTCATGGATTGGGCAAGACATTTTTGGGTAGGGACAGTAGGCTGGGAAAGCTTTCCCAAATTCTTTCATATCACGTAAGTAAACTGGTGGCCTGTTGATTATTTCCATTATGAAAACATTGAACTGTTTATTCTGTCAATTAGACAGAGTCTCGTTCTGTCACCCAGGCTGGAGTGCAGTGGTGCAGTCTTGGCTCACTGCAACCTTGGCCTCCTGGGTTCAAGCGATTCTCGTGTCTCAGCCTCCCGAGTAGCTGGGATTACAGGTGTGCACCACCATGCTGGGCTAATTATTGTATTTTTAGTAGAGACAGAGTTTCACCATGTTGGCCAGACTGGTCTCAAACTCCTGACCTCAAGTGATCTGCCCACCTCGGCCTCCCAAAGTGCTGGGATTACAGGTGTGAGCCACCACACTCAGCCTCTGTTGATAATTTTTAATTTAGCCTGTCCTATGTTCCAGGCACCAGGCTAAGCACTGGGGATACCATGGTAAATCTGAGAGACATATACTGGTCTTCATGGGGCTTACTATGAAGGGAAATTGTACTATGAAGGGAAATTGCCTACAGTCTACTAGTATTCCTGTGCCTCTTGACTAGGGATCCCCCTCCCATACCTAAGACATTCCAAATGCTTACTTTTCCCTATATCCATATTTTAACCCATAAAACCCTAGACCATTATCTGGATCTGTTTGTCAAGCCATAGTCTCATTCTCGGGGTGGGGGTGGTATAGTATGAGTTAGGATTAGCCCTGGCTGTAATAACAGAAAAAATAATAACAGTTGCTTTAAAAAGATAGTTTATTCATGTCTCCCATCAGAGAAGTCTGAAGGTACACAGTCCAGGGTTGATAGGGCAGCTCTATAAAGTCACCACAGACCCAAACTTCTACCTAGTTGCTGCCCACCATATTTAGCATGTTGCCTCATTGTCTGAGATGGCTGCTCAAGCTCCAGTCATTGTATCCACAATCTAGGCCACAGAAAGGAGGAAGGGGAAGAAAGATGGCTCCTCCCTTTTAAGAAAGTTTCCCAGACATACTGCACAACACTTCTGCTTATAGCTCATTAGCCAGAATCTAGTCTGCCCACTCCTAACTTAAAGAAGGGCTTTCCTGAACTGAGTATGTTGCTAGCCCCAAACAGATTCAAGTTTCTGTTATTAAGGAAGGGAAGAACAGACATTGGAGTAGGCAACCAGCAGTTTCTTCTTCAGGTGTTTGGATATATCGAGAGATGAAAAGGAGGGAGAAGAAGAAATGAGGAAGAGAGCACAGGAAAGAGCTTCTCAGGCTCTGTGACCACTGACTTCTACACAGAGGGCTACTCAAGCAGGTCAGAGCTGGCTGACAGGTGTGGCCATACGCTTTGGGAACACAGTGAAAAGAGCAAATCCCTGGGGGTTGGGGGAGTGTCCCTGCTGCTGCAGAGCTGTTTTGCCAGAATGGCCCAGGCAAAGGGGATCTCAGGAAATGACTCAAGAGGCCTCTTACTAAAGAAATTGCAGAAACTGGGAGCCCAGACTATCTTCTTAAATGTCTTTATGGAGGCAAAGGGGATAGTGATCCCTAAAATAGGCAGCCTCAGGTCAAAATCTGGGGCCCTAATATCCAAAGTCAAAATCCTAGAAAAGATCCTCTTAGTTTTTAATGGCTATAAAAGGAACATCAGCATAGAATCTTCAAATCTTGGAACTGGGAGAGGGCGGGTGGAACTGGAACTGGGTAGGGAGTGAGCCACTTCCCACCAATCACACTGTCTTCCACCCTGCAGTCTCACATTCAGGACAGACAGGCTGTGTTGACAAGATGTTAATTTGAGGGAATTATTTTTTATGGGAATGTAGCTTTTTGCAGAGCTAAAAGATTTTTTTTGTGGTTAAAAATTATTCAGTAACACCCATTTCCTCAAATGTAGGATTACAGGATCCATTTCAACAGTCTTCAACCTTGCTGAAGAGCAGTTGCTAACCTTATAGAGAATGACATAGACAGCTGAGTATCACTGAGGGCCAGATCATTCCCCATAAGTTCTTTCTCCTTCTCCCTCCAAAGGCATCAATATCATCTTGGCAGTGTCTGCTCTGCAGAAGGTCAAAGAAAATGCTTTGTTGTTGGTGGTGGTGCTGTTGTTGTTGCTGTTGTTTGCCTTTAGCAAAAGGCAAGGGGCCCTTTAGAACTCCTTTGGTCTTGGGGGCTCCCAATTGAACTCTTCTACCTCCAGTTGTTTTTGAAGGTCCTATAACTTCATTACTTTCAATCTTCCCCATTGAGCCTGTGAAATGGGACATCAGGGCATTGTTACAAACCGCTGGGGAAAACTGGGACTTAAAACATTTTTTTCCTGCCTCTGGGAAGGGCTCATGCTGGTGCCAGGCAGAGATATGGACGTTTGTCACCTGACCCTGCCCATCCAGTGAGCAAGAATTACTCAGGCAGAACACAACTCTTGCCCCTCCCACAAATGCTGAACATTCTGTTTTTTGCTCTTAGGAAGAAACTGGTAAATAACTGCATTCTCTTCTCCCAGTTGTACACCCCCCTTCTTTGCAAAACCAAGGAATTGGGTCACATTACATAAGTCTATGTGGTTTCAAAGGGCTGAACACTAAGATTCAAATTGTTGTCACACACACATGTTGGAGCACAGCCTGCGCTCTCCTGGATAACACGAAGAAAAGCTGCTGAGTTCCAAAGTTTGGCAAGTTGTTTTTCCATATACTTCTGATCATTCTAATCCATGTGACCTATTTGAGTTCCTCTCCTAGAAAGGCATTAATCTCTCTTAGGAGTACTTAAAACTAGCCCAGACAGGTAACCCATTTGAGTAGGGAAGGGGAAAGTTACCAGAAATCCCTGCCATCAAATTATCAAAGTCAACCCCTTCCTTTTGCAGATTAAGTCATTCAGTCATTCATTTGTTTATTCAACAAATATTTATAGAGAACCTATTATATGGCAGGGTCTTTGACAGATGAGGTTCCCAATCTCGTGGAGGTTGCGTTCTAGTGTAGGGAGGCAGACAGACAATAGAGAAACAAACAAGAATAACACCAGATAGTAAGGAAGCTGAGCCTGGGAGAGAGGAAGGAACTCGCGTGAGATCACAGTCCAGGTCTTCTGACTCTCAGTATCTTCCTTTTTTCTCTGAACGTATATTAAGCACCTACCATGTGCCAGGCACAGCACTAGACATTGAGTTTATAAGATGAGTAAGACAAACAAGGTTCCTGTTCCTGCAGAGTTTATAGTATAGTTAGGGAAACAAAGTGAATAAACAAAACAAAACAAAACCAAAAACAGAGAGACTTCTGGTTTCAGGCCCAGCATGTAAGGAGGTTAGCAGTCGCCACTCCATCCCAACAACAAGTAAAAAGCTGAACAAACTGAAAGATTAACAACTCTTCTTAGATCTGTCAGAGAAGTGGAATCACAGGGCAAACTGCTACCTCAAAAATTAGAGAGAAAGGCTGATGTAGAGAATCACAACTTTCAAGAACAGAAATCTCTGTGGGAACCACTGCCAGGGAGAAAATTTGAATTATAATTGACAAATTCCTGGAGGCTCAGTGTGAACAAGCCTGAGAGTTAAAAACTCCAGGGGGAACCAGTTATGGTGGGGAGAAGGAAGGTGCCACACTTTTGTGAGTTTTACTTCCATAAGCTCTACGTGTCCTTACAGTGAATACCAGGTAGAAATATCATGCTACCTGCAGAGGGAGGGGAAAGGGAACTATTTTGAAATATGCCAGAGCATTCTGTTCTTAAAAAGGCCTGCCCAGGCTGGGCACAGTGGCTCACGCCTGTAGCCCCAGCACTTTGGGGGGCCAAGGCAGGTAGATAGTTTGAGCTCAGGAGTTCGAGACCAGCCCGGGCAACATGGCGAAACCTCATCTCTGCAAAAAATACGAATAAATAAATAAATAAAAATTAGCCAGATGTGGTGATGTGCACCTGTAGTCCCAGCTACCCAGGAGGCTGCGAAATGGGAGGATCACTTGAGCACAGGAGGTCAAGGCTGCAGTGAGCCATGATGGTGCCACTGCACTCCATGCTGGGCAACGGAGTAAGACTCTGTCTAAAAAAAAAAAAAAAAAAAAAAAAATCCCGCTCTTAGGAAAAACTAAGCCTAACTTGGGGTTTTCTCAGAGCCTAACCAACCCAGGGGAAGGAAATCTCCAACTGCAGCTTCCTCTAGCCTTCCATGTTAGGAAAGGGAATACACAAATTCAGCCCTCTCTAGCCATCTTGTCCCACCTGAGGATAGAGCTTGAGAAGCATTGGTGAAGTTCACTGCCCAGGGGCACAGGCTAACTAAAAGACTAAGAACTAATCATAGGACTAGAGAGCACTTCCCCTCCCCACACACCTTACCACCACATCACTAGAGAACTATTAAACTGGTGCAAAAGTAATTGTGGTTTTTTCCCATTAAAAGGAATGGCCAAAACCGCAATTACTTTTGCACCAACCTAAATATTTACAGCAGTTCCTTTTACCCAGTACATCATTTCCACTCATCAACAAAAAATTATGGCCGGGTGCAGTGGCTCACGCCTGTAATCCCAACACTTTGGGAGGCCGAGGTGGGCAGATCACTTGAGGTCAGGAGCTTGAGACCAGCCTGGCCAACATGGCAAAACCCTATCTCAACTCAAAATACAAAAATTTGCTGAGCATGCTGGTGTGTACCTGTAATCCCAGCTGCTCGGGAGGCTGAGGCAGGAGAATCGTTTGAACCTGGGAGGCAGAGGTTGCAATGAGCTGAGATTGTGGCCACTGCACTCCAACCTGGACAACAGAGCGAGACTCTGTCTCAAAAAAAAAAAATTACAAGCTATACTTAAAGACAAAAAATATATAGTTTGAAGAGATTGAACAAGCATAACAACTAGAGTCTGGGAGTCTGGGCCGGGTGCGGTGGCTCACGCCTGTAATCCCAGCACTTTCAGAGGCCAAGGTGGGTGGATCATTTGAGGTCAGGAGTTCGAGACCAGCCTGGTCAACATGGTGAATCTCGTCTCTACTAAAAAATACAAAAATTAGCCAGGTGTGGTGGCACGGGCCTATAATCCCAGCTACTCAGGAGGCTGAGGCAGGAGAATCACTTGAACCCGGGAGGCAAAGGTTGCAGTGAGCCGAGATTGCACCACTGCACTCCAGCCTGGGTGACAGAGTGAGACTTTGTATCAAAAACAAAAACAAACAAACAACAAACAACAACAACAAAAAAGAGTCTGATATGGCAGGGATGTTGGAATTATCAGACTAGGAATGTTTAAAAACTATGACCAATATGCTACAGGATTTAATGGAAAAAGGAGACAACATGCAAAGATAGATGGATATTGGTTTAGCTGCTGGTAAGGAAAAAAAAAAGAAAAAAGAAAAAATTTTTAAAAAGATGGATAACATAAGCAGAGAGATGAAAATTCTAAGAAAGAATTTAAAAATGCTAAAAATCAAAAACATGGTAACAGAAATAAAGAATGCCTTTGATTGGCTCATTAGTAGACTAGACATGGCTGAGGAAAAATCACTTTTTTTTTTAGACAGAGTCTCACTCTGTCGCCCAGGATGGAGTGCAGTGGTTTGATTATGGTTCACTGCAGCCTGGACCTCCCGGGAGTACCTGGGACCGCAGGCATACACCAGCATGCCCAGCTATTTTATATATATATATATTTTTTGTAGAGATGGGGTCTTGCTATGTTGCCCAGGCTGGTCTCAAACTCCTGGCCTCAAGTGATCCACTCATCTCAGCCTCCCAAAGTGCTGAGATTATAGGCATGAACCACTGCACTAGACCAACTGAGGAAGAGTCCCTGAAGTTGAAGATTGTCATTAGAAATGTCCAAATCTGGGCCGGGTGCCAGGTGGCTCATGGCTGTAATCCTAGCACTTTGGGAGGCCGAGGCTGGTGGATCACCTGAGGTCGGGAGTTCGAGACCAGCCTGACCAACATGGTGAAACCACGTCTCTACTAAAAATACAAAGTCAGCCGGGCGTGGTGGTGCATGTCTGTAATCCCAGCTACTCGGGAGGCTGAGGCAGGAGAATCGCTTGAACTTGGGAGGCAGAGGTTGTGGTGAGCCAAGATTGGGGCATTGCACTCCAGCCTGGGCAACAAGAGCAAAAATCCATCTCATAAAAAAAAAAGAGAAGAAAGAAAGAGAAAGAAAAAGAAAGAGAAAGAAAGAAAGGAAGGAAGGAAGGAAGGAAGGAAGGAAGGAAGGAAGGAAGGAAGGAAAGAAACTTCCAAATCTGAAAAGCAGAGAAAAAGACTGAAAACAAAAAAAGAGAACAGAATATGCAAGAACTGTGGAATAACTACAAAAAATATAACATACATGTAATGCAACTACCTGAATGAGAAGAAAGAAAGGAGTGACTGAGAATTTCCCCAAATTAATGTCAGATACCAAACCACAGATCCAGGAACCTCAGAGAATAACAAGCAGGATAAATACCCCCAACCCCCACAAAAAACCTACACCTGAGCATATCTTATTCAAACTTCAGAAAATCAAAGTTAGAGAAAAAAAATCTGAAAGAAGCCAGATGCGGAAAAAACACCTTACCTATAGAGAATCAAAGATAAAAATTACATCTGGGCCAGGTGCGGTGGCTCACATCTGTAATCCCAGCACTTTGGGAGGCCGAGGCAGGCAGATCATGAGGTCAGGAGATTGAGACCTTCCTGGCTAACACAGTGAAACCCTATCTCTATTAAAAATGCAAAAAATTAGCAGGGTGTGGTGGTGGGCGCCTGTAGTCCCAGCTACTCGGGAGGCTGAGGCAGGAGAATGGCGTGAACCTGGGAGGCAGAGCTTGCAGTGAGCCTAGATGTGCCACTGCACTCCAGCCTGGGCAACGGAGTGAGACTCTGTCTCAAAAAAAAAAAAAAAGAATTACATCTGGCTTTCCAAAAACCAAGCTAGCAAAAAGAGAGTGGAGTGAAATATTTAAAGTGTTGAGAGGACCAAAAAAAAAAAAAAACTAACCTAGAATTGTGTACCCTGTGAAATATTTTTTTCAAAAATAAAGGAAAAATAAAGATTTAAACAAACATTGAGGGAATTTGTAGCCAGTAGACCTGCCTTGCAAGAAATGTTAAAATAAGTTCCTCAGAGACAAGCAAATAATATAGATCAGAAATGTAATAAGTGAAGGTAAAATTTTTAAAAATCATTTTTCTTATTATTTTTAATAAATTGTATTTTAGATTCAGGGAGTACAGCTTCTGTTGAACCTATCACCCCAGTAATGAACAAAGTACCCAATAGTTTGTTTTTCAATCCTTGTCCCTCTTCTTCCCAACCTGCTTTTGGAGTTTCTAGTGTCTATTATTTCCCTCTTTATGTCTGCGTGTACCCAATGTTTCGCTCCCACTAATAAGTGAGAACACGTGGCATTTGATTTTTTGCTTCTGCATTAATTAACTTAGGATAATGGCCTCCAGCTGCATCCATGTTGCCGCAAAGGACATCATTTCATACTCTTTTATGACCGTGTAGTATTCCATAGTGCCTGGCTAGCTCAGTCTGTAGAGCATGATACTCTTATTTTTCTTATTCTTAAGTGATCTAATAGTTTGTTAAAAATAATAATACTAACAATGTATTTTATTTTATATATAATAGAAGTTCTATTGTATATATAAAGAAGTTCCTTAACTTCTATTATATATATGAAGACATTAATAGAATATACATATTCTATTATTCACTTCTGTTATACATATAAGAAGTTAAATGGATAACAGCAATAATACAAGGAATAGGAGGGAAGAATTGGGATTATGTGGTTATTATAAGATATTTGCAGTACTTTGAAGTGGTACAGTGTTATTTGAAAATGGACTTGATTAGTCGTTAACCCAATATTGCATACTCTAAGGCAACCACTAAAAACTTTTTAAAAAAAGTATAACTGATGTGCCAAGAAAGGAGAGAAAATGGAATCATAAAAATGCTTAATTAAAACCATAAAAGTCAGAAAAAGCATGGAAGACAAAAATAGGAACAACGATAAAGGGCAACAAATAGAAAACAGTAACAAATGTGGTAAATATTAATCCAACTATATCAATAATCACTTTAAACATCATTGGTCTAAATACACCAATTAAAAGAGAGAGATTGTTGGAGTATATCACAAACCAAGACCCAAATATATACTGTCTACAAGAAACCCGCTTTACCTTATAAAGACACATAAATATTAAAGGGATGGAGAAAGATGTACCGTGCTAACACTAGTCAAAAGAAAGTGGGAGTATCTATATTATTTTCAGACAGAACAAACTTCATAGCAAGGAAAGTTATTAGGGATAAAGAAAGGAATTACATAATGATAAAGGGGTCAATTTTCCAAGAAGACATAACAATCCTTAATGTGTACATGTCTAACAAAAGAGGGTCAAAATATGTGAGGTAAAAATTGAGAGAACTGCAAGGAGAAATAGATAAATTCGCTATTATAGTTGGAGACTTCAACACCCCTCTATCAGAAATGGACAGATACAGCAGGCAAATAATCAGTGAAGACATAGTTGAACTCAACAACACCATCAATCAACTGATATAATAGAAATCTTTAGACTACCTCATCCAACAACAGTAGAACGCACACTCCTGTCAAGATCACGTGGAACATTCCCCACGATAGACCACATTCTGGAATATAAAACATACCTTTAACAAATGTAAAAGAACATAAATAATTCAATGTCTGTTCTCAGACCACAATGGAATTAAACTAGAAATCAATAACAGGAAGATAGTTGAAAATCCTGAAAATACTTGGAGATTGAACAACACACTTCCAAGTAACACATGGATCAAAGAAGTCTCAACAGAAATTTTAAAATATTTTGAACTAAATGAAAATGAAAATATAGGCCAGGTGTGTTGGCTCATGTCTGTAATCCCAGCACTTTAGGAGGCTGAGGTGGGAAGATTGCTTGAGGCCAGGAGTTTAAGACCACCCTGGGCAACATAGCAAGACCCCATCTCTACAAGAAAATAAAAATAAAAAATTAACTGGGTATGATACCTATAGTCCTAGCCAACAGGACTAGCTATGTGCCTATAGTGCCTATAGTCCTAGCTTCTTGGGAGGCTGAGGAGGGAGGATCACTTGAGCCCAGACATTCAAGGTTGCAGTGAGCTATGATTGCACCACTGCACTCCAGCCTGGGCAACAGAGAGACAGATCCTATCTCCCCAAAAAAGAGAAATAAAAGAAAATGAAAATACAACTTATTGAAATTTATGTAATGCAGCAAAAGCAGTGCACTTAGAAGGAAGTTTTATAGTATTGAGTGTGTATTTAGAAAAGAAGAAAGGTCGAAAAATCCATAATCTAAGCTTCCACCTGAGGAAACTGGAAGAAGAGCCAGTTAAACCCAAAGTAAGCAGATGAAAATAAATAGTAAAAAATAGAGCAGAAATCAGTGAAATTGAAATCAGAAAATGAATATAGAAAAGTCAACAAAACTAAAAGCTGGTTCTTTGAAAAGACCAATAAAATTAATAAACTTCTAGCCAGGCAAACTAAGAAGAAAAGAGAAAAGACACAAATTACTAACATCAGAAATGAAAGAGGGATATTACTACAATTCCCAAGGACATTAAAAGGATAATAAAATAATCTTATGAACAACTCTATGCTCACAAATTTGATAACCTAGTTGAAATTGACTGATTCTTTAAAAGATAAATCCGCCAAAAGTCACACAAAAAGAAATGGCATAGGCCTATTCATTCAACTAATAAATTCAAATTATTCAGGAGAGTTTTTATCATAAGACTCTCATAAAAATGAATCAAGGCAGAGACTTTACACCCTTCCCAAAAATTAACTCAAAATGGATTACAAACCTAAATGTAGAATTCAAAACTATAAAACTCCCAGAAGATAACATAGGAGAAAACCTAGATGACATTGAGTATGGTGATGACTTTTTAGATTCAACACCAAATGCACAACCCATGAAATAAATAACTTATAAACTAGACTTCATTAAAACTAAAAACTTCTGCTTTATGAAAGACACTGTCGAGAGAGAGACAAGCCATAGACTGGGAGAAAAGATTTGCAAAATACACGTCTGAGCTGGGCGTGGTGGCTCACACCTGTAATCCCAGCAGTTTGGGAGGCTGAGGCAGGTGGATCACTTTAGCTCTGGAGTTCCAAACCAGCCTGGGCAACAGGGTGAAACCCCATGTCTACGAAAAACACAAGAAAAACTAGCCAGGCATGGTGGTGCACACTTGTGCTCCCAGCTACTTGGGAGGCTGTGGTGGGAGGATCGCTTGGGCCTGGGAGGTTGAGGCTGCAGTGAGCTGTGATTATGCTACTGCCCTCCAGCCTGGGTGACAGAACGAGGCCCTATCTCAAAAAAAAAAAAAAAAAAGATACATCTGATAAAAAATTGTTAACCAAAATTATATAAAGAATTCTTTTTTTTTGAGACAGGGTCTCTGTCACCCAGGCTGGAGTGTAGTGGCACGATTACAGCTCACTGCAGCTTTAACCGCCTGGGCTCAAGCAATCCTCCCGCCTCAGCCCCCCCAAGCAGCTGGGACTACAGGCGTGTGCCACCATGCCCAGCTAATTTTGTTTTTTGTAGAGGTTGAGTCTTCCTATGTTTCCCAGGTTGGTCTCGAGCTCCTGGGCTCAAGTGATCCCCCTCCCTCAGCCTCCCAAAGTGCTGGGATTATAGGCGTAAGCCACAAGAACTCTTAAAACTCAACAATAAGAAAACAAACAACTTGATTTTATAATAGGCAAAATATCTGAATAGAAAGCTCAACAAAGAAAATATACAGATGGAAAATAAGCATAAGGAAAAATGCTCAACATCATGTCATTAGAGAATTACAAGTTTAAGTAACAATGAGATGCCTATTAGAATGGCCAACATTTGGAACACTGACAACACCAAATATGAAGCAATAGGAACTCTCATTCACTTCTGCTGAGAATGCAAAATGGTACAGTCACTTTGGAAGACAGTTTGACAGTTTTCTTCCGAGAGTAAACATCCTCTTACCATATAATCCATTGATCACACTCCTGGGTGTTTACCCAAATGATTTGAAAACCTATGTCCACACAAAAATCTGCACATGGGTGTTTATAGCAGCTTTTTTCATAATTGCCCAAACCCGGAAGCAACCAACTTGTCCTTCAGTAGATGAATGGATAAACTGTGGTACATCTAGACAATGAAATATTGTTTAGTGCTAAAAAGAAATGAGTGTTCAAGCTATGAAAATATGTGGAGGAACTTTAAATGCACATTACTAAGTGAAAGGAGCCAATGTGAAAACACTACATACGATATGATTCTAACTAGATGAAATTTGGAAAAAGCAAAATCTTGGAGAGAGTAAAAAGATCAGGGCTTGCCAGGGGTTAATGGAGAGGGAGGGATGAATAGGTGGAAAATGGGATTTTTAGAGCAGTGAAACTATTCTGTATGATACTGTACTGGTAGATGCATGTCACCATACACTTGTCAAAACCCATAGAAGGTATGACTGCAAGAATGAATCCTAATGTAAACTATGGTCTTTGGGTGATAATGATGTGTCAGTGTAGGGACATCAGTTATAACCAATGTACCACTGCAGTAGGGAATATTGATAGTGGAGCAGCATGTGTGTGGGTGGGGAAAGCAGTTACATGGGAACTCTCTGTACTTGCTGTTAAGCCTTGCTGTGAACCTGAAACTTCCCTAAAACATAAAGCTTAAGCCGGGCATGGTGGCTCATGCCAGTAATCCCAGCACTTTGAGAGGCTGAGGCAGGTGGATCACTTTGAGCTCAGGAGTTCGAGACCAGCCTGAGCAAGATGGTGAAATCTGTCTCTACGAAAAAAATAAAAAAAAAATAGCCAGGTGATGGTGGCTCGCACCTGTAGTCCCAGCTACTCAGGAGGCTGAGGCTGGAGAATCGCTTGAGCCCGGGAAGTGGAGGCTCCAGTGAGCCAAAATCACGCCACTGCACTCCAGCCTGGGTGAACAAGTGAAGCCCTGTCCCAAAACTAAATAAATAAATAAAGTGTATTTAAAAAAAAAATAGAGGACAGGCGTGGTGGCTCATGCCTATAATCCCAGCACTTTGGGAGGCCGAGGCTGGTGGATCCCAAGGTTAGGAGATCGAGACCATCCTGGCTAACATGGTGAAACCCCGTCTCTACTAAAAATACAAAAAAAT